>NW_020173859.1:0-494 GCF_003031525.2 Neophocaena asiaeorientalis asiaeorientalis
TGCTGGAATTTCTCCCTGGGCAGAGGTGAGTAAAGAAAAAAGCAGTGGGGGCCAGGGCAGGAGCCGTATCTCAGGCAGGGAAATGGAAAGCTTCCAGAAGAGCACCCGGGGCCAGGATCATCCTGGCTGGCCTGCAGGCACCAAGTCGGCTTGCGTGCTGTTGCTGGTGTGGCTCTAGGACCCTTCCTCTAGGCTTTCAAGTCCTTGCACACATTCAGGTGTTTTACCTGGGAAGGGTGGGAACAGATGCACACATTCAGGTGTTTTACCTGGGAAGGGTGGGAACAGTTCACCAGCAGCGGGCCTGGATCTCAGCTCATGTTTACTCAGAGATGCCTCTGCATGGTCCCCCAGCTTTGCAATGAGGACGCTCCTTGCGGGGGTGCTGCTGGCTGCATGGGAGACGATTAACCACCTCTGACCAACTTCAGGGTTCTTTACCTTTGGAGCAAATGCCCTGATAGTGTTTTCCTGTTTATAACTGGTGGGTTCTG
>NW_020173860.1:0-165 GCF_003031525.2 Neophocaena asiaeorientalis asiaeorientalis
TTGCTTGTTTTTTTAACTTCAATGCCTTTTATTCCTGTAAGGTCTTTATATTTGTTTATTTTTCTAATTTTTTTAAAAATTAATTTTTATTGGAGTATAGTTGCTTTACAATGTTGTGTTAATTTCTGCTGTACAGCAAAGTGAATCAGCTATATGTATACATAT
>NW_020173860.1:210-480 GCF_003031525.2 Neophocaena asiaeorientalis asiaeorientalis
TGGAATATTATTCAGCCATAAAAAGGAATGCAATTGCGTCATTTGTAGAGACGTGGATGGAGCCAGAGAATGTCATAAAGAGTGAAGTAAGTCGGAAAGAGAAAAACAAATATCATATACTAACGTTTATATGTGGAATCTAGAAAAATGGTATAGATGATCTTATTTGCAAAGCAGAAATAGAGACACAGACGTAGAGAACAAACGTATGAACACCAAGGGATGAAGTGGGCGGGGTGGGATGAATTGGGAGATTGGGATTGACATATA
>NW_020173861.1:0-219 GCF_003031525.2 Neophocaena asiaeorientalis asiaeorientalis
TTTTCTATTTCTTCCTGATTCTGTCTTGGCAGGTTGTGCATATCTAACAATTTGTCCATTTCTTCTAGATTTTCCATTTTATTGGCATAGAGTTGCTTGTAGTAATCTCTCATGATCTTTTTTATATTTGCAGTGTCAGTTGTTACTTCTCCCTTTTCATTTCTAATTCTATTGATTTGAGTCTTCTCCCTTTTTTTCTTGATGAGTCTGGCTAGTGAT
>NW_020173861.1:237-393 GCF_003031525.2 Neophocaena asiaeorientalis asiaeorientalis
GTTTATTTTCTCAAAGAACCAGCTTTTAGTTTTATTGATCTTTGCTATTGTTTCCTTCACTTCTTTTTCATTTATTTCTGATCTGACTTTTATGATTTCTTTCCTTCTGGTAGCTTTTGGATTTTTTTGTTCTTCTTTCTCTAATTGCTTGAGGTG
>NW_020173862.1:0-1803 GCF_003031525.2 Neophocaena asiaeorientalis asiaeorientalis
ACTCCCCCTCCCCCCTCGCTGGGAGTGGAGGTGCTGGGTGGCGAGGAGCGGGGAGGAGTGAGGACGTTTAGGACAGGACCTCGGAGGGAAGGAGACCAGCCTGAACTGTTGGAAGGCCACTGGAGGTTCAGGAACAAAGGGAAGAATAGGATTGGGGGAGGACACAGAGAGGGCACTGCCTACCTAGGAGCTCCTGGCCAAAGTCAGGTGGAAGGAGGTGTCATAGAAGGTCCTAAGAGACAGGAGGCAGGAAGCTGTCTGTGGGGGGATGGAGGGGAGTGTCTCAGTGACCTGTTGGTTGACCTTCTGCCAGGAGGGAAGTTCCTAGCGGCATGAGGGAGGCGGGCAGAGGCACTGGGGACCAGCTGTGGAGGCCCAGGCCTGGATCTTATTTGCCCAAGTGCCCAGGCTGGTCAGAGATTGTAGGTGTCAAGAAAGAGGAGGGCCTGGAGGCCAGGGGTGACGCCAGCACAGGCACTGTGGCTGCATCGTGGAGGAGCTGCAGGGGCAGGGACCCCGGCAAGCCCTCTCAGACTCCCACCCTCTGCCAGAATTACCGCTCAAGGGGCCTTCTACATATGGGAGTGATCATGGGATCCTTTGGGGACATGGCAAGAGAAGGGTCCAGAGCTCAGGACTTAGGCCAGTTTGGGGGGTCCGAGACTAGAGCTGCACCCTGGCTTCATTAGGCAGGCTCTTTCCCACCCTGCCGCCTCCGGCCACAGTAATTAAGCTGGGGGTTGCCATGGTAACTGGGGAGGAGACCAAGCCCCCAGGGACCCTAGGGCCTGGCACCCCCTCACCCACAGAACAGGCTACCATGTGGAGCTGAGGCCCACGGCCTGAGTCGAAGGCAACGCCAAGACCCTCCCAGGATCTCTAGCTCCAGTGGCAGCCTTGGGAGCTCGCTCTTCCTAGGAGCAGGAAGGAGATTTGCTCTGTGTGTGTGTGGGGGTGGGGGGAGGGTTCCCCTGGGTCCAGCAGACGCCCTGAGGAGGGCCAGCCCCCAGCCCTGCCTCTGCTAGGCTTCTTGGAAGGTCTGCCAGGCATCGGGAGAAGTGCTGTAGGGCACACCGGCAGGAGGTGGGGAGGGATCTTCTGCCAGGGCTAGCTGGGGAGGGAGGGAGGGGGATCCGGTCTTGCCCCCCAGGGATGGGAGTGACATGTCTCCTGAGCTCAGGGCTGGAACTCAGCAGGCCTGGGAGGTGGGCGGTGCTGCTTCTGGTCTGACTGTGTCCTTGTCCCCCACCCCCCGGCCCACCTACCCGCCCCCTCCCCACGCAGATATCCGGGACTCCGGGAAGAAGCCGGTGATGCTGTTTCTGCATGGTGGCTCCTACATGGAGGGCACCGGGAACATGTTGGATGGCTCTGTCCTGGCCACCTACGGCAACGTCATTGTAGCCACACTCAACTACCGGCTTGGGGTGCCTGGTGAGGGTGGGTAGCCAACTCTAGGGGCTGGAGTCTGGGAGGAGGGCCTGCTGGCAGGGTTCCTCTAAACCCAGCAGGAGCAGAATGGCTTCTGGGTTGGACTGAGCTGCCCAGAAAGAGGGCAAGCGTGCTGTGACACCCCCAGGAAGCCCCCTTTCTTCCTCTACCCCCAGGTTTTCTCAGCACTGGGGACCAGGCTGCAAAAGGCAACTACGGGCTCGTGGACCAGATCCAGGCCCTGCGCTGGCTCAGTGAGAACATTGCCCACTTTGGGGGCGACCCCGAGCGCATCACCGTCTTCGGATCTGGGGCAGGGGTCTCCTGTGTTAACCTTCTGATCCTCTCCCACCATTCGGAAGGTACCAGCCA
>NW_020173863.1:0-1027 GCF_003031525.2 Neophocaena asiaeorientalis asiaeorientalis
AGGATACTTGTCTCTTTTTCAGCAGATTGCAATACAAACCATATTCATGGATTTGCTTCTTGATGATCTTTCTAATACTGTAACAGTTGCCCATTTCCTCATGCCTCTTCACCTTAACTTTAACATGGTTTTTCACTAATGACTTCACATTTCTTTCTCTAACACTTGGCTGTGGGCCTCTTTTCCAACTCCAACTCCAACTCGCATTTCACTCTGGAACCAAAGGAAGACTCACACCTTCCTGCTACAGTTGCAGATTATATAGACTGGAAAAAGGAAGGTTGCCAGATGGTGGTTTACATTATCTACAGACTTTCTCGGCTCAAGGTTAACTTCCCTGGGAGAAAACCCATAAACCCAGAAGCGTCAAAAATAACCTGCATGTGCAGGGGGGAGACACATTTGCTTGTCTTATTTTACATTCTTTCTGATTTCTGGGCCCTGGTGATTTATCTCCCATGGAATGTAACAAGGAGGGGAACAAGTAGGGACAGTCCCTTCGAGCAGCACGCCTGGCATGTCCATAGCCTGCTCTCAAGGCTGATTGCTTCCCACACATATGTTGCCTTGTTTAAGCCACAAGCCCTCGATCCTTTGTTGAAATACAATAATTTCATTTCTATGGTTTTCAATACCAAAAACTCAACCTCCAGGAAGGCTAAAGTCTAATTTGTACTCCAAACCAAGTAGCAGTGCAGTTCGCTACTACTGAGGCTGAATCCATAAAGACTTCAAGACCACGCCCAGAAGACAAGTTATTATACATAATACCCTAGAAGGTCTGAAACATAATTATCATATACATAGCTGGTCCTTCAGAGCTTTTTACCTATAACATGTTTTTCGATGAAAGTTATTTAATGTACTGCAGATAACTGTGACTTACTGATCAAATATTTGAATACTTATACTTACCTGGGATTTCATTTCTGCTGAAAGAAAAAGGAAGAACAGGACTCACTAAAAAAAAGACTCTGGGAGGTTTCGAATCAGACTTGGTTTTTTGTTAGCCAAGTTACAGGAGAAT
>NW_020173864.1:0-349 GCF_003031525.2 Neophocaena asiaeorientalis asiaeorientalis
CTTCTTTGGAGAAATTTCTATTTAGCTCTTCTGCCCATTTTGGAATTGGGTTGTTTGTTGTTTTGCTGTTGAGCTGCATGAGCTGCTTGTAAATTTTGGAGATGAATCCTTTGTCAGTTGCTTCATTTGCAAATATTTTCTCTCATTCTGAGGGTTGTCTTTTGGTCTTGATTATGGTTTCCTTTGCTGTGCAAAACCTTTGAAGTTTCAGTAGGTCCCATTTGTTTGTTTTTATTTCCATTTCCCTGGGAGGTAGGTCAAAAAGGACCTTGCTGTGATTTATGTCATAGAGTGCTGCCTATGTTTTTCTCTAAAAGTTTGATAGTTTCTGGCCTTACATTTAGGTCTT
>NW_020173865.1:0-220 GCF_003031525.2 Neophocaena asiaeorientalis asiaeorientalis
AAGATACAGTAAAATAAAATAAAGTATAATAAAGTTATTAATTTAAAAAATAATTATTTAGAAAAAAATATAGGGACAGATAGAACCTTAGGACAAATGGTGGAAGCAAAGCTATACAGACAAAATCTTACACAGAAGCATACACATACACCTTCACCAAAAGGGGTAAAGGGTAAAAAATCATAAATCTTGCTCTCAAAGTCCACCTCCTCAATTTGGG
>NW_020173865.1:296-571 GCF_003031525.2 Neophocaena asiaeorientalis asiaeorientalis
AGATGCAGGGTACATCAAGTTGATTGTGGAGCTTTAATCCGCTGCTTCTGAGGCTGCTGGGACAGATTTCCCTTTCTTTTCTTTGTTCTCACAGGTCACAGGGGCTCAGCTTTGGATTTGGCCCCGCCTCTGCGTGTAGGTCGCTGGAGGGCGTCTGTTTTTTACTCAGACAGGACGGGGTTAAAGGATCCTCTGATTCGGGGGCTCTGGCTCACTCAGGCCAGGGAGGAGGGAGGGGCACGGAGTGCGGGGCGTGCCTGCGGCGGCAGAGGCCG
>NW_020173866.1:0-468 GCF_003031525.2 Neophocaena asiaeorientalis asiaeorientalis
AGAGTGGGGACTTCGGATCAGCCCTGCTGGGGCTCTCCTGGAAGGGATGAGAAGTGCCCACCTGCTCAGCTCCCCACTTCCAGGTGTGTCCTCCAGGTCCCACCCAAGAGGACCTGCCTCGGGCTCCTCCTCCAGCTACGGAGCCCCCTCGGCCTCCCTTCCGGGGACTTACCCACCCTCGCGGGACCACCCTGGGTATTCGGGAGACTCAGGGCACAGCTCCCCTCCCCCACCAAGTGGAGACCCCAGACATCCAAGGCCTGAGAATGGGTGCAGTGAGGTGACCGCCCTCTCCCCGTGGAATTGTTTGGGCCTCAAGAGTCAGACCCCGGCCGGCCCCGCCTGCAGCCCGGGTGGGGCGCCGTCCTCCCGGCCCTCCTTCCTCTCCGCTGTGGCCCGGGGACGGACGGACGCGGCGGCGCCCCTCCTGGCTCCCGTGCGGTTTCCCGGCGAGGCCCAAGGAGGCGG
>NW_020173867.1:0-1531 GCF_003031525.2 Neophocaena asiaeorientalis asiaeorientalis
CGAGTGCCCCACACGCCACTGACCTTTCGCTTCTTCCCGCTTGTCTTCGACCCCCAGCTTGAGGAAGCCGGCAATGGCAGCATCCGTGACGTCATAGACACCCTGGCTGCTCAGCGGCTGACGCTCCATGTCCCGACTGCTGTCGAGGAGGCTGTGAGCTTCAGCGGAGGCTGCTCTGGGTCTCCTGAGACTCGCGGCTCACGACTCAAGGCTAGAGCGGTGGCCCACGATCTGGCACGTTAAGGCTCCTCTGGCGGCTGGTCGGGTTTCAGAGATTCTGGTATGACGCCCACTGTGGGAACCACAGCCTGTTGGGGGTTGGGTTAGCTGATGTGCGCATGCGGCAGGGTGTCGGCTGTCTAGGGGCCGTCTAAGGGGGCGCGGAGAGGGCGGGGAGGATGTTGCGTGCCGCCCAGGCGCTGGTAGGGAGCATGCGTGAGAGCAGAATTCCGGGTCCCAGGTTGCAACCTAGCTGACTAAGTACTCCGCACTGGGTCGGGCGCCTTCCCAGACCAAGGGGCTGTGCCCGATTGGTGGAGGGTAAGAGAGAGACCTCACCCCAGCTCCATAGACCTTGGAGAAGCGTGGAAAACCAGTGCTGGCAGCCTAAGGTCATGGGCTGGACTCACAGTCAGGTCTGGCCAGGGCTTGGGAGGCGCAGGCCTTTGCTTTCTCAAGCAGGCAAAGCAAGCTCAGAGGAAAAGAGAAACTGAAGTTTTGGTGGCTTGCTTCTCCTGGGTTTACGTAGTGGTCTCTTAATGGAGTTCTGAAGGGAAAAGGAGCAACAAGAAACACATGAAGAAGACGGGAGAATGTGTTCATCTATCTCCAAACTCTACAGCATGAGCGTCCCAAAGAAACATTTAATGGACACCCTCCCTTGGTTTGCAAGGACAGTAGGAGTTGTTTTATGAAACCAGTATTGGAAATATGGAAGTAGTGTCAGCCTGAACCTCACATAGCCAGCTTTGCACATTGCTTATATTTATGCAGATTTGACCATTGGTACACTCGAACCCCCCAAAGTGAGCTCTATTACACTGGCTTTTCTCGACTACATATTCATGCAGCAGAAGGACCCAAATACTAAGATGGGAGAGGGAAAATGGGGCGACAGAGAGAGGAGGCCCTTGGTCTCATGTAAAATTTGCCGCGTGGAAACATCCAGAAATCTAAATATGGCATAATTCCATTAACTGAGATGCTGAGGGAGCAGTGCAGCCCCCAGGACAGGTTTTACTTTCAGTTGTTAATAGTTGGCAGATGTTTAGGGGGGAGCCGTTTTGTGACCCCTCACTCACGTGGTTGTCGGCTGTCTTCCTAAAATGCAAGTTGCGCCCTCTTGACTTAAGCCTAAGGGACAGGATGGGGATCTCCTGGTTGATTAGCAGCTCCTAGAGGGCGCAACCTTGCTGGGCACCAGAGGCTCTGGTCCAAGGCCCTGCAACTGTAGCCAGAGCGGAGTGAGCTGACCTGGTCCTGAGCCCAGGAAGGTTTGGAGGGTGGGGCAGGTTGGAGAGTGCAGAATTGA
>NW_020173867.1:1884-2259 GCF_003031525.2 Neophocaena asiaeorientalis asiaeorientalis
TTCTCTCTGCTTGAAGGTTTGGTTTAAGAGTAGAAGGGCCAAGTGTCGGAGACATCAGAGGGCAGTAATGCTCAGAAACGTGCCCCACGTGCCCCCGGCCCTCCCTGCTGTCATCAGCGTGTGTGAACACTGCCGTGCCATTCTGCTTCAGGAGCTGGATTGGGTCCACGTTTTTCTGGAACAAGTGGGGCTGGAGCTGCCTCTCCTGCCCGTGCTGCCCATGCCACCCAACCTGCCCCTGCCGCCCATGCCGCCCGTCCCACCCATGCCCCCAATGCCACCCAACCTGCCCGGGCCACTTGTGCCACCTGAGCCACCCATGCGACCCAGGCCGCCCATGCCACCCTTTCCTCCTATGCTGTTGCCTCCTCCGCC
>NW_020173868.1:0-262 GCF_003031525.2 Neophocaena asiaeorientalis asiaeorientalis
GGTGGTGGTTCCTCGCTGCTGCCAATCAGGGCCCCCAGGGACGTGAGTTAAGATGGGGGCAGCAGCGCCTCCAAACCCAGGCTTCTTCTTAGTGCTGGGTCCCGTGGTTACCATGGGGTGGCTCTGGTGAGGAGGGTCCCAGGAGTTCAGGCCCACGCTGCCCCCATTGCTCTGTGTGGTGCTCGGGGGTCTCCTCGTTCCTTCTGTAATGCTGAGGGCTGCAAACATGCAGCTCACATCTAGGACAGCAGCTGTGCTCCCA
>NW_020173868.1:533-798 GCF_003031525.2 Neophocaena asiaeorientalis asiaeorientalis
CCCAGGAGTTCAGGCCCACGCTGCCCCCATTGCTGTGTGTGGTGCTCGGGGGTCCCCTCGTTCCTTCTGTAATGCTGAGGGCTGCAAACATGCAGCTCAGATCTAGGACAGCATCTGTGCTCCCAAAACCCAGCTGTGTGCTGGCATGGGTGCCCACGGTGGAATTTGTGGATGATGAACCCTCAGAAGGTGCTTGTGCGGGGCCGCCCGAAGCTGGTTGGCCGGGAGCAGAGGCAAAGGCTGGAGCTTTCCATTTCCTATGCTG
>NW_020173869.1:0-457 GCF_003031525.2 Neophocaena asiaeorientalis asiaeorientalis
TCACCATTTGCATGGTTAGTAAATTCAGGGGTTTTCACATACATATGTTTAACATCCATTCTTCACGGAAAAAACAGACAGCAGGTCTGTGTGGTCTTACCCCCTGTTATGGAACATCTTAGTAACCACCAATCTGCTCGAAACAAATTCAGCTCCTAAATGTGAATAATTGCAACCAGGTAGATAGAAGGAGTTCAGCGAGTCTCCATCAGACCATCTGATGGCAATGTCGGAAGACACTTTTGGTTGTCATGACTTGGAGGGGTGTGGTACTGGCAGGCACTAGGTAGAGACCAGGGATGCTGCAAAATATGCTACACTACACAGGACAGCGTGACAATAAAGAATTACCCACCCCCAAATATTAATAGTACCAGGGCAGAGAAACCTTGTTCCAAAGTAACACCTGCCCAGTTTGGATACCTCTTAGGACACTGCCTGTCAGCAATACAGTAAG
>NW_020173870.1:0-169 GCF_003031525.2 Neophocaena asiaeorientalis asiaeorientalis
GGTGCGCGAGGAGAGGGGATTCAGAGCACTGCTTAAAGGAGTTCCAGACATGGGCGCGAGCCGTGCCTAACAGCGCGGACACCAGAGACGGGCATGAGACGTTAAGGCTGCTGCTGCCACCACCAAGAAGCCTGTGTGCGAGCACAGGTCACTATCCACACCCCCCTTC
>NW_020173870.1:524-772 GCF_003031525.2 Neophocaena asiaeorientalis asiaeorientalis
CATCTGTGGAATACCTGAATAGACAACGAATCATCCCAAATTGAGGAAGTGGACTTTGAGAGCAAGATTTATGTGTTTTTCCCCTTCTCCTCTGTTTGTGTGTATGTGTATGCTTCTGTGTGAGATTTTGTCTGTATAGCTTTGCTTTCATCATTTGTCCCAGGGTTCTATCTGTCCTTTTTGTTTGTTTGTTTTTTCTACTTTCTCAAAAATTTTTTCTTAATAATTATTTTTTATTTTAATAACTT
>NW_020173871.1:0-781 GCF_003031525.2 Neophocaena asiaeorientalis asiaeorientalis
GTGTTCATGCTGCCAGCCCCAGTCCTCTCCCTGCGCTCCGATCGAAGCCCGAGCCTCTGCTCCCAGCCCCGCCCGCCCAGGCCGGGGAGCAGACAAGCCTCTCGGGCTGGTGCGTGCCAGTTGGCCCCGATCCTCTGTGCGGGAATCTCTCCGCTTTGCCTTCCGCTCCCCTGTGGCTGCCCTCTCCTCCGCAGCCCTGAAGCTTTCCCTCTCCACCACCTGCAGTATCCACCCACGAAGGGGCTTCCTAGTGTGTGGAAACCTTTCCTCCTTCACAGCTCCCTCCCAGTGGTGCAGGGCCCATCCCTATTCTTTGGTCTCTGTTTATTTACTTTTTTTTGTCTTCCCCAGGTACATGGGGAGTTTCTTGCCTTTTGGGAAGTCCGAGGTCTTCTGTCAGTGTTCAGTAGGTGTTCTGTATCAGTTGTTCCACGTGTAGATGTATTTCTGGTGTATCTGTGGGGAGGAAGGTGATCTCCGTGTCTTACTCTTCCGCCATCTTCCCCCATCCCAAACATTTTAATAATAGTAATTTTTTCTGATGCATGAGCATGGAATAGTGTCTTCAATTTCTTTATCAATGCTTTATAATTTTCTGAGTATAGGTCTTTCATGTCCTTGGTTAACTTTATTGCTAAATAGTTTGTTCTTTTCGATGGAATTGTCAATGGGATTGTTTTCTTAATTTTTCTTGCTGGTGCTTCATTATTAGTGTATAGAAACAAAACTCATCTTGTGTGTATTGATTCCATATTTTGCAACTTTACTGAATTTATTTTTT
>NW_020173872.1:0-147 GCF_003031525.2 Neophocaena asiaeorientalis asiaeorientalis
TGAACTATCAGGAACTTATCCTCTGATATAAAATTTCTCTTAATCAGGTGGAGGGGAAGATGGCGGAAGAGTAAGATGCGGAGATCACCTTCCTCCCCACAGATACACCAGAAATACATCTACACGTGGAGCAACTCCTACAGAACA
>NW_020173872.1:230-529 GCF_003031525.2 Neophocaena asiaeorientalis asiaeorientalis
AAAGCAGAGACAAAAGAATAGGGACAGGACCTGCACCAGTGGAAGGGAGCTGTGAAGGAGGAAAGGATTCCACACACTAGGAAGCCCCTTCACAGGCGGAGACTGCGGGAGGCGGACGGGGGAGCTTCGGAGCCGCGGAGGAGAGCACAGCAACAGGGGTGCGGAGAGCAAAGTGGGGAGATTCCCGCACAGAGGATTGGCGCCGACCGACACTCACCAGCCCGAGAGGCTTGTCTGCTCACCCGCCGGAGCAGGCCGGGCTGCGAGCTGAGGCTTGGGCTTTGGTCGGAGCACAGGGA
>NW_020173873.1:0-442 GCF_003031525.2 Neophocaena asiaeorientalis asiaeorientalis
TCTCAGCTTTCTGCCGGTCAAGCAGGCACTCTTGACTGCCCTTCTGACCTTGCTGGTCGTTACTGTAAATGTGGTCTGCTGGCATCTCTTGGTTAAGAGCTGCCCTCTGCCCTCTATTATGTCAGAATTCGTTGGCTCCCATGGGTGGTAATGAGCCCAGGTCGGGACCACTTTCCTTCCATCATTGGCATTGGCCTCCAGAGGGGAGCAACCAGCAAACTTCTAGTGATGCTGGGGCCCCTCTCACCAGAACACTAGCTTCGGTGTCCTCTCAGCCCTACAGTGGGACATGTGTCCTACAGTGGGATGTGTCCTCTCAGCCCTACAGTGGGACGTAACCATGAGGCCATGTGACTGGCCTCACCTTTTCTGTCCGTTCTAGCATGTTTGCATCACTCAAACTTTTTGTTCCTTCCTCTGCCATCTGCCAATCCAAGGCAGG
>NW_020173874.1:0-1277 GCF_003031525.2 Neophocaena asiaeorientalis asiaeorientalis
TGCTGGTGGACGGTGCAAGTCAGCTCTCCCACGTCCACCAGTCCTGTCCACGGCCAAGGAGCGCTGACGACCCGTGGGGTGGACTCGTCCACGTCTCCTTTCAGCAGTTTTACTTCATGTGTTTTGAAACTGTTGATGCATTTAGGATGGTTATGTCTTCATACTGAATTGACCCCTTTATCATTATGTTAAGGCCCTACTCCGTCCTTGGTCATTTCCTTTGCTGTGGAGTCTACTTTATCTGATATTTATAGAGCCATGTGAGCTTTCTTTTGACTGTCGTAATGATGTCTTTTCTATCCTTTTAACTTACCTATAGCATTATACCCAAAGTGATTTTCTCAAAGACTGAATAGTTGGTTCATTTTTTAAAAAATCCATTCTGACAATCTTTGTCTTATCTCCGTTTATACCATTTGCTTGTAACGTAATTATTGATACGTCAGGATTTAGGTCTGCTGTTTTATTGTTTTCTATTTGCTCCCTTTGGGTTTTGTTCCCAGTTTTGTTCCCATTTTCTATTTTGTACCTCACTGTGGGTCACTTGAATGTTTTGTAATCCATTTTGTGTTATCTATAGTATTTTTCATTGTATCTCTTTGTATAGTTTTTGTTAGTGGTTGCTCTAGGGATTACAATACACATACTTACCACAGTCTACAAGGATCAGTATTTTACCATATCAAGAGGAATATAGAAACCTTATGACCATGTAAATCCCTCTGCCCCCCACATTGTAACATAGTTGTTGTAAATATTACGTCTACATACTTTGAGAACACCACCAGGCAATGTTGACTTTTTTTTTTACCTTCAACTGTCAAACAGCTTTTTTTTTTTAAGGGGAAGAGAATCCTCTATTGTGGTTTCCCCGGTGTTGACTTCCCCATTGTTCTCCCTTCATTCCTGCTATTCCAAGTTTCCGTCTTACTGTTCTCTTTCTGTCTGCAGAAGTTCCTTTAGCAATTGTTTTACAGTAGGTGTTCAAGTGAAAAAATCCTTAGTTTTCCTTGAGCTTAAGAATATTTTGCCTTCATTCTGAAGGGTATTTCTGGTGGATATAGATTTGACAATTCTCTTTCAACACTTGGGAATGTGCCCCTTCCTTCTGGCCTCCATGTTTCTGATGAGAAGTCCGCTGTTACTGAAATTATTTTTCCCCATCAGTAATGCAGTGTTTCTCTCCGGCTATTTTTCATAGGTTCCCCCTCCTTGGGTTTTGAGAAGGAGGTATTTAATTTAATCATGATGTATCCAGTGGTAGATTTGGGGGAGTC
>NW_020173875.1:0-287 GCF_003031525.2 Neophocaena asiaeorientalis asiaeorientalis
TTCTCACACTTATAACATCTTCTGGAAGAGCTGTTATAACTACTCATAGAGACACTGCAGGGTATACCAATATCAGAGTAAGCCACTAAAATTATGGTCTGTTGTATCATAAATGTAGTTTAGAAATTAATATAAAAAAGCAAATGAAGCAGAAAATAAAATGGAAAGTTTAAAAACTATTAATAATTAAATCCATATTACTCCACTTTACAGGGAGAAACAACTGAGTCCTTAAGGAAGTAAAGTAACTATCAATGGTTACAATTATTCTGTGTTCTATTATTCTG
>NW_020173875.1:1076-1144 GCF_003031525.2 Neophocaena asiaeorientalis asiaeorientalis
AGTGACCACCTAGAGGGGTGGGGTAGGGGGTGGGAGGGATACATAAGAGGGAGGGGATATGGGGATAT
>NW_020173876.1:0-440 GCF_003031525.2 Neophocaena asiaeorientalis asiaeorientalis
TGGGCCCAGCTGCTCCGCAGCATGTGGGATCCTCCCGGACTTGGGCACGAACCTGTGTCTCCTGCGTTGGCTGGCGGACTCTCAACCACTGTGCCACCAGGGAAGCCCTATACTCTATTTTAAGTTACTATAAAATATTGGCTATACTCCCTGTTCTCTACAATATATACTTGTAGCTTATTTATTTATTTTTTTTTGCTTATTTATTTTATACATAGTAGTTTGTATCTCTTAATCCCCTACTCCTATCTTGCCCTTCTCCCCACTGGTAACTCCTAGTTTGTTCTCTAAATCTGTGAGTCTATTTCTGTTTTGTTATATTCATTCATTTGTTTTATTTTTTAGACTCCCCATATAAGTGATAACATGTAGTATTTGTCTTTCTCTGAGTTATTTCACAGCATAATACTCTCTAGGTCCATCCACATTGTTGCAAATGG
>NW_020173877.1:0-466 GCF_003031525.2 Neophocaena asiaeorientalis asiaeorientalis
AAACAGTGACAGTTTTACTTCTTCTTTCCGATTTGGATTCCCTTTATTTCTTTTTCTTCTCCGATTCTCATGGCTAGGACTTCCAAAACTCTGTTGAATAATAGTGGCGAGAGTGGGCATCCTTGTCTTGTTCCTGATCTTCGAGGAAATGATTTCAGTTTTTCACCATTGAAAATGATGTTTGCTGTGGGTTTGTCATATATGGCCTTTATTATGTTGAGGTAGGTTCCCTCCATGCACCCTCCATGCCCACTTTCTGGAGAGTTTTTATCATAAATGGGTGTTGAATTTTTTTTTTTGAAGGTCACTAATCTAGGGGCTGAGTCATGATTAATGGAATAGAATAGGTTATGGTATGCCAGGTGTTTTATACCACACTTTGGCAGACTGTTTTGCACATAATCATTTCCTTTTTTTTTTTCTTTACATCTTTATTGGAGTATAATTGGTTTACATTGCTGTGTTA
>NW_020173878.1:0-508 GCF_003031525.2 Neophocaena asiaeorientalis asiaeorientalis
CTTGCTGTGATTTACTGAACGTTTCCCATGTTGAGGTACATTCTACCAAATTTTCACAATGACAAGCAATGCTGTAATTAACACTGTGGTCAATGCTGCCTTGTTCACATACACAAGAGTTTTTCTGTGATAGATTCCCAAAGGTGGGTCAAAGGATATGCATATCTTAATATTTAAGAGGAAATGCCAATCAAGTGTCCAGATAGATTTTACAAGTCTTTGTTTCTAACTATAGACTTCTCAAACACAGAAGATTTCAGTTAATTAAATTACTCCAAAAAGTTGTGGCACATATATACAATGGAATATTACTCAGCCATAAAAGCAAACGAAACTGAGTTATTTGTAGTGAGGTGGATGGACCTAGACTCTGTCATACAGAGTGAAGTAAGTCAGAAAGAGAAAAACAAATATGGTATGCTAACACATATATATGGAATCTAAGAAAAAAGAAACAGGTCATGAATAACCTAGGGGTAAGACGGGAATAAAGACACAGACTTACTAG
>NW_020173879.1:0-252 GCF_003031525.2 Neophocaena asiaeorientalis asiaeorientalis
TTCTATTGTTTTTTAATCTCTATTTATTTCCTCTTTGATCTTTATTATTTCCTTCCTTCCGCTGAGTTTAGGTTTTGTTTGTTCTTTTTCTAATTCTTTTTTTTTTTTTCTTTTTTTGGCGGTATGAGGGCCTCTCACTGTTGTGGCCTCTTCCATTGGAGAGTGCAGGCTCCGGACGCGCAGGCTCAGCAGCCATGGCTCATGGGCCCAGCTGCTCCACAGCATGTGGGATCTTCCCGGACCGGGGCATGA
>NW_020173879.1:510-812 GCF_003031525.2 Neophocaena asiaeorientalis asiaeorientalis
TTGTTGACCCATTGGTTTCTTTTTAGTAGCATATTGTTTTGTCTCTGTGTAATCATTTTTTTCTCATTTCTGTTTCAGTGGTTGATTTCTCGTCTCATGCTGTTGTGGTCAGAAAAGATGCTTGAGATCATGTCTATCCTCTTAAATTTGTTGAGGCTTCTTTTATGCCCCACTAGGTTTTATGACCTAGTGGTCAGTCCTAGCGATTGTTCCTAGAGATTGTTCCATGTGCACTTGAAGAAAATGTGTATGCCGGGTTTCTTTGCATGTAATGTCCTGTACATATCAATTAAGTCTAACTG
>NW_020173880.1:0-570 GCF_003031525.2 Neophocaena asiaeorientalis asiaeorientalis
ACCTGGAGGTTGAGTAGGATATTGATTCTTTTACTACACTCTTACTGACTGAAAACAATACCTATTGGACTAGCTCACAGTTCTGCAGGTCAGAAGTCCAGGCACAGCGTGACTGGGTTTCCTGCTCAGATACACACGGGAACATGTGAGTTCCCTCCTGAGAGTGTTAAAGCACGTGAAATTTAAGTGTAAG
The DNA here is from genome assembly GCF_003031525.2 of Neophocaena asiaeorientalis asiaeorientalis. NCBI lineage: Eukaryota > Metazoa > Chordata > Mammalia > Artiodactyla > Phocoenidae > Neophocaena > Neophocaena asiaeorientalis. The sequence continues at coordinate 194 of NW_020173880.1, forward strand.
ACATTGAGCCCCAAACGTTGGATGTTCACCATAGTTTGTGTGGGTCACAGAGCTGAAATCAAGATGTCGGTCTGGCTGTGTTAGCATCCAGAGGCTCTGGGAAAGAATGGCTCCAAGCTTCTTCGGCTTGTTGGCATAATTCAGATTCTGCAGTTGCAGGACAGAGGTCCCCATTTCCTTGCTGGCTGTCATTCGGGGGACAGTCTCAGCTCCTAGAGGCCTCTCACTTGCCTTCCCTGCCACAGCATTGGACTTATTCAGAGCCAGCAATGGAGAGTCTCCCTCTTGTCCCTTTTGTACTTCAATTCAGGAAGAGTTCAGGTCCTTTTCACGGACCGAAGTGTCTTATTTCCTGAAACTCCTAAGGGAGTTTATCA
>NW_020173881.1:0-1098 GCF_003031525.2 Neophocaena asiaeorientalis asiaeorientalis
TGTATCCTGCTACTTTACCAAATTCATTGATTAGCTCTTATTTACATCTTTTATTATACTGATATTTCTTATTTATTTTCAATTTTATTTATTGTGAGTTGACTTCCTACTATAGAAGACGATGATCTACCTCTCCTCTTCCAGCATTCTGCACACAAAAGTTTTCCTTCCACCTTCCCAGCATAGTTATAACATGGTTTGTGGTTCAAGCAATATTGAATGTTGACATATTTATGACTATACAAATATAATAAAATGGCAGACTTAAGCCCTAACCTATCAGTAATTACCTTAAATATAAACAGTTTAAGTTCACCAATTGAAAGACAGAGATTAGCAAAGTGGATTAAAAAATTTAATCAAACCATATCCTGTCTATAAGAAACTCACTTTGAATAAAACCACAGAAAAGTAAAAGAATGGAAAAATATGTACAACACATTAAGTCTTTTTAAAAAGCACAACTGACTATATTAACATTAGACTCCAGAGAACTCCAGAGGAAAGAAAATTACTAAAAACAAAGAGGGACATTACATAATGATAAAAGGATCAGTTCACCAAGAAAAGATAGAGTCCGAAAAAGCATCTGCAAAAACCAAGATTCATTCATGATTTAAAAAAAAAATATCCCTCAGAAAACTAGAAATAGAAGGAAATTTCCTCAGCTTTGTAAACAGTACTTACAAAAACTTACAGTTAATGTTGTATTTAATTGTGAAAGACTGAATGCTTCCCCTCTAAGATCTGGAACAAGGCAAGGTTGTATGCATATCACCACTCTCATTCAACATTCTACTGGAAGTTCTAGCCAGTGAAATAAGACCCCAAAAATAGAATAAATAAAAGAGATACATATTTTTTAAAAGAAAAAATAAAACTGTCCCTATTTGCAGATGTCTATACTGTTCGAAATCCCAAGGAATCTAAAACAAAACAAAACCCTCCTAGAACTTATGAGTTCAGCGAGGTTTCAGAATACAAGATCAACACTTAAAAATCAATCGCATTTCTATATGTTAACAACATACTTGTGGAAGCAAAAATTAAAAACACAATATCAGGGACTTCCCTGGTGGCACAGTGGTTAAGAATCTG
>NW_020173882.1:0-576 GCF_003031525.2 Neophocaena asiaeorientalis asiaeorientalis
ACAAAAAAATTCCTCCAAAAACACCAAAAGAAAAAGTCAGAGTACCCAACAGAAAATTGGACAAAATACTTGAACAGTCACTTCAAAGAATACAAGTGGGGCAACAAACTTAGGAGAAGCTGTTCTATTTTATTAGCTGTCAGGGAAATACAATTTATTTGGCAAGCATATGGAGGAATTAGAATTTCACATACACTGTTGGTAAGAGTGACTTCTCGATATATACCCACAGAAGTAAATACATATAATCGCCAAATGTTTGTAGAAGCAGTTTCTAACAGCTAAGACCTGGAGATGATCTAGATGTCTATCAAGAGAAAAATGGATAAATAGATGGTGGCATATTTGTACAGTTGGTTAGTTCATAGCCCAGAGAATGAGTGAATGATTGGTACATGGAAAAAATATGGCCCAGTAGTATGCTGGAGCCTGCTCCTACCAGCTTACAAGAGGCAATTATGGGGGTCTTCTCTGGTGGCGCAGCAGTGAAGAGTCCACCTGCCATGCAGCGCAACGAAGAGTAACCCCCCGCTCGCTGCAACTAGAGAAAAGTCCATGCGCAGCAACAAAGACCCA
>NW_020173883.1:0-169 GCF_003031525.2 Neophocaena asiaeorientalis asiaeorientalis
AATTTAAGAAAACTGAAATCGTATCAAGTATCTTCTCTGACAACAACACTATGAGACTACATATCAGTTACAGGAAAAGAAATCTGTAAAAAATACAAACACATGGAGGCTAAACAATACACTACTAAATAACCAAGAGATCACTGAAGAAATCAAAGAGGAAATCAGA
>NW_020173883.1:228-530 GCF_003031525.2 Neophocaena asiaeorientalis asiaeorientalis
CAAAAGCAGTTCTAAGAGGGAAGTTTATAGCAGTACAATCCTACCTCAAGAAACAAGAAAAATCTCAAATAAACAGCCTAAACTTACACCTAAAGCAGTTAGAGAAAGAAGAACAAAAAAACCCCAAAGTTAGCAAAAGGAAAGAAATCACAAAGATCAGATCAGAAATAAATGAAAAAGAAATGAAGGAAACAATAGCAAAGATCAATAAAACTAAAAGTTGGTTCTTTGAGAACATAAACAAAATTGAGAAACCATTGACCAGACTCATCAAGAAAAAAATAGAGAAGACTCAAATCAAT
>NW_020173884.1:0-417 GCF_003031525.2 Neophocaena asiaeorientalis asiaeorientalis
TTCTGAGGGTTGTCTTTTCATCTTGTTTATGTTTTTCTTTGTTGTGCAAAAACTTTTAAGTTTCATTAGGTTCCATTCATTTATTTTTGTTTTTATTTCCATTTCTCTAGGAGGTGGGTCAAAAAGGATCTTGCTGTAATTCTTGTCATAAAGTGTTCTGCCTATGTTTTCCTTTAAGAGTTTTATAGTGTCTGGCCTTACATTTAGGTATTTAATCCATATCCATTTTGAGTTTATTTTTGTGTATGGTATTAGGAAGTGTTCTAATTTCATTCTTTTCATTGTATCTGTCCAGTTTTCCCAGCACCACTTATTGAAGAGGCTGATTTTTCTCCATTGTATATTCTTGCCTCCTTTATCAAAAATAAGTTTACCCTATGTGCGTGGGTATATCCCTGGGCTTTCTATCCTGTTCCA
>NW_020173885.1:0-277 GCF_003031525.2 Neophocaena asiaeorientalis asiaeorientalis
TCCTGTCTACTTCACTGGAGTGTAGTGCCTGGTAAATAAGGGGAGGTTTTTTTGTTGTTTTTTTTTTTTGATTGATTGATTTTGGGCTGCGTTGGGTCTTCATTGCTGCATGCGAGCCAGGGCTATACTTCATTGTGTTGCGTGGGCTTCTAATTGCGGTGGCTTCTCTCGTTGCAGAGCATGGGCTCCAGGCGCATGGGCTTCAGTAGTTGCAGCACGTGGGCTCAGCAGTTTTAGCTCGCGGGCTCTAGAGCGTAGGCTCAGTAGTTGTGGTGCA
>NW_020173886.1:0-289 GCF_003031525.2 Neophocaena asiaeorientalis asiaeorientalis
GATGAGGAGGTAAAATAAGAAGGCCATAAGTTTTGCGAATCACCTCTGGAATGGCCAGCCTCGGGGGGGAGATGTGTTAATTTCTTCTTTTTTGCAGCCATCCACAGGTGGACAGAGTCCATATGTTTCCCTGAACAAAGGCACTTTGGTTTAACATTCAGACAGAGGGACAGGGTTCCCCGAGGCAGGCCATTATGTACAGACAGTATCCTTTTAGTGAACAAAAGCAGCTGAAGGCAAAGGTTAAAGTAAAAGAAACAGATCCAACGTGTAGTCAGATTTGGCTCTT
>NW_020173886.1:475-755 GCF_003031525.2 Neophocaena asiaeorientalis asiaeorientalis
GCCTTAAAAAAATATTCTCAGCCTAAAAGTTGAGAGTTATGATCTATTTGATGGGAATTTTGAGGGCTTCAAGCGTGGGAGGCAGCATCTCAAGTTAAGGAATTTAGCACTTTTCTATGTATGGGAAGATGCAAGAGTCTGGGCTCAGTGAAATCATTCATTTGATATGTACCTCAGCTATCCGGGGCCTGTATCCTATGTTCTCATATCCTGAGTTTCGTCAGGGCTCACCGTCTCATGTTGGAGGGCTGCAGTCGCTGATGACTGATGTGTCAGGAAA
>NW_020173887.1:0-437 GCF_003031525.2 Neophocaena asiaeorientalis asiaeorientalis
TCTACTAATTCTTTCTCTCTACTTTTTCTCCCTTTTATTCTTAGCCGTGTGCATGAAGGGCTCTTGCTGCTCCAGCCAGGAGTCAGGGCTCTGCCGCTGAGGTGGGAGAGCCAACTTCAGGACACTGGTCAACAAGAGACCTCCCAGCTCCACATATTATCAAACAGCAAAAATCTCCCAGAGATCTCCATCTCAACACACCCAGCTTCACTCAACGACCAGCAAGCTACAGTGCTAGACACCCTATACGAAACAACTAGCAAAACAGGAACACAACCCCACCCATTAGCAGAGAGGCTGCCTAAAATCATAATAAGTCCACAGACACCTCAAAACACACCACCAGACGTGGTCCTGCCGAGCAGAGAGACAAGATCCAGCCTCATCCACCAAAAGACAGGCATTAGTCCCCTCCACCAGGAAGCCTACACAACCCA
>NW_020173888.1:0-2503 GCF_003031525.2 Neophocaena asiaeorientalis asiaeorientalis
AATTAATAAAAGTTGCTAAGAAAGGGGGTAAGGGACCTAACATTGGTTGGATGAGGGGGAAAAATATTCCAGAAGGAATTACTACTACTATCTATCTTTTGATAGTATGTGATTTTTAAATATGTGATCTCATTAGATTTTCCAAATACAAATAAACAAGATAATTATCATTTTTTTAAAAAAAGGCTGAAGAAAATGTAGTCTTATATACTTCAGGAAAAAGAAAATTGAGGGAGGATTTGATTATAGTGTTCAGTAGGCCAAGAAATGTGAAGAAAGAAAGAATTACTATAAAGGGGCCAGAAAAATGATTTAGGAGACAAGACTTTAGGAGACACTTTCTGATAAGCAGAGCAGTAACTCTTGCCCATTTCCTTTGTTTTTGGCCACGAATGGTTAAAGGCTCCTGTGAGAGGGCTACAAGGGGACTAGTGTCCACATCAAGTGGATAGCTTAGATCCTGATACCAACTACTGGAAATTATCCAGGGCCCGGGAAAGAAGTACTGGTAAGCTGCAGTTGCCAGCACGGTGCTTGGTCGATGTAAATGTTTGTGGGTCTGCTAAATTAACGGTAAGACTATAATTCATAATATCTTGCACACAAACTAGATTGGTGAGTTTTCAGTGGATGACTTCATTACCATTCCGAACTCAGTTAGATGGAACAGTACTCCTCAATGATTGAGAAATCAATCTTCCTCAATCTTCATGTATCACCACCTGCAAACATTGCTCTCTCTCGCAGATTACCTGCCTTCAGCTATGGATGAGACGGTGAGATGCATTTCATTCTCCTCTTCCTGGACACACAGAACAATGACCTTCTCTAACCTCCCTTGGAGCCAGGCAGAGGTCAAGTTTGTGCATTCTTGTTGAAAGGGTATGTCAGGCCTGGCTAGGAGGTATTATGCATGATTGCCCATGTTCCCTTCTGCTGTAGTTTAGGTAGTCATGCATTTAAGACAACACCTCAAGGTGGAGGGGGCATGGGTTCCTGATTCACTACTTGAAAGCAATCTGCTAAGAATGAACCACCTAATTCACATTGGTCTCTGACAAGAGATCATTGCTAAACTGGTACACTGGTAATAACCACGGACTAGTGATGAGTCTACTTAATTCCAATCCTCTCCATTTCTCATTGCTGATTTACTCTATACTCACCAGAAATTATTTTTCATAGGACTTCTTGATGACCATGTCAGTCTAGAATTATCCATAGTACCTCTATGTCTATCTCTTCCTCCAATTCAACTTCCCAGTAGGGGACCTGGCATTACCCCTCTGTGTACATACAACCATGGAGGATCAGGTCCTAACGAGATCGTATCTAGAAGGGCCCTGTTCTGCAAGGTTAATGGTTTATTTTGCTATACCTTGGATTCATATGTTGATTTAAAATAAAAAGTGACATGATTTTTGAAGGTTGAAGCTGAGTGGCTGAACCAAATTTCTATAATCAAGTTAACATATATTTCCCGCCTGACTCTGTACTAGGTCATTCCTTAAAAATTATTTTTTCTATCCTATGAATCTATACGTTTACATGAGCATTAGCTATTATTCCCAACGTCTGTGTTATGGACGGAAAATAGGATTCTTCTCGTGTCCCAACTCAAATCAAACAGTAAAGCGTTGTTTACATTATACAAGGTCTACATTGCACAGGACTGTTTACATTCTACAAGCATCCTGAGGTCCCGTCTAGGCCCAATGGGGAAAAATGTCATAATAGATTAGTGAGGACTGGAATGAAGATGGAAGGGGAAAGTGGTGGCATATGTGCTAGGCATTTATTTCCCCAACTGAGGCCATTTCCTTGTCATGTATCACAACGCTACTGTAGCTGCTCGTGCGCTGCAGTCCACTGCCCACCCATCCACCCATCTAACACTTTTGAGGACTTAATCTGTGCCAAGGACTCTACTCTGTGCCTGAAAGGCAAGTGAAAAGTACAACCCAGGTCTTTCCTGAAGGAGCACATAGAGGAAGACTGATCTCTGAATAGTAAGTGACACAAGATAATGGCTGAATGGGTGGTTGCTTTTATCATGTACTTGCAGGATAGAAAGCAGAGAGAAATATAGCTCCAAAGAGTTGGACAGTTATATTATCATTGATTTTCGAGTGACCACCAATTAAAGGGCATGCTTAGCAGCTAGAAATGAGGACCTCATTAGATGACTGCAAGAGCCAGACACTTTCAAAACGTTCCCCTAAAGTCTCAGTTCCATTTTCATTTCATGAAGAGACAGCTTGGGAAGTCAGAGGTCACGCTCTTGTATGTCCACAACAGGGATGATTTAAGGCACCGGTAAGCTCCTGCTGAGCTGCCACCTAAGGTCATACGACTGTGAATCACGGCGGGATATAATGACTTGGGCAACATTCTTTCCTGCAAATACGTACAAGATGGATGATGAATAGTATTGAAGTATAATATATGGCGCCGATCATGAGTTTAAATTCCCTCAGAAATGGAGGAGAAACAATTAGCAAAG
>NW_020173889.1:0-273 GCF_003031525.2 Neophocaena asiaeorientalis asiaeorientalis
CTAACCTGTACCCTAACACGTACGCTCACCATAAAACTTTGCTGCACACTAACCTGTACCCTAAACTGTCCCCGTTCCCTAAACCTAACCCTAACCCTAACCCTAACCCTAACTCTTACCCGAAGCCTTACCCTAAACCATCCCCTCATCCTAAACCGTACGCTAACACTAAGCTGTACCCAAACACGTACGCTCACCCGAAAACGTTGTTGTACACTAACCTGTACATTATCGTCCCCTTCCCCTAACCCTAACGCTAAACCTAACCCTAAC
>NW_020173890.1:0-1592 GCF_003031525.2 Neophocaena asiaeorientalis asiaeorientalis
TTAGGTTCGTACCTGACAAATACTTGATGAGTAGAGGAATGAATGTTTAGGATCACGCATTTTAGTTTCAGGTGAACCCAAGTCTCGCCACTTCCTAGCTATGCAATCTTGAGAAAGTCATGGAATCCCTGTTTTTTTAAAATTCATCTGATAAATTGAGACATTACCACCTGCCGTACAGTGTTGTTGAAAAAGTTGCATGCAGTCCTGCTTATAAAACCATGGTGCTGGCAAGATTGAAGTGATCGAGAGACAAGATACACAAGTTTCCTCACATCCTGCCGTGTCAGGTCCGACAACCAATGTCGGTGGGATCCAACCCATGTTTTGCTTTAAGTGAAATTCCTTGAAGTATCTAAGCCTTTTAATTTCTTCAAGAAAACCATGACCAAATTCAACTTTGGATTGTTCGACTAAAAGCAGTTTATCAATCCAGTGCCTGAGAGAATGCAGTCGTTTCAAAACAGTAACAGACAGCCTTGTTAAAGCATTCCAAAAATAGTGCTCCAGAGGTGGAAGAAACTGGACACAAAACAGATCCTTCTCCTAGTTCTTGAATTTACCGGTGGTGAGAGGTCGGCTTCCGGGAGTTAGATATATAGTTAGGCCACTGATTCATACCGAAATAATAAAAAAGTGAATCGTCTTAGTTTCATACTGAGAATAATGGTTTTATCTTATCCAACTACATTAAACATTGTGCAGCCAGCGTGTCAATTACAAAGATAGTGTGTATCAGAGAATGAGAGATCTTTCTGGGTATTTTTTAAACTTAATTAATTGATGTATTTATTTATTTTTGGCTGCGTTGGATCTTCATTGCCGCGTGGGCTTTACTCTAGTTGGGGCGACGGGGGGCAACTTTTTGTTGTGGTTCGCGAGCTTATTGCGGTGGCTTCTTTCGTTGGGGAGTGCGGGTGTGCTTCAGTAGTTGTGGATCGTGGGCTCTAGAGCACAGGCTCAGTAGGTGTGGCACACAGGCTTAGTTGCTCTGCGGCATGTGGGATCTTCCCGGACCAGGGCTCGAACCTGTGTCCCCTGCATTGGCAGGCGGATTCTTAACCACTGCACCACCAGGGAAGTCCCTTTCCGGGTATTTTTTTATCATATAAAAATTGAACTCTTTTTTTTTTAACCTGCTTATTGTCTGTTCTCTGAATAGAATGTAAGATCCATGAGGCCACAACCCATGTCTATTTTGTTTACTTAAACAGTGCATGGTACACAGTAAATTCAATCAAAGTTTATTTTTAAAACATTTGACTGAATGAAGTCTTTCACCTGAAAAGTGAATGGAATATTTGATCTTTGATAGAGATATCCCTGAGGCATGCAGAGGAGAGAAAATGTATTAATCCTTTCTTTCTCAGGTAGGCTAAATTATTTCTGTGAATACAAAGCTGCTACCTTCTTGAGTTATCCACTGCAGTGTGTAGTTTAGAGGAGAGACCCATCTGAAGAGAGTGTTTCAATTATCACCTAACTGGGGAATTTCTTTCACAGCAGGATTAAACTAGATGAGAGAGGTGACATAATGACTGAGAGTTTCTGCAGGTTGAATAGTCAGAGGACATTGTCCAGAAGTGCCTGGG
>NW_020173891.1:0-777 GCF_003031525.2 Neophocaena asiaeorientalis asiaeorientalis
AAACAGAATTTTTCAAAAATGAGTTACAAAACAGCAAAATTAAAAAAAAATTAGTTATAGATAAAGTCTGCAGATAATGTTGTCATTCCTCTCAAAAGAAGAGGGATAAGGCACAGAAGAAATGTAGTGTTGAGGACAATGCTGTCGTTATTACTTGTTTGCCGTTTGATGGTGGGTAAAATAATTAATTTCATTGGGTTTCTCTTTCTGTGCCTCTAAAATGTGGATTCCCAGGCTAAGAAAATATTTCAAATCTTTTCTAGGTCGAAAAGTCACAGACCTTAGTGTCTGTGTACCATTTACAAAGGCCACATTGTCACAAAAGATAGCATTCTTGTAAAACACCTTTATAGAAAGAAAAGGCTATATTTAGAAAGTCCACTCAGTGTCCAGGGTTTTCTGAAGTCGTACTGCTGTTTATAACCAGGTGTAGGCCAGGAGGACAACACATTTGCTTTAATAACTGTCCAGATTTCTTGGAGTTGAAGATAAGTTTTTCATTATTCTGTTGACCTCAGAAATTATTGAAAATAAGAATTGTTCTAATTTACTACTGACATGAAAGGTGATTTAAAAGATTGCATTTAAGTTTGGACATACAGCCTTCATCCTGCTGTTTCATCACAGACCTCTTACAGGATAAACACGTGCAACCATTTTGAGTTTCTGAATGAGAGTGCTCCTTAGAGTATCTGCCCCTTATAAATTTCTTGCCAACTTACTCCACTTTGAATGAAGGTAGAAATTTATAAATTTCTCCAAGAACTTATTTTTATT
>NW_020173892.1:0-5847 GCF_003031525.2 Neophocaena asiaeorientalis asiaeorientalis
TAGTTTTTGAGGAAAGTTCATACTGGTTTTCATAGTGGTTGTATCATTTACATTTTCCCCAGTAGTGAAGGAGGGTTCCTTTTTCTGCAGAGCCCTTCCGGCATTTATTTCTAGATAGTTGAATGATGCGCATTGTGACCAGTACGAGGTGATAACTAAGTGTAGATTTGATTGATTGGTATTGTGTAATAATTAGCGATGTGGACCATGTTTTCAGGTGCCTCTTGGTCTTCTGTATGTTTTTGCAGAAATGTGTAGTTAGATCTTCTAAAATTGTGTATATTATTTTATTTTTTTTTCTTTGAGTTGTATGAACTGTTTGTATATTTTAGAAGTAAGCTCTTGTTGATCGCATCATTTGTAGGTATTTTGGAACAACTGGATAGCCTCATGGAGAAGAGTAAAGTTTGAACCTTACCTACCCTTCCGTCATGTGGAAAATCAACCGAAAATGAACGAAAGGTCTATTTGGCAGAAGCAAAATTATAAAACTCGTAGAAGAAAATATGAGAGAGTCCCTCTTCATGATCTTGGATTTGATCATGATTTCTTAGATCTACCAAAAGCAGAAGCAACAAAATACAAAATAGATGAATTGGAGTTTGTGAAAATGAAAAACAGTTATGTATAAAAGGAGCAAGGAGTAAGATTATCCGTTATCAAAAATGGCAAAGATGTTTGCAAACCATGTATGTGATAAAGGATCGTAGCCCAGCAGCGAAGTCCCTGGTGGTCCAGTGGAGTGTCTGTGAGGCCATGCCGTCGTCGGTGAGTAGGGGATTTCAGGCCCCACAGCAGCCGAGGGGTGGATACGGGTCATTCTCAGCACCCTCAGGGAGTGAGTGCTGGCTGGTTTTGAGCTCAGATGCCCTCCCATCACTGCCCTGTAAGCCTGAAGATTTCAACATGCTTGTAGAAGGACACAGAGTATTTGCAAGTGTTTGAGAATGAAGAGAACAGTCTTCAGTTTTCTGAAAGAGAAAGTTATTTTCAGTCTTACTCTCACAGATGCCCTCCCTGATTTTTGTGAGAGTGGCTATGGGGGTTTCGCTGTCTCTAGTCTCCACACCAGGTGACTAGGGTAGCGGGGCCAGACCGTGGTGGAGCTTAACTTCACTGGACAGTAATGTAGACTCTAAGTTTGCGATTGAATGTTGATGCCTGTGGTTCTCTCCGTCGGCTATTTTCATGTTTTCCTGTGTCTCTATTCCTGATTTCCTTTAGTGTCAGATTTACCTGAAGGCCACCACTCACAGCTTCCGTGGAGCAAGAGATTTCTCCTGGAAGGAAAGCTTCTGGAAAATCAGAGGGAGAAATAAGGGATGCAGCTGATTCCTGCCTTGTGCTGATGCCGAAGTGGGTGAGGAGAGAGAACGTCAAATCCTCCAAGTAATAGATTATCGGGGAGGGGGGGCATCCAGTGTTCTCCTGCTCATTGTAAGAATGTTATTACTGGATTTCAATGTGGTAAATAATTTATATTAGAAATATGCAGAGGGGGGGACATCCAGTTAAAAAGGTTACAGGTAAGTGCAAGGGGTGTACAACAAACAAGGACCCAGAACGCTGTGTTCAGCCAGTGGCTGAGAGGTTCGTACCGTGAGTTGCAGTCTCTTGGACGGTGGTGCGGTTATGACTTTTATGCAGCCGGTGGGTGTACACAGGCACATCACATGTGGGACCACTGCACTGTAGAATGTTACAGTGGCTGCTGATACGTCGTTGGGTAGAGATGTGGACAAGAGAAAACTGCCCAGTAGCCTTGGAGAAGCCTCGAGTGAGGCCTCAGTAAGGGCCAGTGTCATGTCATTAGTTAGGGACAGCATCAGGGCGAAAGCTAAGACCATTGTCAGGGCATTAGTCAGGGATATAATTACGGTGTTTGTTAGTTAGGTAAAGAGTTAGGTCGTTAGTTAGGGACACCGTAAGTGACTTTCTTAGGGACATAGTTAGGGACTTAGTTATGGACAGCATCCCGGTATTATTTAGTGACAGGTTAGACTATAAGGGACAGCATCAGGTAGTAAGTTAGGGAGAGTGTCAGTGTTTCACTTAGATATAACGTGAGTGCCTTAGTTAAACACAGTTCAGGTTGTTGCTGAGGGATATATTCAGGACCTTAGAGGCAGTATCATGGTCATAATGAGAAGCAGTATCAGGGTATTATTTAGGGGCAAAGTAGGGTGTTTGTTAGGTAGGGACAGAGTCAGGTGATTAGTTACAGAGAATGTCAGAGTTTTAGGTAGGGACAGCGCCAAGTCATTAGTTAAGAAGAGTGTCGGGGCGTCTCTTAGGGGTAGCGTCAGGATGTTAGTTAGGGAGAGTCAGGACGTTAGAATTTCAGATTCTGAGGTACAGACAGTATCAGGGTGTTAGTTAGGGACTGAAGCAGGGTGATATAGAGGAACACCTTAGGGTATTAGGGACATCTTCAGGGCGTTAATTATCGATAGCATCAGGGTATTAATTAGGGAAAGTGTCAGGGTATTATAATAGATAGTGTCCGTGCTTTACATAGAGGGAGCATCAGGGCCTTAGTTAAGGACAGCTTCAGAGACACAGTTAGGGCCATATTCTGGGCCTTGGTTATAGAGGGGATCAGGGTGTTTGTTATTGAGAGATCCATGAGGATATTACGGACAGTGTCAGGGTGTTAGGGAAAGCGTTGAGCATTATTATAGACAGGGACAGTGCGTCAGGTGGAGACATCGTTTGAGTGTTTGTTAGTTAGGAAGAGGGTGAGGGCGTTTGTGAGGGACGGGGACATCGTCAAGGTCTTAGATTGGGAGTAACAGGGCTGTAGTGTCGACTAGTGTAACTGCATTTATGAGGGAAAAAGTACGGTGTTTGTTTGTTAGTTAGGGCAAGAGTCAGGTCATTAGTTACAGACAGTTTTAGGGACTCAGGGAGAGTGAGCATGAAGGACTTAGTTAGGAAGAGCATTAGGGTCGCAATTAGATTCAGCATCAGGACGTTATTTCGGGCCGGCCAGAGGGCCTTAGTTACGGACAGCGTTGTCAGGATTTCAGAAATAAGTTGAGGGTTTTAAATAAGTTGAGGGTTTTAGTAAGAGACAGTTAAGGCTGTTAGTTAGGGACACTTCAGAGAGTTTCTTACGGATATATTTAGGTCCCTAGTAACAGAATCAGGGTGTTATTTTGTGAGCGCTTAGGCACTAAGGGACAGTATCAAAGCCTTAGTTAGGGAGGGTGTCAGCGTTTTGGTGATAGTGTTGGGGACTTTGTAATTTATAGGTTAGGGTATTAGCTAGGGAAAGTGTCAGAGTTTTAATGACGGACATGTGCAGGGCGTTAGTTATGCAGAGGAGCAGGTCCGTACTTGGGATCAGTGTCAGGTCATCATTTAGGGGCAGTGTGAGGGCCTTCTGCAGAGAGAGCATCAAGGCCCTGAGTTCGGAAGAGGGTCAGGGCCTTAGTACAGGGTGAGAGTCGTCCTCAGGCGTATATCCAGGGCGTTAGTAATGGGAAGGTTCAGGATCCTAGTGAGGGACATTGAAATCTATCAGAGATATCGTGAGGGCCTTAGATAGGGTCACGGTTGTAGTTAGGAGCAGTGTCAGGGCATTATGTAGGGAGAAAATTAGGATGTTAGTTAAGGAAGAAGTGAGGAAATTAGTTACAGACAGTGTCAACTTCTCAGGCAGACACTTCAAGGTCTTAGTGAAAGAATTTCAGGTAGGAGCTGTATCAGGGCATTACTTACAGACGGTGTCAAGGTCTCCCGTCAGGGCTTTGGGTAGGGGGCAGTGTCAGGGAGTAGTTGGGGAAACAGGACGTTAGGTGAAGAGTGACTCGGTCTTAGAGACAGTGTCAGTTCTTCATTAGCGACACTGTCATGGCGTCTGTTAAAGAAAGATACAGTGAGGGTCTTAGTTAGCGACGTCTTGGGTTATTAGTGACATCGTCTGGACTTTAGTGTTGTCTTTTGTTTATTATGTATGGCCTGAATCAGGGCATTAATGAGGGACAGGGCAAGTTATTAGGGATTGTGTCAGGAAGTTTGTTAGAGATACAGTGAAGGCAGTAGTTAAAGACAGAGTCGGTGGCTCAGAGACAGTCTCAGTTTTTAATTACGGAGAGTGTCAGTGCGTTAGTTACAGATAAGTTGAGCGTGTTTGTTAATGACATTTAGGGCCTTATGGCGGGACAGCATTAGGGATTTAGTTAGTTAGCATAAGAGAGTTGACGTCATGGAAAGAGAAGGTAAGGTTAAGGTGTAAGGATAGCGTCAGAAAATGACGTAGGTTTAGTGTGAGGACCATACCTACTTAGAGTATCAGTGCCTAATTTAGGTGCAGTGTCAGGGCTCCAGGAAGGGACAGCCTGAGGTAGGAACAGTGAGAGGGCGTGATTGAGGCCTGGAGTCAGCGCCTGTGGTAGAGAGAGCGTCACGGGCTCAGTTAGGGACAGCGTCGAGGCTTTTGTGGGACAGTTTGAGGACTTTAATAAAACATGAGTGAGTCAGTATATAGTGAGCTCAGGATAGCGTCAGGACTGTAGATATTCATGAGTTTTAGTTCAGTCAGGGAAAGTGTCATGGATGTGTCTTATGTACCGTGGCAGGGCTGGAGTTAGGAATAGTGTTAGGGCGTTAGTTAGAGACAGTGTCCCGGCCTTGGGACTAAATTCAGGGCCTGAGGTATTCACAGCATAAGGGCTTCAGTTGGTATAACAGGTAGGAAAGTTGCTATGGACAGGGTTAGTTTTCGGATCATCTCAGGAAATAACGTAGGGCCACTGTGAAGAGGTTAGTCACTGAGAGTGTCGGGGACGTATTAAGAAGTAGTGTCATAGCTGCAGGTAGGGACAGAGCGAGAGTGCCAGGGACTGAGTGAGGCCTTTTTTTACGCCGTTAGGTTAGGATACTCTCTGTCAGGGCATGATGTAGGAGGTGTATCATCAGGGTCTTTGATGGGTTAGCAATATCGGTTGAGTTTTATGTAAACACCTGATCAGGGTTCGAGGCAGTTACAGTGTCAAGGGGTCACTTAAGCATAGCTGCAGGGCGTGAGTTAGGGTAGGTATAGCCTTAGGCCTTCAGTTACAGACACGGGTTCCTTAAGGATAGTGTGTGAGGTAGTTAGTTAGAGAGTTTCAGGGATTGAGTTAGTTAGGGAGAGCATTAGGTCTTCAGTGACGATAAGAGGCCGGTAATTATCTTGGGAAAGAGTTAGCTTACAGGTCAGGAATAGTATCAGGGCTGCAGTTAGGAACAGTGGTAGGGCTTGATGCAGGGTTACTATCAGAGCCCAAGTAAGGTACGGCAATGGGGCCCAGTGACGCTTATCTGTAGATTCTGAGTGAGGGACAGGGTTAGGGCAAGATGTAGCAGTAGTATACGTGTCTATCAGCAGTCGTATACTTGTCTCTTAAGGATCAACCTTGGGTGTTACTTAGTTACGGAGATTGTCAGGGTGTACTTCGGGATAGTTTTCGCAGATTGGTAAGATGGGTCATGGTATTATATCTGGATAAGTTGGGAGTTATCTATTGATGCCGGCACGGCCTTAGAGCGGGAGCATCAGAGCCTTTCTTAGGTCCAGTGTAACTTAGGAGGAGTGTCAAGGTCTTAAATATCGACGGGTTCACGACCTTGGGAGTTAAATATCAGTTGAAAACTTACCAGAATCCCTAACGTAACAAAGAAGTATGCTAATACTAAACGGTTCTTTTATACAGAAACCTCTAATGTCCCCTATCACGTACGCGCACCCGAAGCCTTACCCTGAGCCGTGCCCTCATCGACGCGTACGCTCAGTCTACACCGTTGCCGTGCCCTAACCCGCACCCTGAGCCGTCCGTTAATCCTAACACGTACACTGACGAC
>NW_020173893.1:0-900 GCF_003031525.2 Neophocaena asiaeorientalis asiaeorientalis
GCTTGGATTTCCCCTCACAAACTCCTGTGAATCCAGAAAAGAGTTTAAACACAGCAAAGTGAGTTATGAGAAGAGCCCTTAAAGGATGCCTAGCCGCCTTCCGGGCTTTGACAGTGTCAATAGGGAGTTGAAGGGAAGGAAGACCCAAACCGATGGGGCTGCTGGGGGATGAACACCTCTCCGGCCAAGCTTAGCGCGTGCTGCCCTGGGTTCTCCTGACACCAAACTCCCCTCTTTCCCACTTCGATCCTCCCACCCCCTTGCATGCCAGAGCCTGCGGAGTCCAAGTCCTTGGGAAGTTCCTGGGAGTCATCTCCAGAGCCGCTGAGACAGGGCACCCCACTGAGGACAGAGCAAAAATGCGGTTCTACAAGCCAGGAAGAGAGATCAACAGGAACGGAATCAGCTGACTCCTGGATCTTGGACTTCCAGCCTTCAGAACTCTGTGTGGCTGACAGGGTCTTGGTGCTCCGGCTGGGTATCAGGCCTGAACCTCTGAGGTGGGAGAGCTGAGTTCAGGATATTGGTCCACCAGAGACCACCCGGCCCCTCATAAATTGGCCAGAGCTCTCCCAGAGATCTGAGGTCTCCGTCACAACACTAAGACCCAGCTCCACTCAACGACCAGCAAGCTACAGTGCTGGACACCCCCTGCCAAACAACTAGCAATACAGGAACACAACCCCACCCATTAGCAGAGAGGCTGCCTAAAATCATAATAAGGTCACAGACACCCCCAAACACACCACAGGATGCGGTCCTGCCCACTAGTAAGACAAGATGCAGCCTCATCCACCAGAATACAGGCACCAGTCCCATCCACCAAGAAGCCTACACAACCCACTTAACCTACCTTAGGCACTGGGGGCAGACACCAAAAACAACGGGAAGTACAAACCT
>NW_020173894.1:0-177 GCF_003031525.2 Neophocaena asiaeorientalis asiaeorientalis
AGGAAAAAACGCATACGCCCTTTTTGGCCAAAAAAGCAAGCATGTAAAGAAATCTGCACTACAATGTAATCTCACTGCCCGCCCGGGCAAAAGGGCCATCTGAAAAAAGTGTAAAATCCAGAAAGGTAGGACAGGATATGGAGAACAGGGAGCCTTGTTATGCTGATTGGCAGGATG
>NW_020173894.1:612-814 GCF_003031525.2 Neophocaena asiaeorientalis asiaeorientalis
TGGGGAAAGGTGCCTTGGGGTGCTGCATAAAACCAGAGACTGAAATTAGCACAGATAACTTTCCATAAGCCAAATATGTAATAGACAAGACCTACTCCTTGCTCAATGAAATGGACCCAACACGACATATTCAACGCCTAGGAATATACCTGACAAGAAGTATCTTAAATTCCATGGATATATATGTCTCCGTAAGAGAATC
>NW_020173895.1:0-379 GCF_003031525.2 Neophocaena asiaeorientalis asiaeorientalis
CATAGATGCAAAAATCCTCAACAAAATACTAGCAAACAGGAACCAACAGCACATTAAAAGTATCATATACCATGCTCAAGTGGGGTTTATTCCAGGAATGCAAGGATTCTTCAATATACGCAAATCTATCAATGTGATACACCATATTAACAAGTTGAAGGAGAAAAAACATGTGGTCATCTCAATAGATGCAGAGAAAGCTTTTGACAAAATTCAACAACCATTTATGATTAAAAAAACTCTGCAGAAAGTAGGCATAGAGGGAACTTTCCTCATCATAATAAAGGCCATATATGACAAACCCATAGCCAACATCGTCCTCAATGGTGACATGAAAACAAGAAAACACTCCCGTTTACCACTGCAACAAAAAGAATAA
>NW_020173896.1:0-167 GCF_003031525.2 Neophocaena asiaeorientalis asiaeorientalis
CTGCAACAAAAAGAATTAAATACCTAGGAATAAACCTACCTGGGGAGACTAAAGACCAGTATGCAAACAACTGTAAGACACTGATGAAAGAAATTAAAGATGACACCAACAGATGGAGAGATATACCATGTTCCTGGATTGGAAGAATCAATATTTTCAAAATGACT
>NW_020173896.1:277-442 GCF_003031525.2 Neophocaena asiaeorientalis asiaeorientalis
CCCTGAATAGCCAAAGCAGTCTTGAGGGAAAAAAAGGAGCTGGAGGAATCAGACTCCCTGACTTCAGACTATACTACAAAGCTACAGTAATCAAGAAAATATGGTCCTGGCAGAAAAACAGAAGCACAGATCAACGGAACAAGATAGAAAGCCCAGAGATAAACC
>NW_020173897.1:0-148 GCF_003031525.2 Neophocaena asiaeorientalis asiaeorientalis
TAGGGTATGGGTTAGTGTTGGCCTACGGATTAGGATTAGGGCACGGGTTAGGATAAGGCTTCGGGTAGGGGTTAGGGTTATGGTTAATGTTAGGGGACAGGGCCAGGGACGATTTAAGGTACAGGTTTGGGTAGACAATGGTTTAGGG
>NW_020173897.1:656-774 GCF_003031525.2 Neophocaena asiaeorientalis asiaeorientalis
GGTGAGGGATAGGGTTGGGGAAAGGGACGGTTTAGGGTACAGATTAGGGTACGACAGCGATTTACGGTGAGCCTACATGTTAGGGTACAGTTTAGTGTTAGTGTATGGGTTAGGATTT
>NW_020173898.1:0-167 GCF_003031525.2 Neophocaena asiaeorientalis asiaeorientalis
TGTATGTGTCTCTAGGTCTGAAGTGGGTCTATTGTAGACAGGAAATATATGGGTCTTGTTTTTGAATGCATTCAGCCAATCTGTGTCTTTCGGTGGGAGCATTTAGTCCATTTACATTTAAGGTAATTATCGATATGTATGTTCCTATTCCCATTTTCTTAATTGTT
>NW_020173898.1:204-484 GCF_003031525.2 Neophocaena asiaeorientalis asiaeorientalis
TTCCTTCTCTTGTGTTTCTTGCCTAGAGAAGTTCCTTTAGCAGTTGTTGTAAAGCTGGTGTGCTGGTGCTGAACTCTCTCAGCTTTTGCTTGTCTCTAAAGGTTTTAATTTCTCCATATATATAAACAAAAAGAATGTCATATGAATAGAACCATACAATATATAACCTTTTAAACATTATTTATTTATTCATTTTTGGCTGCACTGGGTCTTCGTTGCTGCTTGCGGGCTTCAGTAGCTGTGACTCACGGGCTCGAGAGCACAGTCTCAGTAGCTGTGG
>NW_020173899.1:0-585 GCF_003031525.2 Neophocaena asiaeorientalis asiaeorientalis
GGTGATGGGAACCAGGCAGGAGTGTCCTCACACCCGTGGGCCACATCACCATCAATTGAGGTACCCAGCACATGTGGTTTCAAACCAGAGGACCCACATCACCATGGGTTTCGGAGTGAGGCAGGCAGGATTAACCTCACAACACATGTCCCATTGTATACAAAATGTGTGGAAACCAGCAGTTGGATCTTCCTAGCAGGCGGCCCAGAGCACTGAGGCTATGAGATCCAGGCCGGCATGAACTCACAACAGAGGGCCTTCATTGTGATACTGTAAGCAACCCAGCCATTGTGACCTCAGAGCAGAAGGCCCACATCCCCATGGGGAAGGGAAACAAGCAGGAGTGTCATCGCAAGAGTGGGCACACATGAAAAAATGTGGGGAGCCCAGCAATTAGTGCCTGATGCCAGAGGGCCCTCATCACCGAGGGGTGGTGGCTCCCAGCTGGCTCCAACTGCTACCAGAGGGGTGATGTCGCCAATACGGAGTGCGACAACCAGGCAGGAGTGACCTCAGAGCAGAGGGTCAACCTCACAGAAGTGTGAAGAACCAAAGAGGATCAGATTCTCACCAGAGGGCCCACAT
>NW_020173899.1:715-816 GCF_003031525.2 Neophocaena asiaeorientalis asiaeorientalis
AGGCAGGAGGAGCCTCAAAACAGAGGGACCATAGAATTAAAAAGGTGAAGAAACCTGCCATTGGAACCTCCCAGCAGGCGGCCAGGAGCAGCGAGGCTATG
>NW_020173900.1:0-193 GCF_003031525.2 Neophocaena asiaeorientalis asiaeorientalis
CTGCTTTTGCTGCATCCCATAGGTTTGGGGTCGTCGTGTCTGTATTGTCATTTGTTTCTAGGTATTTTTTATTTGATTTCTTCAGTGATCACTTCGTTATAAAGTAGTGTATTGTTTAGCCTCCATGAGTTTGTATTTTTTACAGATCTTTTCCTGTAATTGATATCTAGTCTCATAGCGTTGTGGTCGGAAA
>NW_020173900.1:582-687 GCF_003031525.2 Neophocaena asiaeorientalis asiaeorientalis
TTTATTTTAAAGTCTATTTTGTGTGATATGAGAATTGCTACTCCAGTTTTTTTTTGGTTTCCAATTGCATGAAATATCTTTTTCCATCTCCTTACTTTCAGTCTG
>NW_020173901.1:0-1467 GCF_003031525.2 Neophocaena asiaeorientalis asiaeorientalis
ACTTCATTTAGTTGTTTTTCTGGGTTTTCATCTTGTTCCTTCTACTGGTACATAGCCCTCTGCCTTTTCATCTTGTCTATCTTTCTGTGATTGTGGTTTTTGTCCCACAGGCTGTGGGATTGTAGTTCTTCTTGCTTCTGCTCTCTACTCCCTAATGTCTGTTTTTATTGAGGTATATTTGATTTGCAATGTTACTTTATTGATGTATGATTGTTCATAGTAATCTGTTATGATCCTTTGTATTTCTGTGGTGTTGGTTCTAACCTCTTTTTCTTTTCTGATTTTATTGATTTGGACCCTCTTTCTCTTCTTCTTGATGAGTCTGGCTAAAGGTTTAACAATTTTATTTACCTTTTCAAAGAATCATCTCTTACTTCCATTGATATTTTATATATTTTAAAATCTATTTCATTTCTTTCTTCTCTGATCTTTGTGACTTCAGTACTTGTACTAACTTTGGGTTTTGTTCTCCTTTTTTGTTTTTTGTTTTTTTGTTTTTTTAATATCTTAATTGGAGTATAATTGCTTTACAATGGTGTGTTAGTTTCTGCTTTATAACAAAGAGAATCAGCTATACATACACATATATCCCCATATCTCCTCATCCCACCCCTCTAGGTGGTCACAAAGCACCGAGCTGATCTCTGTGTGCTATGTGTCTGCTTCCCACTAGCTATCTATCCTAGGTTTGGTAGTGTATATATGTCCATGCCACTCTCTCACTTTGTCCCAGCTTACCCTTCCCCCTCCCCATATCCTCAAGTCCATTCTCTAGTAGGTCTGTGTCTTTATTCCTAGTAGGTCTGTGTCTTTATTCCTGTCTTGCGCCGAGTTCATCATGACATTTTTTTTTCTTAGATTCCATATATATGTGTTAGCATACGGTATTTGTTTTTCTCTTTCTGACTTACTTCACTGTGTAGGACGGACTCTATATCTATCCACCTCACTACAAATAACTCAATTTCGTTTCTTTTTATGGCTGAGTAATATTCCATTGTATATATGTGCCACATCTTCTTTATCCATTCACCTGTTGATGGACACTTAGGTTGCTTCCATGTCCTGGCTATTGGAAATACAGCTGCAATGAACATTGTGTTACATGCCTCATTTGGAATTATGGTGTTCTCAGGGTATATTCCCAGTAGTGGGTTTGCTGGGTCATATAGTAGTTCTATTTTTAGTTTTCTAAGGAACCTCCATACTGTTCTCCATAATGGCTGTATAAATTTACATTCCAACCAACAGTGCAAGAGCGTTCCCTTTTCTCTGCACCCTCTCCAGCATTTATTGTTTCTGGATTTTTTGATGATGGCCATTCTGACCGGTGTGATATGACATCTCATTGTACTTTTGATTTGTATTTCTCTAATGATTAATGATGTTGAGCAGGAAAGTAGGTCAAAATGGATCTTGCTCTGACTTATGTCATAGCGTGTTCTGCCTATATTTTCCTCTAAGAGT
>NW_020173902.1:0-688 GCF_003031525.2 Neophocaena asiaeorientalis asiaeorientalis
CCCTAAACCGTCCCCGTCCCTTAAACCTAACCCTAAAACTACCCCTAACCCTAACCCTAACCCTTGTGCGAAGCCTTACCCTAACCCGTCTCCTAATTCTAACCCGTACGCTAACACTAACCCGTACCCTAACACGTACGCTCACCCTAAACCGTTGAAACTGTTGTCGTACACTAACCTCTCCCCTAAACCGTCCCCGTCCCCTAACCCTAACACTAACCATAAACCTAACCCTAACCCTTACCCGAAGCCTTATCCTAACCCATCTTCTAATCCTAACCCGTACGCTATCACTAACCCGTACCCTAACACGTACGCTCACCCTAAACCGTTATCGTAACTTAACCTGTGCTCTAAACTGTCCCCGTCCCCTAACCGTAACCCTAACCCAAACTTTACCCGAAGCTTTACCATAACCCGTCACCTAATCCTAACACTTACGCTAACACTAACCCGTACCCTAACACGTACGCTCACCCTAAAACGTTGTCGTACCCTAACCTGCCCCCTAAACCGTCCCCGTCCCCTAAACCTAACCCTAACCCTAACCCTATCCCTTACCGTAAGCCTTACCCTAAACCGTCACCTAGTCCTAAACCGTAGGGTAACACTAACCCGTACCCTAACAGATACTCTCACACACAAAAGTTGTCGTACCCTAACCAGTGCCCTAAACCGTCCCCGTCCC
>NW_020173903.1:0-573 GCF_003031525.2 Neophocaena asiaeorientalis asiaeorientalis
GTTGCAGGTTCTTCTCCTTCATCACTTTAAATATGTCCTGCTAGTCCCTTTGGGCTTGCAGAGTTTCTTCTGAATTATCAGCTGTTAACCTTATGGGGATTCCCTTGTGTGTTATTTGTTGTTTTTCCCTTGCTGCTTTCAATGTGTTTTCTTTGTATTTAATTTTTGACAGTGTGATTAATATGTGTCTTGGCGTATTTCTCCTTGGAGTTATCCTGTGTGGGACTCTCTGTGCTTCCTGGACTTGATTAACTATTTCCTTTCCCATATTAGGGAACTTTTCAACTATAATCCCTTCAAATATTTTCTCAGTCCCTTTCTTTTTCTCTTGTTCTTCTGGAACCCCTATAATTCGAATGTTGCTGCAATTAATGTTGTCCCAGAGGTCTCTGAGACTGTCGTCAGTTCTTTTCATTCTTTTTTCTTTATTCTGCTCTGCAGTAGTTATTTCCACAGGTGTGTTTTTCTGTCTTCCCAGTTTGCTTAATCTACTGTGTTTGGGGCCTCCTTTTTGCAGGCTCCAGGTTCGTGATTCCTGTTGTTTTTGGTGTCTGCCCCAGTGGCTAAGGTTGG
>NW_020173904.1:0-256 GCF_003031525.2 Neophocaena asiaeorientalis asiaeorientalis
CCAGAGGTCTCTTAGGCTGTATTCATTTCTTTTCATTCTTTATTTTTTTATTCTGTTCCACACTGACACTGTTCTGTCATTTATCTGTTCTTCTGCCTCAGTTATTCTGCTATTGGTTCCTTCTAGTATAGTTTTCATTTCACTTATTGTACTGTTCATCTCTGTTTGTTTGTAGATTGTTCTGCTGTCTGCCATCTGGTGGATGAGGCTATCTTAGAGGTTTGTGCAAGTTTCCTGATGGGAGGGACTGGTGGTG
>NW_020173905.1:0-982 GCF_003031525.2 Neophocaena asiaeorientalis asiaeorientalis
CACGTGGTGATCCTAACCCCCAACCATGCCCTGAAGTTACACGGTTTGCTCTGTGGGCACACTGACATCGAGTGAGGAGGCTCTCCAACTCCAACCTCCAGAGAGATAACCAGGGGTTACGGGGCACCATGATGACTCGTGTGACCATTACTTGACCTGGAGTTTCTCCCATAAAACAGCAAGAGTGTGTCCCAAAACAGTAGACTACTGCTTGTAGGACTTACTGCACAGGAGGGGAGCTAATAATCTTGGCGGGGGAACCGTATATCACGCTGTCACCATAGAAAAGCCTACAGACACCGTGATGATGGTGGCCAATAAGACCGGCTGGACTCCTGTTTACTTCAAAAGGCTGTTGACTCAGTGGTCATCATGGTCCTTGATCACCACTGACCCTGGGCTGTCTGGGAGTAGAGCGGGCATGGTCCTGACACCTGGTGCTGCTTTTTCTTTAATTCAGGTGCCGAACTGAAGAAAGTGCAGACTACTGGTCAGAGCATCTAGGCTGGCAGAAACGGTCAGCGTAAGGTGGCCGAACAAATGTGGGGCAGGGTGAAACTGGACCCCACAGCATCACTGCACATTTCCTTCCTGGACCCCTAAAGGTCATTAGAATCTATAACACTTCCAATGCTGGTGCTCAGGCGGACGAGCAGGGAGGCAGGAGACCTGACAACAATCAATGTCACCTGGAGGCTGCTGTGGAGAAGTTCTGACACTCGCCCCCGGTATGAGGGCTCCTAACTCAGCACTCAGCAGTTACAAAAGAAGGGTCTGCACCCTCAGCACTCCAAGAATTAGGAACCGAACAAAAGGCAGAAGAGGGCTTTGTCCCAGGCAAAGCCCCTTAAAAATCCCTGGGAGATAAAAATAGAATCTGGGCAATAAAATAAAGTCTAACCATTTAAATCTCTACACAGCAGCCCAGTCCACAGCCCGCTGGGTAGCACATGCTCTCACCTCTCCATTCTCTGATCAAAAT
>NW_020173906.1:0-179 GCF_003031525.2 Neophocaena asiaeorientalis asiaeorientalis
TGGGTTTGTCATATATGGCCTTTATTATGTTGAAGTAAGTTACGTCTTTGCCTACTTTCTGTGGGGGGCGGTTATCATAAATGGGCGTTGAATTTTGTCGAAAGCTTTTTCTGCATCTATTGAGATGACCATATGGCTTTTATCCTTCAGCTAATATGGTGTATCACATTGATTGATTG
>NW_020173906.1:558-738 GCF_003031525.2 Neophocaena asiaeorientalis asiaeorientalis
TTGTGATTGGTCTGTTTATATTTTCTATTTCTTCCTGGTTCACTCTCAGAAAGCTGTGCTTTTCTAAGAAATTGTCCATTTCTTCCAGGTTGTCCATTTTATTGGCATATAGTTGCTTGTAGTAATCTCTCAATATCCCTTGTATTTCTGCAGTGTCTGTTGTTACTTCTCCTTTTTCAT
>NW_020173907.1:0-182 GCF_003031525.2 Neophocaena asiaeorientalis asiaeorientalis
TGCAGAAAAAGCTTTTGAAAAAATTCAACACCGATTTATGAAAAAAACTCTCCAGAAAGTCAGCATAGAGGGAACATACCTCAACAAAATAAAGGCCACATATGACAAACCCACAGCAAACATCATTCTCAATGGTGAAAAACTGAAAGCCTTTCCTCTAAGATCAGGAACAAGACACTGAT
>NW_020173907.1:236-408 GCF_003031525.2 Neophocaena asiaeorientalis asiaeorientalis
ATAGCCACGGCAATCAGAGAAAAAGAAATAAAAGGAATACAAATCGGAAAAGAAGTAAAACTGTCACTGTTTGCAGATGACATGATACTATACATAGAGAATCCTAAAGATTCTACTAGAATCTACTAGATTCTAGAAAACTACTAGAGCTAATCAATGAATTTGGTAAAGT
>NW_020173908.1:0-172 GCF_003031525.2 Neophocaena asiaeorientalis asiaeorientalis
CCTAACACGTACGCTCACCCTAAACCGTTGTCGTATCCGAAACTTTCCCCTAAACTGTCCCCGTCCCCTAAACCTTCCCCTAACCGTAACCCTTACCAGAAGCCTTACCCTAACCCGTCCCCTTATCTAAACCGTATGCTAACACTAACCCGTACCCTAACACATACGCTCA
>NW_020173908.1:233-521 GCF_003031525.2 Neophocaena asiaeorientalis asiaeorientalis
CCTAACCCTTAACTGAAGCCTTACCCTAACCCGTCCCCTAATCCTAACCCGTACGCTAATACTAACCGGTATCCTAACACGTACTCTCACCCTAAACCGTAGTCGTATCCTAACCTGTCCCCTAAACCGTCCCCGTCCCCTAACACTAAACTTAACCCTAACCCTAATTCTAACCCTTACCCGAAACATTACACTAACCCATCCCCTAATCCTACCACGTACGCTAACACTAACCCTTACCTTAATTCGTACGCTCACCCTAAACCGTTTTCGTACACTAACCTGCCC
>NW_020173909.1:0-746 GCF_003031525.2 Neophocaena asiaeorientalis asiaeorientalis
ACTACAAGGACAGAACTTCTAGGTGATTTAATTAAGACAAAACTCTTATTATTTGTTATTTATGTAAACTATTTTATTTTTAATGTCCAAGCAAAAAAATTGTTTGCAATTGTAATTATACTCTTTACCAATGTACCAAAAACTCCACAGAGAAACTGGTATCATATTTTCCTACAGGAAATCTTGCAATTTTGCAGTTCACATTTTTAGTTAGGTAAAATACAACTTTCATTACTATGCACAGTGAGAATTTAAATGTTTCTGATCCTTTCTGCAATAAAATGTTATGTACATGCTTTAAGACAGTTGAATCACTATGCTTCTTACTAATGATGGAGTAAAATTTTACGTGAATGTGTTATAATATTTCTGAATCTCATTAAATATTACCTTCATAGAATTTTATTTTAGAACAATAGCTATCATCTCTTAATTGTTATGATCCTGAAACACACCAAATGCATTTCACTTGGTCAAATTTGCATTGTAACTTATTTTAAGTGTTTAATCTTAGACATCTGAGTTATTAGAAGGGTTGATTCAAAAATCGAATGTGTCTGGCTTGCAGAAGAATGAAACTGTCAATCCTATAATGATTAAAATAATGGATTAACAAATGTGCTAACCATATAAACAGTGGCTTTTTATATTGGTGTATCAGTGTTTTAAATTAGGTAAAATTTGTCAATGCGATCAGCTTTATCATTTTTACTTTCAGATGATATAGTCCAATTTAATGAGGAATA
>NW_020173910.1:0-246 GCF_003031525.2 Neophocaena asiaeorientalis asiaeorientalis
TCATTTAAAACTTGTGTTTCCTTATTAATTTTCTGTCTGTATGATCTCCAATGATGTAAGTGAGGTGTTAAAGTCCCTTGTTATTATTGTGTTACTGTTGATTTCCTCTTTTATAGCTGTTAGCAGTTGCCTTATATATTGAGGTGTTCCTATGTTGGGTACATATATATTTATAATTGTTATATCTTCTTGGATTGATCCCTTGATCATTATGTAGTGTCCTTCCTTGTCTCTTGTAACATTCTT
>NW_020173910.1:264-1360 GCF_003031525.2 Neophocaena asiaeorientalis asiaeorientalis
TCTTCTTGGATTGATCCCTTGATCATTATGTAGTGTCCTTCCTTGTCTCTTGTAACATTCTTTATTTTAAAATCTATTTTATCTGATATGAGTATTGCTACCCCAGCGTTCTTTTGATTTTCATTTGCATGGAATATATTTTTCTATCCCCTCACTTTCAGTCTGTATGTGTCCCTAGGTCTGAAATGGGTCTCTTGTAGACAGCATATATATGGGTCTTGTTTTTGTATCCATTCAGTGAGCCTGTGTCATTTGGTTGGAGCATTTAATCCATTCACGTTTAAGGTAATTATCGATATGTATGTTCCTATTATTATCTTCTTAATTGTTATGGGTTTGTCTTGGTGCGTCCTTTTCTTCTCTTGTGTTTCCCACTTAGAGAAGTTCCTTTAGCATTTGTTGTAGAGCTGGTTTTGTGGTGCTGAATTCTCTTAGCTTTTGCTTGTCTGTAAAGCTTTTGATTTCTCCATCAAATCTGAATGAGATACTTGCTGGGTGGAGTACTCTTGGTGGTAGGTTCTTCCCTTTCATCACGTTAAATTTATCATGCCGCTCCCTTCTGGCTTGTAGATTTTCTGCTGAGAAATCAGCTGTTAACCTTATGGGAGTTCCGTTGTATGTTATTTGTCATTTTTCCCTTGTTGCTTTCAATAATTTTTCTTTGTCTTTAATTTTTTCAATTTGATTACTGTGTGTCTCGGCATTTTCCTCCTTTAGTTTATCCTGCCTGAGACTCTCTGCACTTCGTGGACTTCAGCGGCTATTTCTTTTCCCATGCTAGGGAAGTTTTCAACTATAATCTCTTCAAATATTTTCTCGAGTCCTTTCTCTCTCTGTTCTCCATCTGGGACCCCTATAATGCGAATGTTGTTGCATTTAATGTTGTCCCAGAAGTCTCTTAGGATGTCTTCATTTATTTTCATTCTTTTTCTTTATTCTGTTCCATGGCAGTGATTTCCACCTTTCTGTCTTCCAGGTCACTTATCCGTTCTTCTGCCACAGTTATTCTGCTACTGATTCCTTCTAGTGTATTTTTCATTTCAGTTATTGTATTGTTCATCTCTGTTTGTTTGTTCTTTAATTCTTCTAGGTGTTT
>NW_020173910.1:1899-2144 GCF_003031525.2 Neophocaena asiaeorientalis asiaeorientalis
AGTCGCACAGACTCTGGGTCCTGTGAAGCTTCGATGCTTTGTGGTTCTAGAAATCCTATAGGAGACGGTCCACAGCAGGTGAAGCTAATGCTGTCATAGAGGTGGTGAAACCAAAGATCTGCAGTTCCGACTAGAGGTGCTGATGTACATACAGGACAAAATCATCTCGTGTGAATGTAGTTCAGGCACGTTTAAGCTGAATGTAGTCATGTTAATGCCTAACATCTTCTATCTTGTGCCTCTCC
>NW_020173911.1:0-561 GCF_003031525.2 Neophocaena asiaeorientalis asiaeorientalis
CTAAAATCAAAAACATACAGCCGCCCAAAAGTTTGGGATGGTTCTGTATACAAGAACCTCGTCTACGGTACAAGTCAAATATCCCAGAAAGTGAAAAATGGATAAAGAAGTTGTGGTACGTACGTACAATGGAATATCACTCAGCAATGAAATCTATGTCATCAGGCCCGAAGAGGCATATTGAGTGGATTCAGGTACGGTGATGCTGCGTGAAATAAGTCACACAGAAAAAAAACATCATAAGATATCACTAATACACGGAATATAAACTTGAATACACATGAACTGAATTACAAAACAGAAAAGGCTCTCAAATTTAGGACACCAACTTGTGCTTGCTTATAGGGAAAGGTGAGTTGGGGTACTGCATAAAACCAGAGATTGGAATTAGCACAGATAGCATTCCATAAGCCAAATATGTAATAGACAAGACCTACTCCTTGCTCAACGAAATGGACTCAACACCCCATATTCAACGCCTAGGAATATACCTGACTAGGAAGAATCTTAAAACCCATGGATTTATATGTCTCCGTAAGAGAATCAAGCGTGTGTACTGAG
>NW_020173911.1:1355-1442 GCF_003031525.2 Neophocaena asiaeorientalis asiaeorientalis
ACTGGAATTGCACTTAAAGCATAGGAAAAGAAGCAGAAGGTCGACGATGATGCACTTGGCCAAAAATGGCCTATGCGTTTTTTCCTG
>NW_020173912.1:0-317 GCF_003031525.2 Neophocaena asiaeorientalis asiaeorientalis
CCTAAACCATTGTCGTACCATAACCTGTTCCATAAACCGTCGCCGTCCTCTAACCATAACCCTAACCCTAAAACTAACCCTAACCCTTACCCGAAGCCTTACCCTAACCCGTCCCCTAACCCTAATCCATACGCAAACACTAACCCGTTCCCTAACACATACGCTCACCCTAAACCGTTATTGTACCTTAACCTGTCACCTAAACCTTCCCCGTCCCTTAACCCTAAACCTAAACCTAACCATAACCCTAACCGTTACCCGAAGCCTTACCCTAACCCGTCCCCTAATCCTAAACCGTACGCTAACACTAACTCGTA
>NW_020173912.1:463-1359 GCF_003031525.2 Neophocaena asiaeorientalis asiaeorientalis
ACGTACGCTCACCCTAAACCGTTGTCATACACTAACCTGTCCCCTAAACCGTCCCCATCCCCTAACCATAACCCTAACCCTAACTCTATCCCTAACGCTTACCCGAAGCCTTACCCTAACCCGTCCCCTAATCCTAACCCATACGCTAACACTAAACAGTACCCTAATACGTACGCTCACGCTAAACATTTGACTTACCCTAACCTGTCCCCTAAACCGTCCCCGTCCCCGTCCCCATCCCCTAACCCTAACCCTAACCCTACCCCTTACCCTTACCCAAAGCCTTACCCTAACCCGTCCCCTAATCCTAACGCGTACGCTAACACTAACCTGTAGCTTAACATATACGCTCACCCTAAACCGTTGTCGTACGGTAACCTGTCCGCTAAACTGTCCCCATCCCCTAACCCTAACCCTAACCCTACCCCTTACCCTTACCCAAAGCCTTACCCTAACCCGTCCCCTAATCCTAACGCGTACGCTAACACTAACCTGTAGCTTAACATATACGCTCACCCTAAACCGTTGTCGTACGGTAACCTGTCCGCTAAACTGTCCCCATCCCCTAACCCTAACCCTAGCCCTATCTCTAACCCTAACCCTTACCCGAAGCCTTACCCTAACCCGTCCCCTAAACCTAACCCGTACGCTAACACTAACCCGTAGCCTAACACGTACGCTAACACTAAAACATTGTCATACACTAACCTGTCCCTTAAACCGTCCCCATCCGCTAAACCTAACTCTAACCCTAACCCTAACACTTACTCGAAGCCTTACTCTAACCTGTCCTCTAATCCTAACCCGTACGTTAACACTAAACCTTACCCTAACATGTACAAACGTTCCGTAATTCTAACCCGTACCTTAACACTAACCCGTACCCTAACACGTAT
>NW_020173913.1:0-172 GCF_003031525.2 Neophocaena asiaeorientalis asiaeorientalis
TCTGTGACTCATCTTTTCATTCTCTCAGGAGTGTCTTTTGCAGGGCAGAAATTCTTAATTTTGATGGTGTCTAATTTATCTATTTCATTCTTTTATGGATTATGCTTTTGGTGTTGTATCTAAGAAATCTTGCCTAACTCAGGGTCATAAAATTTTTCACCTGTTTTCTTTT
>NW_020173913.1:633-8364 GCF_003031525.2 Neophocaena asiaeorientalis asiaeorientalis
CTTGTTGCAGAGCACGGGCTCTAGGTGCACGGGCTTCACTAGTTGTGGCACATGGGCTCAGTAGTTGTGGCTCATGGGCTCTAGAGCGCAGGCTCAGTTGTTGTGGCGCACAGGCTTAGTTGCTCCATGGCATGTGGGATCTTCCCGGACCAGGGTTCAAACCCGTGTACCCTGCACCGGCAGGGGGATTCTTAACCACTGCCCCACCAGAGATGTCCTGATTTTTCTTTTTTAGTGTACTAAGTTGGGTAAGTTGATTTTCAGATATTAAAGCAACCTTTCATTCTTGAGATAAACCCCACTTGGTCATGATGTATCATGTTTTCATATATTATTGGATTTGATATGCTAAAATTTTGTTAAGAATTTTTGCCTCTGAGTTGATGAGAGATATTGGTCTATAGTTTTCTTGTAATGTCATTGTCTAATCTTGGTATAGTGAAAGTTGGACTTATAAATAAGTTGGGAAGTATTCCCTTCTCTTCAACTTTCTGGTAGAGTTTGTGTAGAATTGGCATTATTTTATTCCTTAAATGTTCAGTAGAATTTATCAGTTAAGCCACCTGGACTTGACGCTTTCTTTGTTGGAAGGTTTTAAACTGCATATCCAATTTCTTTAATATCTTTATTCTTGAATAAACTTTACTAGTGCATGTCTTTCAAGGAATTTGTCCATTTCATATTGAATTTATTGGTATAAAGTATTCTATAATATTCTCTTATTATCCTTTTAATATCTATAGTACTTTTCTATTTTGCAGTTCATTTATTTCTACTTTGACCTTTATTGTGCTCTTCTCTTACTCTGTGATTAATTTGCTCTTGTTTTTCCAGTTTAAGGTGGAAGTTGAGGAAGCTGAGTACAGCATTAGCATATCCCACATGTTGACATAATATGTTTTCAGTTTCAGTGAGTTCAAAATAGTTTTTGATTTCCCTTCTGATTTCTTCTTTGACCACAAAGTTACTCAGAAGTGTGTTGTTTAGTTTCCAAATATTTGGAGCTTTTTCAGCATTTTTAATTTCTAATTTAATTCCATTCTGGTCAGAGACATATATTGATTGACTAAAATCCTTTAAAAAATTTTTTAAAGTATTTTTTTAAGTTATTTTTTTGCTGCATTGGGTCTTTTTTGCTTTGCCTGGGCTTTCTCTAGTTTTAGCGAGCAGGGGCTACCCTTCATTGTGGTGCACCGGCTTCTCATTGGATGGCTTCTCTTGTTGCAGAGCACAGTCTCTAGGTGCGTGGGCTTCAGTAGTTGTGGCACACAGGCTCTAGCGTGCAGGCTCAGTAGTTGTGGCGTACGGGCTTAGTTGTTCTGCGGCATGTGGGATCTTCCCTGACCAGGGATTGAACCCGTGTCCCCTGCACTGGCAGGCAGATTCTTAATCACTGCACCACCAGGGAAGTCCCAATTCCAGTATTCTTAATCTTTTGTGTAGATCCATATTCCAATCTGGTGTCATTTTACTTCTGCTTAAAAATACTTCTTTTAACATTTCTTATAGTGAAAGTCTACTAGTAATGAATTCTTTCAGCTTTTGTATGTCTGAGATAGTCTTTATTTTGCTTTTGTTTTGACACATGTGGGTATAGAATTCTAGCTTGATACAATTCAATTCACTACTTTAAAGATGTTATTCCACTGAGTTCTTGTTTACATTGTTTCCAACAAGAATTCTGCTGTCATTGTTATCTTTGTTCCTCTGTATGTAGTGTATAGGTTTTTCCTCTGGCTGCTTTTAAATTTTTCTCTTTATTGCTGGTTTTGAGCAATTTGATTATTTTTTGTGCCTTGGTGTCGTTTTGTCGTTTCTTATGCTTAAAGTTCATTGATCTTCTTGACTTTGTGTGTTTATAGTGTTTACCAATGTAGAAAAATTTTGGGTATTATTTCTTCAAATTTTTGTATTTCTCCACTGCTTCATGGACTCTAAGTACACATGTACTAGACCACTTGACGTTGTTGCACAATTTGCTGATGCTCTATTCATTTTTGTTGTTGTTTTGTTTTGTTACACGTTTTGTTTCATTTTGGATAGTTTCTATTACTATGCCTTAATGTTCACTGACCCTTTCTTCTGCAGTGTCTAATCTGCCATTAACCTCATTCAATGTCTTTTTCATTTAGACATTGTTTTTAATCTCTAGAAGCTCAATTTGGGTCTGTTTTACATTTTCCGTGCCTCTACTTAACATTTTCAGTGTTTAGTCTGGGTTTCTTAACAACTGAAATACAGTTCTAATACCTTTTCTTCATGTATAATAACTTTTCTTGTATGTGTGTGGTACGCGGGCTGCTCACTGTTGTGGCCTTTCTTGTGGCAGACCACAGACTCCGGATGCGCCGGCTCAGGAGAGCCCCATGTATAACACCTTTTTAAATGTTCTTTTCTACCAATTCTAACATCTGCATAGACTATGGGTTAGTTTTGATTGGTTGCCTTTTCTCCTCAGTATGGGTCATATTTTCCTACTTCTTTGCATGCTTGGCAATTTTTGATATGATAACAGATGTTGTGAGTTTAGTTTATTGTGTGCTATATATATTTATATTCCTGTATAGATCCCTAAGTTTCTAAGAACTACCCCTTTGCTAAAAATCAGATTCTTGGTTACATTATTAAGCTAATAATAGCTCAGGTACGTTGTTAGCTTAATAATGTAACTGATCCGCATACATAAAGGAACAAGAGAAAGGAATGGAAGGGGGAAGGGAATTCGCATTAATGACCACATATCCTATACTGTGCTCTCTGCAAATGAGAACTTATTCATATAGTGCATCACATTTTGTAAACTGATTTTATATACATTAAGTCGCAGGCACTCTGTCTCATAGGAGAGGTGTAAATATATTTTTGTTTATTTTGTGTGTTTCTGCAATTTTATAAAGAGTACAAGTGATGCTGTTTTATGTCCTATTTGGAGCCTGAGATTTTCTGGTTCCATAACCAGAAGCTGCTACCTAGCCCTTCTAATGGATGGGAGAGCTAGTTTATTCTTAGACTGTCTAGCTCTGAGCTTGCTCTGAATCTCAAGCTTTTCTATCCACAAGACACTCAGGGGGTTTCAACTATTTTTCTATATATTAGATTTATTGGCACTAACTTGATGACTTCCAAAATGTGTTTTCATGCCCAGGTAGCTTGAATGCAAGTCTTTTTCAGTGATCTAGAGCACATCATACAAATAACACTTTACACCTTATATAAAGACAATATTGCTGATTTTTCAACACGGCTTTTTTTTTTTTCTGGCCGTGCCACACAGCTTGTGTGATCTTAGTTCCCAAACCAGGGATTGAACCCGGGCCACAGCAGGGAAAGTGCCGGGTCCTAACCACCAGACCACCAGGGAACTCCCCTAGACAACTGTTTTACTAATTATATTACTCCCTTCTCCCCCAGATGTGGGCAGAAAAGGCATTTTTAATCTCCTTTTACAGGTGAGAAAAAACAAGATGAGAGGTGTTAAGTGCTATGACCCTAGTGCCCCGATCTCCTGTCCCCAGTTTGGGGCTCTCTGCAAGCCCATGCTCCTCCTTTCTCATGACCCTCCTCTCCTCCTTTGACCCTCACCAAAACTACTTTTAATCCTTTTGAAAGAGAAGCCCAGCTACACAATGGTACACATTACCTTCACACAGTCAGAAGCTTTGGATGGTTCCCCAAGTAAAGCTGGAAATATTAGAAGTAAAATGAAATGAAAGCAAAGTAGCCATCTGACAGAAGTTGCTTGTTCCCTTCTGCAGTTGAAGACCTCAAGTATTATTCCATTGATTTGTTGAACATTCCACATTGGCATATAATCTGGCAAATCTCTGAATTTATACCCCAGATCCCTGCCCAAATTTTAGCAAAGAGCCAGGGTGGGCATAGTGGTTTTTTCTGTATAGATCCTTGTGTTATGGGCGCTGGGATATATGGAAGCAGGGACTGAGCAAAGGACTCGGTGGGCGGGTGGAGAAGGACATGTCCAGATGACGACCCGTTAGCGGCGGTTGTTGTCGCGGTCATCTGTGATAGCAGCAAGAACACAAGCACACTGAGGGGGTGGAGAGAGGAAGGACAGGCATGTCCCCTGAGGCAGGACAGGATGGGGTATGTGAATGTGAGAAGTCACGGTAGATCTGCAGAGTCCAGCTGAGTAGGGGAATATTTGTCTTCCAGCCTTGCCTTTCCTTGAGTACTGGCCCCTGGGAGCCAGTGGAGTAATCCTGAATATAGTTGCTATATTTCACGCTACAGAATTTTCTGAGTAGATAGCCACTTTTTCAAGAGATATCTTTTGCACATTTTGTTGTTGCCAGTCATAGGCTTAAGTGTGGGTTTCTTTTACTCCTCAGTGGCACTCAAACTTTGACTGATTCCTAATTTATTTGGCTGTGGACTGACAAAAAGCTGTCCCATCAGTGTTCAATGATCAAAAATAGTCCCTTCTTTTTTGACAGATGAAGAAACATCTATACGGAATGCAGAAGGATCGTTGATGAAGGTGTTACAAGCCCGGAAAAAGAACAGCACCGAACTGACTGTTGAGTCAGAGAGGGCGTCGTCAGATAAAAGTGCTGTCAGCTTGTCAGGTTTCATGAATGAGCAGCTGGACTTTAAGAATAAAAGTGATATTATCAGTACACTAAATGACATACTGCCTTATACCTCAGAGGGAAATCTAGGAGATGTGGAATCAACATTACTCCCATTCATTCAACTTCTTTTCTCAAATACACCAGATGGAGATATGCCGCAGGGCCTTTTGAAAGGCAATACAAGGAGCCCTTCTGTTAAACCTGTACCCAAGAATTCAACTAATAAAAACAAATTGAGGAAACTCCATTTTGCGGAAAACTTGTTAGATGCAGAAACTCAAGAAAAAATTGATGAGGTTAAAAAGGAAGAAAAACCTGCCACGCGTACGCATTCCAACATTCCAAGTGCCATGTTTCATCGCTACATCTTTCAAAAGAAATTGCAAACTGCCCAACCGCAGAAAGACAGCCTAGCAAACACTGAGAGTACAGAGGAAAGGCTGCCGAGAGTGAACAGGGTCCTCAAGGGCCCAAGGGGCGTACAGAAAATGCACCTCAAAGCAGTGGGAGATGAGAGCGTCAGGGGGAAACAGAATGCCCAGCCGTCTGAGGCGAACACTGCCGAAGAAAGAAGGCTCGGGAGGCCATCCCCAAGAAAGCTGAAACAGCTTCTCATGGTGCAGAGGCCCAGGAAGCTGGTGGGAAACTCCTCCAATGCAGAGTCTTCATTCCTAAAGGAACACAAGGCAGCAGGCTCCTCTTCCCGGAAACAGTACTTCAAGGGCAGGCCTTCTGCCTCCATCCCTCCAAAATCCCCGTCTGAGGTTAAAAGCAGATCAAAAGACTTACCCAACACTATTCATGTTTTAGAGGATGCGAAGGCTAGTGTTAGAAATATTAAGGACTTCGAACTAATCTCACATACTGGAAAAAAATACATCTTCCATAAAATTAGGTCTCATCGGGTCCACAGAAAACCCAAAGGCAAAAGGAGTCGAAAGTTCAGAAAGAAAAGTTCACTCAATAGAGTGATGCTTGCAAGCCCTCCGTTCTCTGTACTGAGGAGTCTCATAAACTCCCCTCCACGAGAGGCTCTTTCATCTTCAGAAGTGACTTCTCAGGAAAAGCCTTTTCCAGAATTATTTTCTCTTTCAGACCCTTCTACAGAAAACACTACTTCAGAAAACAATACTGCACACAATGTTTCTGAAGAAATTATTTCTACAGGATGCTCTACTCTGCCAGGAAGAACCGGCCCTGGAAACACTACCCATAGGAACGTGTCCCCTGCACATTCTACTGTTGCTGCAGACAGCAGTATGCCAACTGTTCAACACACCAACCAAACACGATGGGAGGACCACAACACGGGCACTGAATTATCCTCTAAGCCCACAGGCTTCGCTTTCCCAGGGCTCACATCCCCGGGTGATCAAGTTGAAACTCAGCTAAACCAGCAGCTACGGTCCCTCATCCCCAACAATGACGTGCAAAGGCTCATTTCTCATGTTATCCAGACTTTAAAGATGAACTGCTCGGAGACCCACGTGCAGCTGGCCTGTGCCAACCTCATCTCTAGAACAGGCCTCCTGATGAAGCTTCTCAGCAAGCAGCAAGAAGTAAATGTGTCCAAAGCAGGATGGGATATGGACCAGTGGAAAGCTGACAACTGTATCAGTGAGCGCACAGAAGCCCAGAGTGAGCAGAAAGGGCAGGAGTCAAGTGAGGTGAGGATAACCCCCAACACATGGGAGCTGGACTTTTACTCAGTTTAGGACACGCCATTAACGTGCCCAAGCAGGAATGCCACGGGCTCCTAGTCTGTATCTTATCTTCAGCCATGAAACGGGCTAAGACAGTGATCTCCCACTTTGCTCATTTAGACAGTGTGCCACTATTCCTGGGGCAGATGAGAAAACGCATAACACAAGATAAATAAATTGTAGATAAATAAATTGTAGAAGAAAATGCTAATGATAAGATTAACAACATTAAATTTGGCCTGTTCTTACAGAAGCTACACGCCTGAAAGGATTGGGTTTTATAGTAGTTTAAGAATAGTTAGCTATCGTTTGGAATAGGTTTAAGAATAGTAAGTTTTCATCCCTTCTATCTCCTTGTTTTTAAAAAGTTGTTATTTATTTTTTTAGCTCACAAAAGAAGTTCCAGGATATGGCTATAACAACAGACTCATCTTGGCAATATCCATATCTGTAGTAGTGACGATTTGGCTTATAATTCTCTGTCTCATTAAGGTAAGGACAATAATTAATTCAGATTCAGAACCCACAAACTGAGAATGAAATCCACCTTTCCACCTACTACTACTTGATTCTTCTCTTTAGTCATAAGGACTGACATACACTTTGTTCTTTTACTGAAAAGTATATTCCTAGGATGTTTTTTTGTGTTTTCTTTTTTTGTTTATTTTGGCTGCGTTGGGGTTTCATTGTGGTGCACGCGCTTCTCACGGAGGTGGCTTCTCTTGTTGTGGAGTACGGGCTCTTGGCGTGTAGGCTCAGGAGTTGTGGCGCAGGGACTTAGTTGCTCCGCAGCATGTGGGACCTTCCCAGACCAGGGATCGAACCCGTGTCCCCTGCACTGGCAGGCGGATTCTTAATCACTGCGCCACCAGGGAAGTCCCCACAGGATTTTTAAAGGAACTCCACTCCCAGGAAATCTCTATGGAATTGGATCCATGATAACAAGCCATTGGACTATTTTGACAAGTTAAGTTTATAAGAAGGCCAGAGTTGACATGATAGTAAAATTCCTTCAACTCAAAAAACGATGCTGATTTGATGTACTCACCAGTCACTCTCATTCTACTTTTGATTTCTTTCCTTTTTGGCTGAAATGATGAGAGGTATACGATCTCCAAAGTCGTGGAGCTATTAGTCACCCTGGGAGCGGTAAAAGGACATTCCTAAAAGATAAAAGTGTGATCTTTTCAATTCCTTAGGTTTACTTAGCATCTTTCTTCTCCGGTGTATTAGGAATTGTGTAGATAGGTTCCATTAAACCACTGCAAGTAAAATCCTGCAGCAGGCTGCCCTAAAGTATGTCATATTTATAGTAGCCTATTCCTGGAGGTAGCCTGTCTACCTTTTGTTCAGTTACACAGTGGTTTATTACTTTTCCCCACAGGCAGTTGCTAACATTAAGAGAGTGGTTTTAATAAGCTGACAATCTTGATTCT
>NW_020173913.1:9555-41389 GCF_003031525.2 Neophocaena asiaeorientalis asiaeorientalis
TGGCTGCGTTGGGGCTTCATTGTGGTGCACGGGCTTCTCATTGAGGTGGCTTCTCTTGTTGTGGAATACGGGCTCTTGGCGCGTAGGCTCAGGAGTTGTGGCGCACGGACTTAGTTGCTCCGCAGCATGTGGGACCTTCCCAGACCAGGGATCGAACCCGTGTCCCCTGCGCTGGCAGGCGGATTCTTAATCACTGCGCCACCAGGGAAGTCCCCACAGGATTTTTAAAGGAACTGCACTCCCAGGAAATCTCTATGGAATTGGATCCATGATAACAAGCCATTGGACTATTTTGACAAGTTAAGTTTATAAGAAGGCCAGAGTTGACATGATAGTAAAATTCCTTCAACTCAAAAAACGATGCTGATTTGATGTACTCACCAGTCACTCTCATTCTACTTTTGATTTCTTTCCTTGTTGGCTGAAATGATGAGAGGTATACGATCTCCAAAGTCGTGGAGCTATTAGTCACCCTGGGAGCGGTAAAAGGACATTCCTAAAAGATAAAAGTGTGATATTATCAATTCCTTAGGTTTACTTAGCATCTTTCTTCTCCGGTGTATTAGGAATTGTGTAGATAGGTTCCATTAAACCACTGCAAGTAAAATCCTGCAGCAGGCTGCCCTAAAGTATGTCATATTTATAGTAGCCTATTCCTGGAGGTAGCCTGTCTACCTTTTGTTCAGTTACACAGTGGTTTATTACTTTTCCCCAC
Organism: Neophocaena asiaeorientalis asiaeorientalis; assembly: GCF_003031525.2. NCBI lineage: Eukaryota > Metazoa > Chordata > Mammalia > Artiodactyla > Phocoenidae > Neophocaena > Neophocaena asiaeorientalis. Next base: position 10,271 of record NW_020173913.1, read on the forward strand.
AGGCAGTTGCTAACATTAAGAGAGTGGTTTTAATAAGCTGACAATCTTGATTCTACCCTGCGAATCCAACCTGCTTTATTGACCTTTTCTCTTGTAACGGCCTCCCTCCATTCCAGCCAAAGCAGCACCTCACTATACGCTCGTTACACCATACCCATTCCCACTTTTGTCTGTGCCTTTGCCCGTCTAAAATTCCTTTATTTTGCTTTGCCTGTGGGAGTCCTATGAATCTCTGAAAAGCCAACTCAAGTTCAGATATCTTTCTTCGTAAAGCCTTCCCTGAATACTGCAGCCCTCCTGATCCTAGTCCTGTGAGGTTTGTCACCATTTCTTAGGGGCCATAGCAAAGCAGTCCCTCCCCTCAGAACTCACAAAAGTGGTAAGCAGTTTTTAAAAAGGCAGCCCCCCAAGAGAGAAACACCAAAGTTAGCACGTCATGGAGCTGAGCAGAGATGCGTAAGGACCAATGGCTTGCAGCCCTATCAGACTTGAATACAACCTGACATGATGTACTAACTTCTAAAGAGAAATGTGTCTATCTGCAGGAGGGTTGGCCAGTAGTGAAAGCATAGAAAAGGTGAGGAGAGACCAACATGGGCAGTGCCCATCCTCACATTGCCTGAGAGTAGAGATGGCACCTTAGACAGCATAACTGAAGAGTCAGGCCCACTAGCCAGGCCGTACCTGTTGAGGAGATGGACGGATCCAGCTACCTCAGGCTTTCCCATTAAATTCTGGATTCAGCTGATTCCTTTTCTAATTCTGTTCTCACCAAGTAGCCTTCGATTGTATGACTGTGCTTTAGTGTGCTACGGAGGCCTGTCTCCACAGAAGGTAATTCTCTCATTGTGTAGACACGGATGCCCTGTGTGTAGAACAGATGTATTTCTCATTGTCAAGTAATAATTTGGCATTCTGATTTTTGATCAATCCTGTGATATTGATAAAGTGCGACCGCCACAACAGGAAGATGTGAGTTCTCTCTTGGTGAGGAAGAGTATGATTTCTGAGCCAGGAGGCTGGGGACTGGCATGGGATCAGCTTGCTAGTCATTGGCCATTGCCCAGACTGTACCCTCTACATCTCCAGGTGGCATATGGCCTTTTGCTTTTTTAGAATTTCTGGAAAGTCCCCTTTTTATTGTTTTTAACTTCTAGGTAGTTTAACCTTGCATTTGTTTTGTTTTGTTTTGTTTTGGCCTGCGGGATCTTTGTTCCCCAAGTAGGGATTGAACCTGTACCCTTGGCAGTGAAAGCGAGGAGTCCTAACCGTTATTTCCTCTCCCCACTTATATGATAAGCTTTTTGAGGACAGGGGCCATGCAGTGTTCTTCCTATGGTAGACAATAATGGGGTTCAACGGAAGAGAGATGAGGCATTATGTCAATTCCACAGTGAGGAATAATGCAGCCGAATATTTATTTGAAGTAGCACAGAGTCCAGCAATAGACCCATGTGTTGTTAAGACTTTTGAAATGTCATGTTTTAATATTCCAGTCACTGGAAGAAAATGAATAAATGGTGATAGAATAGCTGCCTAACTCGTTGGGGGGTCAATAATAGCAGATCCCCATTTTTCATCTTAAATAAACATATTTCCATAAATGTGAAAAAAGACCACATAAAGGTATTAGAAGAAAAGAAAAGCAATATTTTTATAATCTTATGGTGGGAAAGAGCCTTCAGAGCCTGATGCCACAAGCAGAGCCTTTGATACATTCCACCATCTTGTCTGTGACACCAGCTTAGCACTGATTCATGCCAAGCGTAAGTTGAAGAGTTTTCCATATATTGTCTGATTTAATGCCCACAGTCCTGTGAGGATGATATTACTATCCCTCCTTCATAGATGAAGGAGATCAGTGTGAGGGCCCAGTGGCCAAACCAAAAGCAGAAGCCAGTTTCACGCGACTGCAAAGCTTGTGCTCCCTACTCCACTCTTTTGTCGTGTCTCCTTAGAGACAAAAACACTGGAAAGATTTGAAACCCTGAAATTCAATGAAAGCCAGTATTTCTTTACTATGAAGAGTTGTTTGTTTGTTTGGAGGTGGTGGGCTTTGGCCATGCTGTGCAGCTTGCGGGATCTTAGTTCCCTGACCAGGGATTGAACCTTGGGCCACAGCAGTGAAAGAGCCAAGCCCTAACCACTGGACCACCAGGGAACTCCCAAGAGTTTTATGCGTCAACAAGAAGAAGACAAACAGTCTAGGGGAAAAGGGGGCAAGGGCTGTGAAGAGTAGGAGGTGTGTTGACAGTCTGCCACCATATCTGCCCATCCTCTCCTCATGGCTCATGTGGGGTGGGTTTTGTTAGCCAGGCCTTTGTCACCTCATGACGTAAAAATCATCTCTAATATTTTCTTCAACTACTTTTATAATCTGTCTAGAATTTGTTGTATTTCTTTTTTAGTGTGGTTGAGGTAAGGGATCTAACTTTTTCCCCCTACATGAAGATCTAGTTGTTTTCAAATCTTTCACTGAATGGTTTATTCTTTCTTTCCTGGTCTAATATACTCTCTTCATCTGGACTCTATTCTGTGATCCAGTTATCTTGTCCTGTACCAGTACCAGTATCACACTGCTTAATTCTAGTTGCTCTATAACATATTTTATATCTGGTAGGGCAAAGTCCTACTCTTTGACCTTCTTTTTCATACATTTCATAACTATACTTACATATATTCTCTACCAAGTGTCAACTGGCTAGGTTTTATTTAAAAATTATTTTAGATATAAATGGATTGCATTGAATTTGTAGGTTAATTTGAGGAGAATTGACCTCTTTACAACATTCTAGGAGGATGGTATCTCATGCCATGTGAGTACTTCTTCTTAATGTCCTTCAGAAAAGTTTTAATATTTTCATCACATAGGTAGGTCTTACACATTTTTGGTTAAGTTTATTCCTAGGTACTTAATTTATTTTTATGGATATTGTAAATGGGATGTTTCTTCTGTTTTTTAGTTAGTTATTTGTGTTATATGGGAAAGCTATTGAGGCTTATATGTTGATCTCTTGATTTTGTATGGAGCCATCTTCCTCATGTTACTTCCAGTAAAATTTCGGTTGATTCTTTTGGTCTTTTTAGGTCCCTCATTTCATATGCAAATATGTTTGTCTCTTCCTTTCCAATACTTCGTTTTTCTTATCTTACTGATTAAGACCTCCTCCACAATGATCAATAGTAGCAGTAATCAGGGGCATCCTACTCTTGTTCTTGACTTTAAAACAAAGCTTAGGTTTCTGCTGGATACTTTTATTTTCTTTTCCTACTTCTAAGAGTTTTTATTAGGAATTATCTGTTGAACGTTATCTAAAACATTAAATAAAATATATCGCCGGCTGCATGCAAGACCCTAAGTTAGGTGCTGTGGAAGAGTCAAAGGATTTTTAAACAGGGTAGAATTCCTTGCCTTAAAAGGTTATCATCTCACTGGGTAGATAAGATTTAAAGTAAAAAGGATTGAATAAGGATTTGGAAATAGTTGTAATGGCTAATCATGATCATGTTTTCTTTGAAAACAGACTTATTCTCACAGAATCGCAAAAGACGAAGATAGAAAAAGCAGCAGAAGGTAAATATTGGTCTCTGAAAGCAGAATTTTACAACTAGAGGAGAACGTAGAACTCATCTGTTTCCATTTCCTCACCAAAGGCTACAAGAATGTTTAATTACCCTAATGGTTTACCCTAATTTATCTATCAGCAGAATTAGCTCCCCAGCTCAAGCTGAGTTAGAACCAGACTGGCACAGATTCATCTGCTTTCACTAGTCCTTTAAGGAAAGAGGGTGGACGGGGAGGGGTTTTGGTTGTACCTGTTCCTGCTGGCCTGATGCCTAGTTCCTAGGCATCAGGCCAGACCAGAGGCCTTCTAGGAGGCTCTGGGGTCGGGAGGCCCATATGGTTGGGGATTTAGGGGCTGGCCTCACTCAAAGCTGGCGAAAGGTAGAACATATGAGTCCCTTCTGTAAAGTGGCAAGAAAACTTCCCTTCTCATCCTACTGTTTTTCAGGCCCCTACGCTCTATTCCCTTTATCCAAACCTCATAGAATTTTAACTGGGAGAAACTTTAGACAGTAGTTTTTCTCTTCCTTTTATAATAAGGAACTGGAGAAAGAGAAAGGGAAAATATCTTGTCACATGGTCATACTGCTAGTGATTATCAAAAAGAAGATGGTCCCTTTCCACTGAGGACTTCTCTACTGATCCCAGTGTGCTTGGGCTGTGAGCTAGATTTTATGTCACGATTCAGTAGACACATACTGTATGGACAGTAGTAGTTTCTGAAACACACTTATTGGGCACTCTGATTTTTGTTCTATTCTATTTGTATTCAAAAAGAGTATTTTGTGCTTCCCTGCTGGTCATGGCCTTTAAACTGATTCCACAATTCACTGACCCCTCAGTGACACCCTGCAGCGTGAAAGTCAGAGCTATAGATAACTTTGCTCGTTGGGTTCACGTGTTTACTTGGTGTGATTCAACTTACAGGATAGAGCATCCAGGACAGTAAAAGCACCTTCTCCCCACACCCACACCCCCAGCAAAGGCTGCATGTGCGACCAAGTCCGAAGCGGACTGGCGTGAAGCGCATCTAGAGAGTAACGTGTTTCTGCCCAGCGCCGTCATGCAGTGTTTTCATCGCACGAGGGCACTTGGCCAAGGGCCAGGAAAGGTGAACGGGGCTGAAAATCCTGCCTATACTCCATGCTAAGCCACATGCAACGGTCTCCCCGGAGACGCTGGGGGTCCATTTTGGACAGACACAGAACTGGAAGGCCAGCATGCATGGAATGAATTTCAAGATCCCGGGTCTGTGGTGATTTTGCTCATTGTGATTATGGACTGAGGTACCCGTTTAGTCCTAATAAGACCAGAGATAACACGTTGTGCGAGAGATGAAAAATGACATGTAACACTAAGTGTGTGTGTTTTCCTCCAAGGGGCTTTTTTCGATTTCTGCGGCGTAAGAGAAGCTCAGGGGAAAGTGAGAGTCAGGTAAATTTGAGGAGGGTAAAGTACTGTGGCCAGAGAAAGCAGGGGAGATGCAGAATTAATATTTCCCTTTCTGTGTTCTAGGAGGGCGTTTTCGGGACAAGGGGGCCACTTTATGCCACGGACCTGCCGTAGAAAGAGGATTTCACCGCCCAGGGTCAGAAGGGAAGGGGTAAGGAACTGTAGTAGCACCGACGAATGAGGTCAGAAGGACCAAGACAACTGATGGTTGCAAGACAAATTTTATTATGCCACAGTTGCAGATTATATAGGCTAGAAAAAGGGAGGTTGGTTGTCAGATGGTGGTTTACATCATCTAGCGACTGTCTCGGCTTCAAGATTAACTTCTCTGGGAGGAAACCCATAAGCCCAGAATCATGCAGAATAACCTGCGTGTGCAGGGGGGAGACAGCTTTGCTCGTCTCAGTTTCCATTCTTTCTGATCCCTGGGCCCTGGTGGATTATCTCCCGTGGAATGGAACAAGGAGGGGAACAAGTAGGCACAGTCCCTTCGAGCAGCGGCGGCATGCCTGGCATGTCCGCAGCTGGCTCTCAAGGCTGAACGTTTCCCACAGGTCCCCCTTTTTTATTTTTTAATTTTTGTTGCAAAATAATTCCATGAAGCTTAGTGCCGAGAGTAGTATATTGTTGCATGAGGATACGAAACAGACATGAGAAGATTATTATCAATAATAGGCAAATTATGGCCAGGGTAATAAATCCTGACAACCCTCCAGTAATCCAAGACTGAGGGTTTAACCACTTTAATGATCCAGTAAAGTTTGACTTACATCTTCTGGCGAAATGTCAAGATGTGCATTTTGCATATCCTGAATTTCAGCATTTAACTTTTTAAGATCAAGACTAATATTATTATCTGACCAAACACTCAGCAGATGCATTTTTACTTTCATTATACTTATAAGGAGTAACACAAATCCATGTATACTTTGCATGACAAGCTAAACGCATCCTCAATTTTAATGCTGCCATCTGATCGCCTCTCCTTCTTCTTCTTTCTCTGAATCAACACTGTCAAATTTTCGTGAGAGTTGCAGAGCTTCTTCAACTTCTAAACTTGTTGTGAGCTGTGGCGAGCCATCTATTTGCTAGCCATCAACCTCTCCCCTGCAGAATGGCCAAATTTATCAACGGTGAGAAAATTTAAAATAAACAAAGCATGATTTATAAGGTTATGTGGTGTTGTTCTGTATAATTCCCCCTCTTTTATTTTTTCAATCATTAGCTTTAAAGATCTATTTGCACGTTCTATAATACCGTGTCCTTGAGGGTTATATGGAATGCCTGTAATATGGGTAATTTGTAATGAGCTACAAAATGTTGCAAGAGCAGCACTAGTGTGAGCGGGCCCATTATCTGTTTTAATAATTTTAGGAATATTCATAAATGCAAAACAATGTAATAAATGAGTAATAACATGTTTGGTAGCCTCTCCGGTCTGTGCTGTAGCACAGAGAAAACCAGAATAAGTATCAATAGTGACATGAACAAACCGTGATTTCCAAAAGAGGGGATGTGAGTAACATCCATTTGCCATAAATGACGAGGTAATAATCCACGAGGATTAACACCATGATGTGGAACAGGAAGGTGAGGTAAGCACTGTGGGCATTGCTTAACAATTTGTCGGGCGGCTTCATGAGCAAGGGAAAATTGTTTGCGTAAGGTGGTAGCTGACTGATGATGTAAAGCATGGGAGTGCTGTGCTGCTCGTAAAGGAGTTTGATCATAACTCACCGTAACGCAAGGGCGTCCTGGATATAAACCATGTTTATTTACAGTACGCAAGTAGCGAATGCAATACATTAGCCATTCTTGATAGCATGACGAACGGAAAGGAGGAGTACGGTAAATTGGGATATGTCCTGCTTTAGGGAAAAGAGATTGAGGAGGAAGAGTAACTTTAACTTTATTTTTGGGAGGAAAATGCACAGGATAAAGATTACGTTTAGATCAAGTTAAAACACCTGCAGTCGCATTGTTTAGACAATGGACCAGGCAAGTTATAATGAGCACGGTTATGTAGAGCTGCAACAGGACCATCGTGGGAACGAATAAGCTGGATTCCCTCTTTAAACGAAAAGAGGATGATAATTCAGGGTCATTAGTATGTCCTACAGTAGCAGTTTCCAAAAGAAGTAATAGATCAATAAGGTATTTACTATCAGAAAACAGATTAAGAGACACAGAAGGAAAATGCTCAAAAGCCATAATGACAGCATGTAGTTCAACACGCTGAGCTGAAGTCAATGGAGTTTGTTCAGTCAATTTTGTCCCGTCGTCAATGAGTACAATAGCCATTCCTGAGGAGGACCCGCTGGGAAAAACCAAAGGTACATGTGGAATAGGGTGTTGTTGGATTACAGAAGGAAAAATGTAAAGATTATTTTTACTAAATTGAATTATCAGCAGGATAATAACATTCTAGGTTTCCTGGAAATCCTGCAAGAGCAAGTCCCCATTCATTACTATGTTGAAAATGCCAATTTTGCTGACTAACTGAATAAGGGATAATAATTTGAGAAGATTCTATTCCTATATGTTGTAAGCATCTAGTTCTCCCTTGCATTATTAAATTACTAATAAGTTCATAATAAGGGCTAATAACTTTAGAGGGTGTAGTTTTCATATGAATCCATTCAATAATCCCAACAGTTTGTCATAAAACAGCTGTAGGTACATGAGGTGTTGGACAAACAATTAAAGAAATTGGCAGGTGAGTATGTATTCGAGTTAATTGTGCAGAGCTGATAGCTCTATTAACTATTTGTAAAGCTTGAAATCCTTCTGGAGTCATAGAGCGTGAAGAAGGAGGATCTGAGTCACCTTTAAGAATATCTAACAAAGGCTGTAATTGAGCAGTAGTAAGTTTTAAGGAAGGCCTTAGCCAATTAATATCTCCAAGTAGTTTTTGAAAATCATCTAATGTTTTTAAATTATCAACTCGAATTTGCAGTTTTTGAGGCCTAATAGTAGTGTTATCAATATATTTTCCCAAATATAAAAATGGAGATTGTCTTTGAATTTTTTCTGAGGCAATGACCAAGCCAAATGATTGTAAGGATTGTTGTAAAAATTGAAAAGCAGTCTCTAATAAAGAAATATTATCAGTGGCTAAAAGTATATCATCCATATAATGTATGCGATATAACGTTGGAAACCTTTTTCTCGCAGGAGTCAAGGCCTGAGCCACATATTTTTGGCATAATGTAGGACTATTTGCCATACCCTGAGGCAATACTTTCCATTGAAATCTCCTCATGGGTTCCTTAAAATTTAAGGAAGGCAAGCTAAAAGCAAAATGTTTTCTATCTTCAGGAAACAAAGGAATAGTGAAAAGACAATCTTTTAAATCTACAATTAAAAGATGGTAATTGTGTGGTATGGCTGTTGGAGAGGGTAGGCCTGGTTGAAGAGCTCCCATTATTAGCATAGTTTTATTAACAGCTCTTAGATCCTGTAATAACCTATATTTTCCAGATTTTTTCTTGATAATAAAAATAGGAGTATTCCAAGGACTATTGGAAGACTTTAAGTGTCCTAACTTTAATTGTTCTATAACTAACTACTCTGCAGCCTCTAATCTGTCCTTAGTGAGGGGCCATTGGTCCACCCATACAGGGTCATCAGTCAGCCAAGTAATTGGATCAGCAGTGAGTGGAGGAGAATCCAAGGCCCCTAAGAAAAACCCAAACCTTGTCTATCATTTTTTATTTTCACATCAATAGGATAGACAGTTCCTTGTTGATTTGTTCCCAGCCCTTTTGTGGGAAGAAATCCTTGATCCAACATCATATTAGAGACTTGAGAGTTTGGACTATAAAGTAATACTCCCATTTCTTTTAATATATCTCGGCCCCAGAGGTTTAAAGGCAGCCCAGGCAAAACATAAGGCTGGAAGTATCCTGAATGGCCCTCACTATCTTGCCATAATAATAACTGACTACTTTGCACAGGAGAAGAACTTTGTCCTAGTCCTTGAAGTTCTGTAATAGTAGGACTAACGGGCTGATGTTTAGGCCAGTGTATCTGCGTCATAACAGAGACATCAGCTCCCGTGTCTAACAAACCTGAAAAAACCTTTCCATTAATGGTTCATTTCATTTCTGGACGTTCTTTCCAGGCAAAAGTAGCAATTGTGCAATTTTATCACCAGGAGAAATAGTTATTATATTTTTAATAGTTTGTGCCATGATTTTTATTTCTCCTTCGTAGTCAGAATCTATGACTCCTGGCATAATAGTTAAACCCTTCATGGTGACACTACTTTTTCCCAATAATAGTCCCATCAAACCCTTGGGTAAAGGTCCATAGATGCCTGTAGAGAGGGCCTGAGGACCCATTTCAGGAGTTAATACATATTGGGCGGAGGTACTGAGCTCCAGTCCTGCGCTTCCTGGTGTTGCTCTGGAGAGCTAGGATATTGTACGTTTTTGTTTCTGGTTAATGTCTGATTGATCATTTGAGGAGGATACACAGACATCGCCCCTATTGTTTGTTGGGGCCGGGGAAGGCCCCGGGAGGAGTTCCCTGACAGTGGTGTCCCATCCTTGTGGGCCAGTGAGCGACAGTCTCGTGCCCAATGTTTTCCCCTATTGGATCTAGGGCATAAACCAGGGATTTTTCGACCATCTGGAGGTTTTTGAGTAGGGAAGGAAGGACTAGGGTTAGGATTAAAAGATCTACATTCTCCAGCAAAATGACCTGCCTTTCCGCATTTAAAGCAAGTCTTTGATTGCTTCTAAATCCCACTTTAGTTAATGCTGCAGCCATAGCAGCACTCTGTATATAAGCAGGTCCAATGTCCGCACAAAGGTTGTTGTTGTTGTCCTCCAATGTTCCCCCTTTTCTTCAAGGTCGAATCGCAGCCTGACATGATTAGCGTTTTCAAAAGCAAGCTGCTTAACTACAATTGTACCAGTGGGTCCGTCCACAGTGAGTCTCCCCACCACCTGTGACAATCCATCTACAAAATCAGCATATGGTTCATCAGGTCCCTGTCTAATTTTTGAAAGATCCTCAGTTTTGTGTGTAGAAGGTAATTTCCTCCAGGCTTGTAATGCCAAATGATTTATTTGAGGATAAGCAACAAAGGGAGACGTTAATTGATCTTGTAAATATATTGTCCTTCCCCAACCAGCATATGATAATCAACTGGAATATTATGGGCAGCATTCTTTTCTACTTGTTCAGCAGCCCGTTCATAAAAATCAGACTTCCATATCAAATAATCTCCACCATTTAAACAAGCTCGTGCAATAGACTTCCAATCGGCGGGGGGAAGAGCTTCTCCTGCAATAGTGTCAACCGTAACAGTAGTAAGAGGAGCAGTGGGCCCGTACTGAGCACAGGCAGATTTTCAATCTTTCAAAACTTTAAAAGGGAGAGCCTGATGCTCCCTAGCAGCTTGTTGAGGATTATTAGGATCAGGTCTTTCTATGACGGGACAACAGAAAATAGGATCTTCTCCTCGTTTTATTGCTCCTTGTACAGCGCGCTGCAAGGGACTGAGCATTTTCACAGATGGAGATTTTTGAGGAAGACAGTCCTTATTAATCTGCAGCTTTTTCGCTGACTTATCTATCATAGCCATTAGAAAATCATCCTCAAGGTATTTTTCTCTTTCGTGTTTAAAAGCCTCATCTGTTAAATCGAAATATTCCTCTTCATATGATATGTCAAAATTAATAAGTTCCCTAGATTTAGGAAGTGGCGGTGTAGAAGCCATCAGGGCAGTTTTATCTCCTGAAGAAGGCTTTGGCTTTTCTGACTTTACATTCAAATCACCACTATCATGAGAAGAATTTAAACATTCTTTTATCAGATTCCACAAACTAAATTTAACAACAAGAGTATGAGTAGGCCCTCGAGACTCATAATAATTTTTTAAATCTTCTTCAACTTTCTGCCAGATTTCTATATCAACAGAGCCACCATCAGGAAACCAGGGAGATACATCATGGATATGCTGCAAAAATTCAGTCAACTGTGAGGTAGAAACCTTACTACCCCAAGCTTTAAGCATCGAAATTAAAACCTGAGCAAATAATTCACGCTCCTTTGAGCCCTTTTGTCCCATCTTCTTTTACTTCTGACTATTGCCTTACACTTTTACTCGTGGCCACACATACTTTGCATAAGGATTCTCTTACCTGCACTTTCTTTTAACTGCCTTCACGCTTCAGGTCCCTGTTCAGGCGCCGCTTGCCGCGGACCTGCCATAGAAAGAGGGTTTCACCGCCCAGGGTCAGAAGGGAAGGGGTAAGGAACTGAAGTAGCACCGACGAATGGGGTCAGAAGGACCAAGACAACTGATGGTTGCAAGACAAATTTTTGTCAGATGGTGGTTTACATCATCTAGGGACTGTCTCGGCTTCAAGGTTAACTTCTCTGGGAAGAAACCCATAAGCCCAGAATCATGCAGAATAACCTGCGTGTGCAGGGGGGAGACAGCTTTGCTCGTCTCAGTTTCCATTCTTTCTGATCCCTGGGCCCTGGTGGTTTATCTCCCGTGGAATGGAACAAGGAGGGGAACAAGTAGGCACAGTCCCTTCGAGCAGCGGCGGCATGCCTGGCATGTCCGCAGCTGGCTCTCAAGGCTGAATGTTTCCCACAACTTTGGCTTAGGGTTATGTATAGACCTCTCAACGCCACACACAAGGAAAACATGGCACAAAAGCTACATGACAGGGAGTCTTCTGATGAGGATGAGATATTCCATAAGGATGCAGGGTAAATGATAGGGGACAATTTAAAATTCTCATCTAAAATGAGGAAATAATGAGACTATAATTGTTCCTTTCAAAAGTAAAAGCCTTGGCATTAGTCTTCTTACCCCAGGGAAGTCATCAAAGCCCCAGCAGAGAAGCTTCTGGCTGCCGACTGGATGGATGAAGAGGCGGGTGAGGAAAGTGAGACGGTACACGAGACTGCCGCAGAGTGAGCCCTGTTCTGCCTCAAGCCACCTGCAAATGTTATTTTCTAATGCTGGCTTCTCAGCATTGCTTGTAAAATACTTATTTGTCTCATATTAAAATGTATAAATTCATAACCAAGTCTAACCATGTGGTAAGGAATTAAAATGTAAATAGTTGAATATTTATATACCAATAATAAGGGCCTGCAAGAAGAAGCAGGGCTGAAACTAGAATCCCTCATGGTAGCCAGTACTTCCACAAGAGGAAATGTGGGCAAAGAAGGATGAGTAGAAGGATGAAGAGGGGCTTCCCTCCCTTGTTTCCCCAGTATCATCAGTCCCTGGGAACTGGAAAACATACCATCCTCAAGGGGCATAGATCATTAAATCAAATAACAATTTATTCTGGTGCCCTCCTATCTCCTGGTTCATCAAGTACCAGTTATTTACAACATGCTCGACCTCCTGCCCATAGAGGATCATCTCCTTCTGGCCCCTCACGTACGTACGGTCATTGGGGTTGCGAGAATACTTGGATCACTGGGCCTCCCTCCACTGTGGAGCCAAGGCCTGACTTTTCTCCCAAGTTCTCAAACTCAGGTACAAATGTGTACCCTGTCTTGGTAGGGGGTTCTCCACCATTTCAAGCTGGTGGAAAATTCCCATTGGGTTGTTTTCTTTCTTTAAAAAAAGATCCCAACCCTTGGATAACTAGCAGGGAGGTGCCAGAAAGACAGGGTAAAGAAGAACGTGTGAGAGCAGCCATTGCCCAAGACGGCCCTCGTCAGGCCCTGGCCTCTCCTGACCCCACTGCGGGTCAGCTGTGTGCTGCTCTGCTCCCTCCAGCTCAGCCCAGCACCAAACCTAGCCACCTCCTGCCTCAGCCAGCACAGGCCCCAGGCTGCATGATTCTAAGTGATTCACTATATGAATAAGTTCTCATTTGCAGAGAGCACAGCATAGGAAAAGTGGCCATTAATGTTAATTCCCTTCCCCCTTCCATTCCTTTATCTTGTTCCATTATGTATGCAGATCAGTTATATTAGCTTAATAATGTAACCAAGTATCTGATTTTTAGCAAGGGGGTAGCTCTTAGAACCTGAGGGAGCTGGAACTCTGAATGAATGAATTAAAACAATGCAATTACACCACTAATTTTAAAATTTATCATCCTTGATTAAAAATAAACATTAAAAAATTAAATTAAAAATGTATTATCAGATCAAGTGATCAAACTTAGCACTGGGCCACCTGCAGTGATGAAGTATGAAGACTACATCACGTATATAATATTCTTCCCCAAAATATTTACTTTGAATCAAATGAGGAAACAGACGAATCCAGATTGTGGGACAATTTACAAGACAACTGGCTTGGACTCTTCAAAAATGCCAATGTCATAAAAGACCAAAAAAAAAAAAATAGTAGGGAAATATTCTAGATTAAAGGAAACAAAGATATGACATGCAATGACTAATCTTTAATTGGACCCTGTATCAAAATAAAACAGACTTAAAGAATGTTATTGGCTACTGGTCAAGATGAAGTAACAAGGACCAATTTAACCTCCCATGTGAAACAATGAAAGCATCAGGCAGAACATATGAAACAACAGTTTTCAAGAAACTGGACCTCAGGCAATACAGTTCAGTGATCCCCAGGAGATGGAAAATGAATGAAGTGATACCTGTAATAGCCCTAACTTACTTCTCTGAGAGAGTTTCCAGGTCATGGTACAAGGAAGAGAAGTCCAGGCCGAGCCTGGTGTATGCCCTGACTGAGGAAATGGAGCTGAGAGTCTGGGAAAACCAAGGTAACTAGAGTTCACAAAGCAGAGTATCAGAGAGAAAAGAAGTGCACAAAGAACTCTGGGGATATGCAGAGGGATCTCTTGAGAATTCAACACAGTATTGGTCAGTACATTTGTGTGAGGAATTACTTGATGCCAGGAAAAGAACCACAAGAAAGGATTAATAATAAGGATAACTGGATATCACACAGGGCTGTAGGAACAGTACCTCTTCCTACAAGTCAGACTGGAAGACCTCATGATACTCAGAAAGGACTTGTCTCAGTAGTTGCAAATAATGAGCTCCAGACTAAAGGCTACGTGGACTCCCACCCAGCGAATCTTAACAGCTAGACGTAAAAGAATAAAACTGTTTTGAGTAACTGAATTTCACCCAAAACAAAGCCCAAGCATTTTACAGGAATATAAATATATATAGCACACAATAAACTAAACTCACAACATCTGTTATCATACGAAAAATTGCCAAGCATGCAAAGAAGTAGGAAAATATGACCCATACTGAGGAGAAAAGGCAACCAATCAAAACTAACCCATGGTCTATACAGATGTTAGAATTGGCAGAAAAGAATATTTAAAAAGTTATTATACATGAAGAAAAGTTATTTTAACTATTTCATATGTTAAAAAACCCGGACTAGGGCTTCCCTGGTGGTGCAGGGGTTGAGAGTCCGCCTGCCGATGCACAGGACACAGGTTTGTGCCCCAGTCCGGGAAGATCCCACGTGCCGCGGAGCGGTTTGGCCCATGCGACATGGCCACGGTGCCTGCGCGTCCAGAGCCTGTGCTCCGCAATGGGAGAGGCCACAACAGAGAAGCCCGTGTACTGCAAAAAAAAAAAACAACCCAGACTAAATACTGAAAATCTTAAGTACAGGCATGGAAAATGCAAAACAGACCCAAATTGAGCTTCTAGAGATTAAAAACAATGTCTAAATGAAAAAGACATTGAACGAGGTTAATGGCAGAAGAGACACCGCAGAAGATAGGGTCAGTGAACATTAAACCATAGTAATAGAAACTATCCAAAATTAAACAAAAAGAGTAACAAAACAAAACAACAACAAAAATGAATAGAGCATCAGCGAGTTGTGCAACAACTTCAAGTGGTCTAATACATGTGTACTTAGAGTCCATGAAGGAGAGGAGAAATACAATGAAGAAATAATTGCCAAAATTTGTCCAAATTGGTAAACACTATAAACCCACAAAGTCAAGAAGAACAATGAACTTTAAGCATAAGAAACATGGACAAAACAACACCAAGGCACAAAAAGTAATCAAATTGCTCAAAACCAGCAATAAAGAGAAAAATTTTAAAGCAGCCAGAGGAAAAAAACTATACACTACAGAGGAATAAAGATAACAATGACAGCAGAATTCTTGTTGGAAACAATGTAAACGAGAACTCAGTGGAATAACATCTTTAAAGTAGTGAATTGAAGTCTATCAAGCTAGAATTCTGTACCCACATCTGTCAAAACAAAAGCAAAATAAGGACTATCTCAGACATACAAAAGCTGAAAGAATTCATTACTAGTAGACTTTCCCTATAAGAAATGTTAAAAGAAGTATTTTTAAGTAGAAGGAAAATGACACCAGATTGGAATAATGATCTACAAAAAAGATTAAAAATACTGGAATTGGGAGTCCCCTGGTGGTTCATTGGTTAAAAATCTGCTTGTCAATGCAGGTGACACGGGTTCCATCCCTGGTCCAGGATGATCCCACATGCTGTGGAGCAACTAAGCCCATATGCCACAACTACTGAGCCTGCACTCTAGAGCCTGTGTGCCACAACTACTGAAGCCCATGCACCTAGAGCCTGTGCTCTGCAATAAAAGAAGCCATCCAATGAGTAGCCGGTGCATCGCAACGAAGAGTAGCCTCTGCTAGCCACAACTGGAGAAACCCCAGGCAAAGCAGCAAAGACACAACGCAGCAAAAAAATACATTAAAAAAAAATACTTAAGTGCTTCCCTGGTGGCAGAGTGGTTGAGAATCTGCCTGCTAATGAAGGGGACACAGGTTCGAGCCCTGGTCTGGGAGGATCCCACATGCCACGGAGCAAGTAGGCCCGTGAGCCACAATTACTGAGACCATATGCCGCAACTAGTGAAACCCGTGACCATAGAGCCCGTGCTCTGCAACAAGAGAAGCCACCGCAATGAGAAGCCTGCATACTGCAATGAAGAGTAGGCCTGGCTCGCCACAACTAGAGAAAGCCTGTGTGCAACAATGAAGACCCAATGCGGCCAAAAATAAACAAATTAAGAAAAGAAAAGAAGGGAAAAATCACATAGTCATTGCAATAGGTGCAGGAAAAGAATGAAAGAATCTAACATCCATTCCTGATTAAAGAAAAATACAGCCCTCAGTCGACTAGGAATGGAAGGAGACTTCCTCAACTTGATAAATGACTTCTACAAAATACCTAACATCATATTTAATGGTGAAGGACAAAGTACTTTTTCTCCAGGATCAGGACAAAGGCAAGGATGTCTGTTCTCATTACTTCTATTTGACATTGCACTGAAGGTTCTAGCCAGTGCCATGGGGCAACAAAAAGAAAAGAGATATTCAGAATGGAAAGGAAGAAGTAAATCTATCTTTATTTGCAGATAACATGATTATGTAGAAAACCTGATAGAATCCACAAAAATACTACTGGAACTAAAAAATGAGTTTATCAAGTTTGCAGGGTACACGATCAACATACAAAAAGATTAATTTATCTCAACAAACAA
Source organism: Neophocaena asiaeorientalis asiaeorientalis (assembly GCF_003031525.2). Taxonomy (NCBI): domain Eukaryota; kingdom Metazoa; phylum Chordata; class Mammalia; order Artiodactyla; family Phocoenidae; genus Neophocaena; species Neophocaena asiaeorientalis. The sequence goes on from NW_020173913.1 coordinate 26,761, forward strand.
TCAGAGATCAAAGTTTTAAAATACTACTTATAATAGGATCAAACAGATAAAATACTTAGAATAAATCTGACAAAAGATGTAAAAGACTTACACACTGAAAACTGTAAAATATTGCTGGGGGAAATTAAGAAGACCTAAATAAATGGAGAGATATAAAGTATTCATGGATCAGAAGATTCAATATTGTTAGAAACATCAATTCTCCCCAAATGATTTATAGAAGGAAAAGAATAGAAAGTTCAGAAGTAGAGAGATGTGGACAACTGACTTTCAGGTTCAAAGGCATTTAAGTGGAGAAACGATAGTCTTTGCAACAAATGATGCTGGAGCAATTGAATATCCAGTTGCAAACAAACAAAAAAAAAAAGAAGTTCCATCCAAAACATATACAGAAATGAACTCAAATTGGTTCAACGATCTAAATGTAAAACATAAAACTATAAAACTTCTAGAAGAAAGCACGTGAAAAATTTTACGACCGTGAGTTCGGCAAGATTTCTTAGATACAACACCAAAAGCATAATCCATAAAAGAAAAATATACATAAATTAGACACCATCAAAATTAAGAATTTCTGCCCTGCATAAGACACTCCTGAGAGAATGAAAAGATGAGTCACAGAATGGGAGAAAATACTTAGCAATCTCTTATACTTAGATAAGAGATTCAAAGATATATGGATGGAAAATAAGCATATGAAAAGATGTTTGACATGATTAATCGTTAGGGATGCTACAGTGAGATACAACTACACACCTATTAAACTATCTAAAATTAAAAATACTGAGCATACCAAATGTTGGCTGCAATGTGAAGAAAATGCAGCTCTCATACACCGCTAACCACGACTAAGAAGACCATGAGCCACAACTAATGAGCCCATCTGCCGCAACTAAGACCCAGCACAACCAAATAAATTAAATAAATATGAAAAAAAATTAAAATTGCTAAATTAAGAGTTCATCAAAAATTTAACACTTCTAGTCTTCAGAGACACTTTAATATAATGAAGATAAGTCACAATCTGGGAGAAGATATTTACTAAACACGTATTTGAGAGAAAGGACTTTTTCCATTGCTTTTTATATAAAGCACTCCTAAATCTCAATATCCAATTAAAAATGGATTTGAACAGACACTTCATTTAAAAATATATTTGCACATGAATAGACACTCAACATCATCAGCTATTACAGAAATGGAAAATGTGGCAAAAACCACGAGATGCAACTACACACCTACTAGAAAAGCTAAACTTTTTTTTTTTTAATATAAGAATCAGGTGAAGATATGGAGCAACCGCAACTCTCATAGACTGCCCGTGGGACTACAAATTTGTTAAAATTTCATGATTTAAACTACCCAGCTAAAGACAAAAATAGGGCTAATTCCTTGATTCTGGAGCCAAAGAAGGGATAAATCCAAGAGGAACTGGTGAAAGCCACACTCCCATCACATAGTCCCATGCGTATTCTTGTATTATAGCCTTTGTTACTGTGTATGTAATCAACTGTTTACTTGTCACTCTCCTAGATTGTCAGCAACTTGAGAGCAGAGGCCACACTTTATTGTCATTATTATTCCCGTGACTGACATAGTGCCTAATATTTACTAGGTATTTAATAAATGTTTGCTGAATAAATAACATTTTGTTTATATATCAATAAAATAAACAAATTAATTTTGGGGAACAAAATTTTATTCCAAAATCCTGGAATAGATTTTCTTCTTAGTTTTTTCTTTCTTTCTTTCTTTCTTTCTTTTTTTCTTAGTTCTTTAAAACAAATAAGGGGGAAAAAAACCCCAAAAGAAACAGGAAGAAAGAAAAGAATATCTGACTTTAGGTTAACTCTACTCAAGAATTATTAGCATATTTTTGCAGAATATTATAAAGATAATTATCAAAACTAATATCTTTTAGGTTGCCAGGCATCTGTGATCAGCATTTAACATTTAATCCTCACAGTAACCTTATGTGATATATATATTACACCATTGTACAAATGAGGAAACTGAGGCACAGAGAAGTTACATAACTTGTTGTAAGTCATCAAGCTAGTAAGAAGCCGAGCTAGAATTTGAACTTAGTTCTGACTCTAAAGCCTGTGTTTAACCTGAGTGAAAAGAAAAAGGGGGGGGGGGTGTGTTTAAAACATCTGTTACTTTAACCTTAATTTGCAGAGCACTAAATATAGACATACCTTTTCAAACTTCATTTACCCATCTGGGAAAGCCTCTATGAGAATTATATTTTCTCTTTTTATTTATTTATTTATTTCTCTTTTTATTTATTTTTTCCTTAATCATCTCTCACGATAAATATTTAATTAGCATATGGACATTGAGACTTTATAGATTTTTTTAAAATTGCAGGAAAATCAGTAAAAATGATGGAGGAAGGACATCTGAAAATTCGTCCCTCCATAGAAGCAAAAATAACAATAACAAAAACAACAAAACTGGCAAAAATGGTCAGAATCAACTTCTGAACTCTGGAAATTTAACCAACATACTGGCAGCAAATTGGGGAGCAATTTATTCAAGGAAAACAAATTAATTTCTGTAAGAAAAATGAGATCTGTGTTGCTTTAACTTGTCCTTGAACTTTGCTCTCCATGCCAGCGGTAGCCTTGCAAAACAGCCCACATCCCTGGTACCAGAAGGAGCAGCATGGACTGGGAGGTCCTTCAAAGCCTCATTCCCAAAGAACTGTCATTGTTTTACATGTCTGGTGGTCCCCTGGGAGACCTCACTTGAAAGGCTTGCCATTGAGCTGACTCAGAGCTGTCTAGTGAGAAAAGACTCTACTCAGCTGGCATTTCTGGAAAACATTTTCAAGCAAATATTTTAACATGGCGGTTGCATGAGGCAATGGATAAGAGTTGGGGGCAAAAAACAGCCCAACTGAAAAGCTTAAAAAGAAAAGCTGAGGAATGAGATGTCCACAGAGACTTTGAAATGTTCCAATGTATTCCTGGGAAACTGGAAGTCCACAAGACATATTCCTGGGAATCTAGGAAAATAACTGTTAGCATTAATAAATGAGTTCAGCAAGGTTGTAGGATATAAGATCAATATTATTTCTACACACCAGCAATGAGTAATCCAAAAATGAAATTAAGAAAACAATTCCACGTGTAACAGCATCATAACAAATATAACACTTATGGAAAAATTTAACCAAGTAAGGGCAAGATTCACAGTGAAAAGTACAAAACTGTTGAAAGAAATTGAAGATCTAAATATAAAGACATGCTGGATTCATGGACTGGAAGATAATCTTATTAAAATTTCACTACTTCCCAAATCGACCTATGGTCCCATTGCAATTCCTGTGAAAATCCCAGCTGACTTCTTTCCAGAAATTGCCAAGCTAATTCTAAAATTCATATAGCAATTTAAGGAAACAGAATAAACCAAAACAGTGTCGGTAAAGTGAAAAAACATATAGCATGGGAGAAAATACTACAGGTGGGAAGAATAAGATGCAGTTGGGAGAAGAAAAGTATAGTAGTTGCTAGGTGTGACAATCTCAAAATTCTGAACTATTACAAATAAAACAGCCACCCTGAATCACCCCAAAGGGCAGACCCAAGTTATTTTTGTTTTTAGCGTTTATGCCTTTGTAAATCTGAGAAGCAGCCAGGATTCTAGTACATAGCAAAAAGCGATGACAGCACCCTGAAGTGTGTAAGCTTTTGTGTGTATATAGCTATCTAGAGGAAACAGTGCTAGCTGAATGGGGAAGCATTAGGGCGGCTCTGTGACCGCAGCTCAATTTGCCTTCATAGTGTGGCCTCATCTCCCTCATTGATATTCTCAACAATGGGGTAAATAATTCAATAGGGATAAGGCTTTGATTTTCCTCTTATTCTCTCTTAGTGCTTATGTTCTTGGTACAATATTGATGTACCACAGACAAGCCAGCTCCTAAAATCATGGAGCTTGTATTGTTAGAACCATTGAAGTGACTAAAAGAATTTTTAAAAATAAGCCATCAGTCTGCACCTGCATAGGTGAATGAAGGAGAAATACTTTAAAGGCAGAAAAAAAGGTATACTTAACATTTAGGATTATCAACCACTGCTGGTTTTCCATAATATATTTCATTCCTGATTTTATCTGAAAGAGATATGATTACTACCACCATTCAAAGAGTGGTACTTTATTAATTAATAAGCTCTTGGCTCATCTTTGAGGTAGATTTCGGACTTAAAATGGACTACCACACTGCTAACTACTTCACCTTATGCTTGTCAATAACATCGAGGCTTCATTCAAGAAACCTACTGTCTTATAATTACCTGAAACCCAGTGATGAATCAAGGTTTTGTGGGGCCTGAACCTCATCTACTTTGGGAAATCATATCTAATGAAAACATGCAAAGTTATGACTACAAAAATCGCCAGGACCCCTCTCAAGACCTTGCAAGGGAGCTATGCAAGTGAGGAGCCCTGAAGCCTAAGCTTCATTGAATTCATGATAAATCCACCTCAGCTGGGGCCCTTTTCCAAACTTATTTAATGCAGGCAACTTATAAACACCCCAGTAATATGTCATTATAGGGTAGTAAAATGACCTAACTCGAGGGTGGCATCTTCCCTTGGTGGCTTCCCTTTGGAAAGAGATGCAATAAAGTTTATAGCTCACCATGGCAAATGTTTCCTGAAGCAAATTAGCTTTTTCTATTAGAAAGACTTAGCCCCAAACAAAGACTGACTATACTGGGACAGCCTGTTGAGAGTAACTGTGGACGAGTTTCAGGAGTACAGTACTGATTTCTTTCCAACTCCAGATAGTTCTGATTCTTTCACTACCTTTTTCTGTCATTTAAGAGGAACACAAATTCCAAAGGAACAAGTTGGTGCCTCTTCCATCACAAATCTTTTCTAACCTACCACCCATTTTCTACTTCATCACCCCCCTTCCTCACCTTGTTACCCTGCTGCATAGATGCTAGAATGGCTCTCATCTATGTTTTCCCGTCAACACCCATCTTTCTCCTTCCGGCATGAAAGCTTCTTGGGGACAAAGTCCCTGCCCGACGCGTGTTTGTATCCCCAGCAGCTAGTACAGTGCTGGCACACGGTGGGCATGGCACTCAGGGAATGTTTTTGAATGAATTCATTAATTTTTAAACTGTGATTTATTTATTTATTTTATTTATTTATTTCCACAATGTATTTTCCTGGGTTGCCTACATAACTATAGTGAAACTCAGATGCGTATAAGGAACTCTTGGTGTTATAGGATGTTTAGGAAAGGTGGTGAGTTTAAGAGGTTGTATTGACGCTCCTAAAACCTCCTGGTGAAGGGGTGTCATGAGCCTGCTCTCCCTTGTGCTGGCAAAAGAAAAACTGACCCTTGGTGCTCTCTCCCCAAGGTAGGCATCAGCAAACAAACAAGGGAAAGGAAGGAGGCCACTAAAGATAGGTATCTGCAGGAATTACTAATCCAGCTCCAGACACAGCCACAACACCTTCATTAACCAAAATGTGTGAACACAAAAAACAATCCTGTGAGAGAAGGATGATTATCCCCGTTCTACAGAGGAGAAGACTAAGGCTCAGTAGAAAAGAGCCCCAGGGAAGGGACAAAACTGTCTGGTTTCCTCATTCTAAGTCTTGTGTCAGACTTCACCAGATCAAACTGCCTCAGGTCTCTGGTTCCAAGAGTTTCAGGCAAACTGATTACTTATAGACTAAGTAATAATTAACTTAGTACTCAGAAAGCTCCATTTTTATCAAATAAGGCTAAAATCAACAAGAAACAATCTTACCCATCAGGTCTGTAGTCCCAACCAGCTGAGGCCAGGTCCTTTCCATGGTACACAGGTTTCACAGCTGTCCTTTCTTAAATGTTCCAACACACAGGAAGGAATTGTTCTGGTTGCTTTTCTTTATTATACTGCCTGGGCTTCTGTAAACATCCAATTTCACTTCTTCCAGAGACCAAGGAAGAAAGAAAAGAAATGGCTTATATGAGACTTACATTCAAAGAAGAAATGGATGGCTTGGCTTCCCCGCTTCTGAAACACTCCATCCATAGGTAAACAGCAACCTCTTCTCCTTAGAGACTTCTCAGCCATTCCCAACAGCCTCCTCTCTACAGCCTGAATCCAATCCTGCACCGGGCTGTTCAGAAACAAACAGCCTGACGTTTAAGCCATCCAGCTGCTGTACCAGTTGATGAGTCATGGTTTTCAGTTGGAAAAGAAAGACAAAGAAGTTATCTTCTGATTCAGAAAGGCAGCTGATCTTTCAGACATGTTAGTGCTGAGTAAGCTGCACCTCCTCCCACCCGTAAAAAGCTGGATTTCTGGACAAGTGTCCTGGAGGGCGGGGGATGGAGAGAGTGTGCTGGGGGAACTGCATCTTTGAAGCAATTGGATACCAGCTGGAGGGCAAGAAACGTCTAGCCTGTGATTCCCAAACCAAAGGCTAGTGAGTGAGCCCAGAAATGTGAATCAGTGAACAGGGGGTAACTTTCTTTCCCCGCTCCTTCCTTCCATTCAATAATACCCATCTCCCCCATATTTTTGTCCCATCCTTAGGATTCCAGCAAGGACCAAACTCTGAATGACTAAAAACAGGAACTTTGCTCAAGTCATTCACCATTACATTTCTAGTGCCTAGAACAACACAGAGCACGCAGTGGTGCTCAAAAAATACCTGCTGAATGAACAGAAGAATAAAACAAAAATAAGGCTCAGGGGCAGGTTATCTCCAATTCACAGACCGAGGAAAGCTGAGGTATACAATTCTCAGCCACGATGCAACTCCTTTCATTAAATCACCCTGCCAGCAGGCTGAGACCACTCCCATATATTGCACCTTAATGGGGGGTGGGGTGGGGGGATACTGAAGGGAGAGCTTCAACTTTCAAAGGAACAAGACTATAAACGGCAAAAGCAAAGACAACGGGTCCTGTTTGGGGCCCTTTAAAATTGCTGCCAAACGGCCAACCCTCTGAAGCCAGGTCACTAGAATTTGGAGAGAATGTGTGCCCTAAAAGCCCAGGAGATGATAAATGCTGAGCTTGGGGCACGGGTGCCTCAGGAATGTCCCTCTGCCTCAGCTACTCAGATATCTCAACTCCCCACGTTCATGGGTAACCAAATGGCCAAAACTCAAAGATTCAGCACCTGCAAAAAGAGGAAGTGATTCAACAGCCTCTGTACTCGCCTTAGCCTCCTGGGAACCCTCTCACCTACACTCTTCACAACATGTAACATCATCTCTGGCATCCACTGTGTTCCCTGTGTTAAGCGTTGAGACAGGTCTGCTGTCAGCTCCAGCCGGGACGAACACTGGGTGAGGAGGATCCTTTACAAGTGCCAGGACAACACACATGGACATGGTTCTGTGACCACAGTCACACAGCGGTACTCCCTGAGTTTCTCCTGGGCCAGAAAACCAGCCAAAAGGAAGTGATGGCTTCCATTGGCCCAGGCTGTGAGTGAGCTAGGTGAGTGGCCATTCCTCACCTTCCAGGTATGTGGGCGACACCCACCATTCCAGCAGTAGCACAAGTCATTTAATATGAATGCTAGATCCATAATCCCTGGGAGCAGGTACAGCGGACAAGACACCCGGGAAAAAAAATCCCTGACCCTGACCCGAGGGCGGATCTCTACTTCTCCACACTTATTTACCACCTGAGGCCCTGCATGCACCCATCAAGGTGCTCAGTCTCTAACTGCTGGGCTCCCAGGAAGCACCTAAATTTGGCTGTTGAGGGGCAGCCGGTGGGGTTGCCAGGGGACTCTGCACTAAATTCTCAGATTGAATGGGGACGGGGGTCAAGAGAAAAATGGGTGTAGAGCTGAGGTGGGGACAGCAGAGGTGAAAGGGCAGGAGATCTCATTTTTAATAAGATTGGCTGAGGGTGGTAGTAACTGGGGCACCAAGAGTTGGGGGTGGTTTAGCAAAGACTTAGGGATGGGGGTGTCCTCTGATGGTTGGAGATGGAAAGGAAGTATATGGTGGGCTAGGAAGTTAGGGTATGAGTCTGTGAGGACAAGATACATGTAAGACTTGGGATAGGGCTGAGATCAGAGTTATCAAAAAGAAAAGGGTGTGCTCAACAGGGCATCTACTTTAGTGGTGGGTCTTAAATGAGAGTGGGACAGAGGTGGGGAGCTGACCAGGGGGGTGTGGGAGATTCGGATAAGAAAGCTGATCCCGAAAAGGGCAAACCAGAATGGTGGGTCCTGAAGAGGCCTGTGTGCAGCATTAGCACGGCCAAAGGGGTTGAGAGGTGAAGACGAGCTGTGTTAAAGGGAGGCGGAGGGATGTGGCCAAGGTCGGGGTTGGAAGTGGGCTACAGGGACATCAAGGGTGCGGCTGCATTTACGCAAGGCCGGCGGTGAGAGGGTGGAGGTAAGGGCTGGGGTCAGGTCTCGAGTAGCAAATAGAGGGGAGAGGCCAGCAGCGGCAGTGCGGGCCGAAGGCTAGTTGGAGTGGGGCGCGGGGCTTGGGCTGGGAAGGGTGAGGACTCTGAAGCAGGACAGTCTCAAGGTAACCAAGGGTTTGTGATCACGGAGAGGGCTGCTGTTCCCTGTTCGCCTGTTCCCGTCCCGGCCTCGCCGCCCCTCTGCTGCCCGCCTCGCCCCCGACCCCTAACTCACCAAAAGGAGTGGGGAGGGGGGCGGGGGCACTCCCGGTCGCTGCATCCCCTAAGACTCCGACCGGACGCTGCGGCCTCCGGACTACTGACAACAGGAAGCGGTTCCCGCGGCGCCTGACGCCGTCTATCACGTCGGCTGGGCGTCCGGCCCCGCCCTGGCCCTCGGAGCCAATCGCGGGGCGCGGAGGAACCGCGGGGCGGGGCCAGTGCGCTTGGACGCCCCAGGGTTCCCAGGTCCGGAGCAGAGACAGGATCTGGGAGACTCGCGATCCTCGCCTTTCTGTTGGGCGCAGAGAGGCAACGTCACAGACTCCGGGCGGAGTGCGTTCTCACTGCCTGCCTCTCGCAGGGTCTGCGTCAGACGAGATCCTGGCTTCTGGCTTCCTGACCTTATCTGGCCGCAGCACTATCTGCGTAAAATTGGGGCCGACACATGGCCGCCTTCAGCGAAGGTTGCCCACTTGTAAAATGGGACCAACGCCTATCCCGTTTTTGCCTCCCCCAGGGCATCAGCGTAGCCCGGTGGGCAGAGCCCAGGCCCAACTTAGAGCTTCCCTCCTGCTCTCAGGAAAAACGTAGATGTTTTGAGCACAGCTTATACCAAGTGAGCTCCTTGAGGTCCTCTGGGCATTGTCCTGTAACGCACCATCATCCCCGCGCCGCACATGCTCAAGCAATTCTCATACAGCCTTGTTTGCTTTACATCGTATAAGTGCTATTTCTCTTTCAAATGGAATCAGAGCAAAACGTCAAAAGTAGCAGGGGTGTCCTGCCATACTTCAGACATTTAACACATGCAGGCTTTGATCGACTGAGAGCCTAGGGTCTGAGCGTGGGCTGGGGTGGAGACGTACCACTACATGCAGGTCCAGGGGACCCTGGAGTGGCTTACAGGGCTGGGAGAGGAGGGGACAGGCCAGTTCTTAGGAGCAAGCTCCACTGATCTCTGCTGGATTCCTGTGCTCCATCCGCCTCTCCAGGGAAGGTGTTCCTCATATCTCTGGGAAGACTGAGGTCCCAGTGTAAGCAGTTGTGTGTGTGTGTGTGTGTGTGTGTTCGTTCCCAGGAGGAAAAGAACCCGATATAGCTTTTTGACATAAGAGAAGCCATTTTCAGCCTAAGCCATTTTGTGATCTGAGCCTGACCACAATGCTTGCCTTTGAACAGGTCTCAGTAATTAATGATCTTAAAGGAAAAAAGGAATGGAGGAAAGCCATCAAGAAACAATAATTCCGCGATAAAACAGGAGTCCTAGTTCCCTCCTTAAGGGATAGACTTAATAATCTGATACATATCTTTGAGTTGTACTACAGGAACTAAGGACCCCCACCCAGGTGGAGGGTGGTAACTACATGCTAAGACCGCAGACTGGTGGAAAATTAAGGAATGATGATGTTGACCTTTTCTGACCCTGGTGACTTCAATCAACTAAAGCTTGGACTCTGTCAACCTTTGCCCCTATTCTATGTTGAATTCCCCTCTGCTCAAGCCCCTTCATGAATGTGCATACACCACCCAAGCCCCTTCATGAAGTATGCATGTGCCCTTAGTTTAAAACTGCCCCAATTTTGCTGTTTGGGGAGATGCTGCTTTGGGAAAGATCCTCCATGTTCTCTTGCTGCAAGTAATAAATCCTTCCTTCTGGTCTTTGACTTGGTTGTGATATTGAATTGGTTGACTGGACCTGTGCCAGGGTCCTGGCCAGCTGAGACCCCTGGTCTCTGCCAAGGAGGTTTTTTCTGCTTGGATTCGCACAGCCAATAATGAAACCGATGCTGAGACTGGAACAGACAAACTTTATTCAATGGCTAAAGAATGGAGAAGAGGGGCTCCCAGGTGGCACAGTGGTTAAGAATCTGCCTGCCAATGCATGGTCCGGGAAGTTCCCACATGCCGCAGAGCAATGAAGCCAGTGCGCCACAACTACGGAGCCTGCGCTTGAGAGCCCACGAGCCACAATTACAGAAGCCCGTGTGCCTAGAGCCCATGCTCCGCAACAAGAAAAGCCACTGCAATGAGAAGCCGCACACCTCAACGAACAGTGGCTCCCGCTCGCCACAACTAGAGAAAGCCCATGTGCAGCAACGAAGACCCAACGCAGCCAAAAATAACTAAGTAAAATAAATAAGTGAATAAAAAAAGAGAAAGAATGGAGAAGAGGAACTTTTCTCAAATCAACTTCTCAACCCAACTCAGGTGGAGACATCATATATATAGGAGAGGTAAAAGAGTGAATTGGAAAGAGAGGAGGAATATTTGTGAGTTATCCAACAACAGGGGTGTGGTTTGGACGCAGAATTGATGCAATACTCCTTTTCAGTCCTTGTCTGGGCTCTTCCAGTTGTCATGGCAATTGTCAACTGTCATGGCGCTAGTGGGTGTGTCATTCAGCATGGTAATTCATTACAATGAGGCTTAAGGTCTACTGGAAGTCAAATCTTCCACCTTGGGCCTAGTTGGTTCTAACCACTTCTTGTTTTTCTCTTTGCAGCTTCCTCCTGAAACTTAGATAGACTTAGTTTCCATTCGAGGGAGGGGTAGGTGGATGATTCTGGAGAAACAGCCTTGGTAATAACAGTTGTGTCTTTTAAGGACTTCCCTGGTGGTCCAGTGGTAAAGAATCCGCCTTCCAATGCAGGGGGCACGGGTTCAATCCCTGGTCAGGGAACTAAGATCCCACACGCTGAGGGGCATCTAAGCCCGCGCACCTCAACTAGAGAGGCTGCATGCTGCAAACTACAGAGCCCCACGTGCCCTGGAGCCTGCGCACCACAACTAGAGAAGAGAAAACCCACACGCCACAACTAGAGAGAAGACCGGCACCACAGCGAAGGGCTTGCGCACCACAGCGAAAAATCCCGCGTGCCACAACGAAGATCCCACGTGCTGCAACTAAGACCCAACGCGGCCCAAAATAAACAAATAATAAATCTTTTTTAAAAAGTTATATCTTTTGGCTTGACAGCCAACAAGAGGTGAACCCAGCTTTCAGGTGACACCAGTGACAGTTTCCACTTATAAAAGCATCTGCTGGGGCTGTGGTCGGCCCCTTCTGTAATTCTCCAGCAGTGAGAACCACCGCGGCTTTAGGCTAGATGCATCTGACTGCTGAGCACCTTCACTGGAGTTAACAGTTGAGCGGAAAGATTAGAAATAAGGACATAGAGGCAAAGTGTTCTCTCAGGGCCGAACTCATTGTAAACAAGGTGGAAAGTAAGAGATTTACTAGGGAAATCGGTTACCTCGGCAGGACAGTGTTTCTGGTCATGATTGGCACAGCAAGAGCCTCACTGGCTTGGCACAAGCATGCCCTCCCCACAAATGGAACATGCAACGTCCCTCGGTTATTCTTTTTTTTTTTCTTTAATTTATTTTATTTATTTATTTATTTTTGGCTGTGTTGGGTCTTCATTGCTGTGTGCGGGCTTTCTCTAGTTGTGGTGAGCGGGAGCTACTGTTCGTTGCGGTGCGCGGGCTTCTCATGGCGGTGGCTTCTCTTGTTGCGGAGCACCGGCTCTAGGCGCGTGGGCTTCAGTAGTTGTGGCACGTGGGCTTCCGTAGTTGTGGCTCGCGGGCTGTAGAGTGCAGGCTCAGTAGTTGTGGCGCACGGGCTGAGTTGCTCCGCGGCATGTGGGATCTTCATGGACCAGGGCTCGAACCTGTGTCCCCTGCATTGGCAGGGGGATTCTTAACCACTGTACCACCAGGAAAGTCCTCCCTCAGTTATTCTGATAGGGGCAGAGTAAAGTAGGTGATTAAATAGTTAATCCCACTAGGGGATTGTAAGCAAAAACAAAGTATGGGAGACCCCTGTAAGTTAACGATTACTCAAGAAAGCAGGTTTGCTTAACCACAAAGCCAAGCAGGCTTGCTTAGCAACAAAACCATGCAACAGAAGCAAGAGACATGCCCCCAAACTATAAAACAATGGTGGCATGAGACCCACATCCTGCCCAGTGAGCTCAGTAAGTTAATGACCCCTGGGACATACTCTCTGTACACATAAAAAACAATAATTTATGGAAAGGTGATATTTCAAAGTGAAAGACCCTCATTGTACTGAGACCTGGAATAATTTTTCCATAGTCCCATGACAGAGAAAACCCCTCCGCCCGACATAGAGGAGGACTAATGATGGAAGCATGATGTCTACTCAAGAATGAGGAAGACGGTGGTCTTTTCCCCCTCCTCACTTTTCCTTTGATTATACAACTGTAGCCCACTGAGTTCTCAGGGCGGGGCACCCTCTCACCCACCCGCTTGTAAGCCTCACAAGCGTCCTCTTCTAATAAATCACTTCTTATCTAACACTTTGCCTCACTGAATTCTTTCTGTGCTGAGACATAAAGAACCAGAGCTCTTTGGAGCCCCCTGAAACGCCCCCAGCGGTTTCAATTGGGATGAATGTTTGCACAGCTGCCATCTGCAAAAGCTGTGGGAGTCCCCTGGATTAATGCTGTCTGACTTTTCAGCAGCACCCCCATCTCCCGGTCTTCTCTTATTTCCCAGGCTTCTCAGCCTCTGTGAAAAATCTGTGGGCTTGTCATCTTGCTCTACAAAACTTTGTGAAGCTCAATAAAGCCTTGCATCCTGGCAGGCGGCTGGGGGTGGGACGGCTGGAGAATGAAGGAGCATTCCACAAAAGGTTTCACACATGGACCAAGAGTCCACCAGGTAGACTCCAGCTAGAAAAAGAATCTCACATTACCACACAATTTGAAGAATAATAAAAGCACTTGCAAACTGCTAGACAAGAGAGCTTGAAATGCATCCTGGAGGAGGTGACTTTTGATGGATTTAAGTTTTAGGGACTTCCCTAGTAGCGTAGTGGTTAAGAATCCGCCTGCCAATGCAGGGGACACGGGTTCAAGCCCTGGTCTGGGAAGATTCCACATGCTGCCGAACAGAGCCTCCTCTGCTCCCTGTGATTCAGTGGGCACTGAAGTACTGGTTTAAGACCCCGCCCAGCATATGCACATGACCGTGGCTGGCCAATCAGGGTCTCCTCCTGCTGGACACATGGTCCAAAGGTGTGGAGTGGGAATGACTAATGACCATCTTTGCTGTCAGGGGACAGGAGTCCTCTGGAGGCTGAATCCATGAGAGAGGAAAGCAGAGTCAAGGGACAGATGGGGAGAGGATGACGTTGTTTGAGTCCTGGAAGCAGCCAGCTCTAAGCCCGTAGGCTTCCTGGTTATGCGAGCTGATATACTGTGTGCCATTTGTGGTTTAAGCATTTTTTACTTGGATTGCTTTCACTTGGAACATAAAGAGCAGTGACTAATATATTATCTTTGTGAACTTGGGCGAGTTATTTACTCCCCCACCCCCGCCCCCAAGTCTCAGTTTCCTTATCTGTTAATTGGGGAGAATAAGATCTACCTCACAGGTCGCTGTAAGATGAGATAACATACACCCTCAATGTGTGATAGCTGTTAGTGATACAATAATTCTATTTGTGGAGACACAGGATTTATTGGCTCTGCAAACAGGGCTTGGTGGATACGTGTGTTACGAGGCCCCCTGCTGTAACTCGTCTTCCCAGGACTTACAGCCACATCTTGGAAACCCACTGCTCAACGGGTTGCCTCTTGAGCAGAGCAACGTCTAATCTTCTGTCCCCTTTTGGTCTATGCTTATTCCTTCTCTAAAAGCATCATGTGGGGGCTTCCCTGCTGGCGCAGTGGTTGAGAGTCCGCCTGCCAATGCGGAGGACACGGGTTCGTGCCCCGGCCCAGGGGTGTCCAGGATTTGGGCTACGCCCACTTTTTGACCATTTATGATCAGCCTTGGAACTGTCATAGCGCCTGTGGGTGTGTCATTTAGCGTGCTGATATGTTACGAGTGTGTACTGAGGTTCAAGGTCTAGTGGAAGTCGACTCGTCCGCCATCTTGGACCTAGTTGATTCTAACGTTTATGTCGCATGCTCTGGCTATGTCATTCTTTTTTTTTTTTTGCGGTACACGGGCCTCTCACTGTTGTGGCCTCTCCCGTTGCGG
>NW_020173913.1:41435-42525 GCF_003031525.2 Neophocaena asiaeorientalis asiaeorientalis
ATCTTCCTGGACCGGGGCGCGAACCCGTGTACCCTGCATCAGCAGGCGGACTCTCAACCACTGCGCCACCAGGGAAGCCCCTATGTCATTCTTTAGAGGTTGTGCCCTGCCCCCTTCCTCCTGTTTCACTTGGAAGGTATGCATTCTGCAGAACACTTCTTTCTGTTACACAACTAGGAATATCCTTACCAACAGGTCCCATGGCTGCTGTTTATTGATGCAGAATAAAATCACAGTCATCTGCATACATTTCTCAAGAGAAAAAAAAAATGCCGTCAACCAGTGCTTGACAATAGGTTGTTTTTCCCTTTTTTAAAAAAATTAGGGGCTTCCCTGGTGGCACAGTCGTTGAGAATCTGCCTGCCAGTGCAGGGGGCACGGGTTCGAGCCCTGGTCTGGGAGGATCCCACATGCCGCAGAGCAACTGGGCCCGTGAGCCACAAGTACTGAGCCTGGGCGTCTGGAGCCTGTGCTCCGCAACAAGAGCGGCCGCGACAGTGAAAGGCCCGCATACCGCAATGAAGAGTGGCCCCCGCTCTCTGCAACTAGAGAAAGCCCTCGCACAGAAACGAAGACTCAACACAGCCAAAAATAAATATTTTTTTTAAAAAAAACAGACAAGTAAATAGGAAAAGGAAAACTAGACTGTAAGCAGGATGTAGCAATGAGCTGGTACCTGAGGAGGGTGGAATCAAACACACCTTGCTTAAAATACCAAATCGCTGAGAATGTGGGCAAGTCACTCAATTCTTTAAGCCTTGGTTTTTACTTTTGCAAAAAGCGGTTGACAATATCCGGAGAAATTGTCTATAAATTCACTGAACACCTATTATATGTATGGTTCTGTGCTAGGTGTCTGGGATAATGTATTTAAAGCACCTAGCACAGAACCATACATAATAATACACATATAATAGGTGTTGAGTGAATGGAACTTCCCCTTTCCCATTTTTCCTAGTTAAATGCCAGGGCAAAGAAAAAGGCTGTACAACTCCCCTTAAATTTGTTTTTTAAATAGATGTCATCTACATATTTGGAATATTGTTGAATTTAAATGCTAAATGCTGTCCTTAGTATCAGAAGCAGCTCT
>NW_020173913.1:42832-46990 GCF_003031525.2 Neophocaena asiaeorientalis asiaeorientalis
ACCGCAATGAAGAGTGGCCCCCGCTCTCTGCAACTAGAGAAAGCCCTCGCACAGAAATGAAGACCCAACATAGCCAAAAATAAATTAATTAATTGAAAAAAAAGAGTAATGAATTTAAAAATAAAATAAAAATTTATTTATTTATTTTTGGATGCATTATGTCTTCGTTGCTGCACGTGGGCTTTCTTTAGTTGTGTCGAGCAAGGGCTACTCTTCGTTGCGGTGCGCAGGCTTCTCATTGTGGTGGCTTCTCTTGCTGTGGAGCACGGGCTCTAGGCGTGCGGGCTTCAGTAGCTGTGGCTCGTGGGCTCTAGAGCGCAGGCTCAGTAGTTGTGGCACACGGGTGTAGTTGCTCTGCGGCATGTGGGGTCTTCCCGGACCAGGGATGGAACCAGTGTCCCCTGCATTGGCAGGCAGATTCTTAACCACTGCGCCACCAGGAAAGCCCTGTTTTTCCTTTAACATCCCCTTGCTACTTCACATTGTTGTCTGTGAGCTCACAAGAGCAGAGAGATGGTGGCAGGAGCTAAAAGTTCACACTGTGAAAAAAAATTAAATGTGAAATCATAATATCTATTAACTTATTTTGTTTTAGGCTGATTGCAAATTCATCTCCTGGGAATCACTGTCCTGGTACAGTGACCCTACATGGAAATTTCTATTTATTTGTTTATTTATTTATGGCTGCACCGGGTCTTAGTTGCGGCATGCAGGATCTTTAGTTGCGGCATGTGGGCTTCTTTAGTTGCAGCATGAGAACTGTTAGTTGTAGCATGCATGCAGGATCTAGTTCCCCGACCAGGGATCGAACCTGGGCCTCCTGCATTGGGAACACGGAGTCTTACCCACTGGACCACCAGGGAAGTCCCCTTATATGGGGATTTCTAATTCCCAGTTTGTTTTTTTTAATTTAATTACTTAATACAAATACATGATATAAAATTCAAAAGGTACAAAACGGGATATGGTGCTGCAGTCTCCCAGTTTTCTTTCCTGAGAGCAACTACCGTTATGAGTTTGTGTGCCCTTCTAGAGATATTCTGTACCAGCATCATCCAATAGAACCATAGTGATGAAACAGTCTATCTGCATATTGTCCGATATGGTAGCCGTTAGCCACATGTGACTATTGAGCACTTGAAATGTGGCTAGTGTGACTTAGGAGCTGACTTTTAAAATGTATTTAATTTGCATTAATTTAAATTGGGATTTACATAGCTACATGCAGTAGTGGCTACTGTGTTGGACTGTGCAGTTCTATACTGTACATCTAACACAAAGTGTATAATAGCATCTTGCTTTATTCACACAACAACACATACATCTTGGAGATAGATTGTTCCAGTCTGCCTTATTTTTAAAACCTGCTCTCGTAATCCAGTAAGGCAATCCCTTACCCAGTCTAGAGAAGTCATCACTTTTAATAAAAAGCTCTAAAATCTTTTACATGCATCATAACCAACACATCTCTCAAGAATGCTGCGTTCCCCACCCCTCCACTTATACCGGCCTGGGCCTGAGTAGTTTGACATTGAATAGTCCCTTTTAGGGACTGGAAGCTACGACTTACCATGAGTCACTGCCCTAAAATACGCTTTCCACCCTCATGCCCTGTGCCTGGAATTCAGTGGTGATGGTGGCATTCTTTAGGGTTAATCATGGCTCCCTTTAAGTGGTTCTCCTTTAGGGCGAAAAGTCTGCAGGGCAAGGCAACAATGAACGGAGAGCATCTGGGGCCAGTTTTGCTTCTGCCCCGATGACAGGGACAAAGACATGATGAGAGGGGCCAAGGGGCTTTGTGGAGCCATGCGGGCTCTGATGGTGAATCTCACTGTTCTTAAAGTTGTCTTTAAGTCCATGTGGATCCCTAACTAGGATTGTGGTTTTATTTAAAATTTTTTTTTATTTTTTATTTTTATTTTTGGTCGCACCACACAGCACATGGGATCTTAGTTCTCCGACCAGGGATCGAACCTGGGCCCTAGGTAGTGAAAGTGCCTAGTCCTAACAACTGGACCGCCAGGGAACTCCCTAGGATTGTGCTTTTAGACAGCCTTCCTCTTAGGATATTTCAGGCAGTGAGTCTCTTTCCAGTGTCAAATGGAGTCTAGAGAAAGACACTTCACTAACCTGTTTTGATGTTTACCCTGTACAAACCTTTTCTTCTGTGAGGTCCCTATGTGAGGCTGATGTGGGTAAAAAACTCAGCTCCAAATGGCGTAGTTCCTTTGCAGCTTATGGGGCCAATACATAGCATCTCGTGCTGACCTCTAGGAGGTCGGTCTGTATTTCACAAGGAATCATATGGGGAGAATGAAGAAATGGTCTAAAATTCACTGAAGAATGTTCCTGAGTCATCACTGGGGGCAGGGCCTGCTACTAGACATTGGGGAGAGGAAGGAGATATGATTCTTGCCTTGTCAGCGTTCCTGACCTAATAGAGAACAATGTTTGGGTCTGCACACTGATGGACACTGTCTTTCACAATGTTCCATTTAGAGGTGACACCTGAAAGAGTGGAAGGTGTGCATTCTGCGGAACACTTACTTCTGTTACAGAACCAGGAATATCCGTGCCAACAGGTCCTATGGCTGCTGTTTATTGATGCGGAATAAAATCACAGTCATCTGCACACATGCCAAACCAAGACTCAAGCCACATCCTGGGACAGATAGAATCATTAGTCCCGATTCCTCATCCCTCCCTGCATCCATACTCTTTGCCATGTCTCACTGTGGGCAGAGTGTACTGTCCAGTCCCCTGGCTTGGGTCTTGGCCATGTGACTTGCTTTGGCCCATGGAATGGGCAGAAATGAGAGCATGCCAGTTCCGTGCCCAGCTGGAGGAAGCCTGATGGTGCTTGCCCCCGTATGCTTCTCTTGGGTAGCTGCTGCCTCTTCAGCCCGGGCGCCTGAATGAACACACATGGAAAAGAGCTACCTTGGCTGATCTGCAGACCAGCAATGAGAAGCAGAGCAGACCCAGCCAGCAGAGCATTAAACCATAGCTGTACCAGCCAAACGGCAGACTGATGGGAATCGTTATTCCAACCCACTGAATTTCTGGATGGGTTTATTACATAGCATTATTATGGCAGTAACTAACCAGTACATGTACCCACTCTTTTATTAGGTTATCAGTTCTCCAGGTGTCAACGCATCTCACTCTCACCAGGACCCCAGGGGCCAGAACTGGCCAGGGCCTGGTGCTCCCCAGGAGTGAGAGGCCCTCACCTCCATGGGGGGCGGGGGCAGCCGTCCAGTGTCCAAGACAAGAGTCCAGTCTCCCTCCCAGTCATCCTTTCACCTGGCCTCTCCCACCCTCAAATCCCTGCTCACCTCAGACCCCAAAGAAGCCAGAGAACCTCGGCAGCCCCTACTTCCCTGCCCCCCTTCCTTCCACACCTCAGCAGTTCAGTGAGCGTAACAAGGCTTGTTAAAATGGGTCTCTCTGCTTCTGAGGTTGACTCAGGATGGGTGGGCACGTGAGTTTGGAGGGTGACAGGCTCTCTGCTGGACCAAACTCTAGCCAGGCTCCTCTGAGCCTTCCTCTAGATCCAACCTTGGCCTATAAAGACGTCAACAAACACTAACATAGTTTCTAACAGCTCGAGACCACATGTCTAGGATGACCCTAGCCCTCCTTAAAGTGGCTGCCTGAAAAAAGCTCAAGGCTGCCTAAAGGATTTGCTGTTTGTTCTAGCCAGCACCTAAAGATAGGGCCCTTGTCTCCCGGCTTCTGGGACAGGGTAGGAGCCTAACTTTGAGAAGCGTCAGTTAGCCAGCACAGATGGGTTTCACGTGACCACCCCGCCTTCCCCTTCTCACTTCTCTGACTAGACAGACCCTCCCCCCTCCTCATCCCCTCATCTTCCCTTTAAAAGCCCTGTACCGGTCGCAGTTGAGTTCAGTTCATGAAGGTCTCTTTCCTTCTACCACTGCAATTGTGCATTATTGATTGAACTCTGATTTTACCACTTTAAGTAGCATGTGGCTTTGTTTATTTTTGATAAGGGGGGGTGTGTGTGTGTCCAGGACTAGACTTTTATTTTTATTTACTTATTTAGGATCAGCGTTTTATTTTTAAATTTTTATTATTTATTTATTTATTTTCTTTACTTTTTGGCTGTGTCAGGTCTTAGTTGCAGCATGCAGCATG
>NW_020173913.1:47083-52655 GCF_003031525.2 Neophocaena asiaeorientalis asiaeorientalis
AGTTGCTCCGCGGCAGGTGGGATCTTCCTGGACCAGGGCTCGAACCCATGTCTCCTGCATTGGCAGGTGGATTCTTAACTACTGCACCACCAGGGAAGTCTGGAAGGCAGATTCTTTACCACTGGACCATCAGGGAAGTCCCAGGATCAGCCTTTTAAAGAAGCATCCTAGAGATGTTTGAGTGTAGAGCTCCACAGACCATATTTTGAGAGATGATATTTCCCTACGGACACCTTTCCTCTGGCAGCCCTTTTTTTTACCCAGGGAGAACATTCCAGAGAGCAACTAAGGATCAACTCCAGGTGTTTCTCCAATCACCTCTGCAGCTGACTGCATGTCACCAGCAACCAGTGCCTCACCTGCTGCCCAACTACAGTGACACCTTCCAGATTTCTGACTCAGCTAGCTCTCCACCATGTTATTCTATGTAGAAACACCCCCCTTTTACAAAGCCTTGGACACCCATAAGCCTATGGGTGTAGGGCTCCAGGACTTCTCCAAGTACAGGTGGTGCCTCCTCACCATAGCTGTATACAGACGCATGTTGGATAGTGTTGGCTTGCAGGGAGAGCCGGTCTTTGGGACTGTCCCCTGTGCACTGACGGGTATCCTCTTTCTCCCTTTCAGAACTGCTGAGCCCAAATCTTCTTTCAATCATCAACTGTGCGAAAAAGATTGTGTCCGGAACAGGGGGGATGAAGAACTGGTGAGGAGGCCATGGTGGGATGAAGTTAGTGGGCAGAGCCTTAAGAAAGATGTAGTGACAGAGAAAGGGACAGTAGGCCAGGACCTGACCTTTTCTACAGCCTAGAAAAATGTGGGATGTGGCAGAGCTTGGAATTCCGACTTAGAAGACCTGGGATCTGGCTCTTCCTCTGACACCATATTAAACAAAACTCTTTTGGTTGTAGGCACAGAGCAACTTGAGCTAGCTGGCGGAGGTTTATTCTGAGAGGACAAGGTGTCTTGCTGAGCCCACACGAGGGGTGCAGCTGGGCCTCAGGAAGAGGGTGGAAGCAGGGCTAGAAACTTCCCTTTGCAGGTTTCTGCTTCTCTTTGTGCATTGGCTTCACTACTCCCTCTGCAGACCAGCTTTCTCTGCTCTACAGTCTACCAGACAGACTATGTCTGCCCTGAATCTATGGGCTAATGTCCTAAGCAACCATAGAGACTAGCTAGGCTCAGTCCCAGTCCAAGTGCCTGGCAGGGAGGATCTGATGGGTTCAGCTTGGACCCTGTGTCCCAGCTCCATTCATTCAGCTACAGGCATGGAAGAAATTAAGCAACATAAACACGGCTGCCATGGGGCCTCTCTACATAATTGGCAGCAACATTTTCTATAAAAAGTGTTGCTGGGCTTCCCTGGTGGCTCATTGGTTAAGAATCCGCCTGCTAATGGAGGGGACGTGGGTTCGAACCCTGGTCTGGGAAGATTCCACATGCCGTGGAGCAACAAAGTCCATGTGCCACAACTACTGAGCGAACGCACCTGGAGCCTGTGCTCCGAAACAAGAGAAGCCACTGCTATAAGAAGCCTGCACACCGCAACAAAGAGTAGTCCCCACTCGCCGCAACTAGAGAAAGCCCGTGTGCAGCAACGAAGACCCAACGCAACCAAAAATAAATAAAATTGATTCTTAATAAAAAAAAAAAGAACCAATCTTCCTTCTCTCCACAGGGTAAAAGGGAGGTTGCACTGTGCAGGCCGGCCACTCTCCTACTGGATGACAGGATGCCACCTGGCATGAGACAGGGAGCAGGCCTGTGGTGGAGTCATTCCAGAGCTCCTCTCCTCACTTGGGAATTCTTCATTTCTTCTTCCTCTTGCCTCCACCTCATGTTATTTTCTTCCTTTCCCATTTACAAATAAAACTGACCAGAGCCCCAGGAATCAATAGTTTTCTAGGGCTTCCTCCTTGTTCCTATCCAGGCCCAGGCCCCTGGTTCCTGACTGTCATTTGCAAACCAAGAAGACCACGATGAAGAATTTTCTATATTTTTGGAATTATTAAAGCATTCCTTGTGCAAAGAATGTGTTAATTTAGTCATGATTAATCCCAAGTATATTTGAGTACCTAATAGAGTATGAGTGTGCTAGGTACCAGAAAAAGGATGATAAATCTGTAAATATTGTTCATGAGGTGTTCATAATCTATCTGCAGAAGATTATGGATCTTCTCCATACACAGATAATGGATACAATGAATAAATGGATACATACAATGAATGCAATGGATAATGATATGGATAATAAATCTATAGTTATTGGTTTGAAACAGTATCAAGATCCAAGTAATTCCTCCAAAGTCAACAATTCTTGATGTAGTGAGTATAAGCCTTGCACACCTGTGTTTGAGTCCTAACTTTGTCTCTTAGATTTATTTGTTGTTGTTGTTGCAATTTTAGGTTTTTCTAGCCAGAGAAATTTGAAGGTGTTTAATATCTCTAAGCTGCAATTTCTTTATCTGAAAATAGGGTTAGTAATTCAGCTTACCACCTAATGGGGGATATTGTAAGAGTAAATGAGATGATGAATGTGAAAAGCTTAGAACTATGCCTGAAACTTAGTAAGCAGACAAAATATATGGACAATTATTATTATTGTTGTTTTCTTGTTGAAAAGTTTATTAGATTATGTTTTTGGAATCAGTTTAATTTCAGTTTTCATTTCTGATGTATTGGGTGAATATGATTGTTATATAATTATTGGCTACGTTTCTGTGAGCCTTGAAAGTGGTCATGCTACTGAATAGCGTTGATTGTGTTCCCTATCGAGTTATACAGCGGTGAGAATGTCACAGGCTGTGCCCAAAGGAAACTTTATGATTAGTAGATTCCCGGAACAGAATTGCTCCCCTGCTTCACAGCGCTGCAGGCTTAGAGGCTGAGAAATCCTAGCTAAGTTTCAGAGACCTTATTTGCTTGTAAGAGTTGACCCTGCATTGGTCTTGGCCTTTCCGCCTGGGCAGTCCTTCCAGTGAAGTTTGACTTCCCTGGTCATCAGGCTGAATCTCCACCAGCTGTCAACTCTGGGTAACAACCTTTAAGAACCAAACTAAATGTCTGGGTTGTTTGTCCTTAATATGCCAAGGTACTCCTTATATGTACTCAAAACTCCTTAGACCAAAAAGCCTGGTGGCTTTAGCTTGCCTTGAGGAAAGCTGTATTGTCCAAAGGGTACATGGGCCAGGTTCTGCCAGTCGAGTGTTCAAATGCTCTCTGTCTCTGTCTCCAAAGCTTTGTTCATTGTATCTGGTAGAATTTTGGTCCCAAGGACTAGGCACTTGCCTTGCTTCTAACATGAAGTATCTATTATAGTCCAGTGGTATCTATCCCAGGTTTGAACTCACTTTGACCCCCACCTAATGCCTTCCTATTACGTTGTATTGTGATTGAACATTTTTGTTTCCACAGCTTTTAATTCCTATGTCATTATTCCTTAGTTCTTATTTCTAAGATCATAAAGGTTTTTGAACCAAAGTTGATACCTGTTATATATTTTTTCACAAGTAATTATGATAAAAACGAAAGTGTCAGATGAGGGAACTTCTAGGAAAATGCTCTTATTTTCTGCTTTTGGAAGTCAAAAGAATGTCTAATTATTGGGTGCTACCATTGTATACAGGAAGTTTTAGAACAAGAAACCTTGTGAATTGATCCTTGTTAGTTTTCTTTCAGAAAGTGGTAAAGTAGCTGTGGCATATAGACCCTGTGAAGAGGTCACAGATGCTAGAACCGAAGAGGAACTACAGGATTTCATTCAAGTATGTGGAGATAAAAACTCAAGGGGTACACAGCCAGTGTAGCTGTAATTCAAAACACCCAGCAGGATTTGGAAGACTTTGGCATGTCTACTCAGCTCTGTCATTCTTAAGAAAAGGTGAAACTGTGAAACTGCTTTTGAGGCAGGGAATTTCTAGGACTTTTCCAAGTCCCGAGCCTTGTCTCTGGCCCCTTATTTGAAGTTTGGAGAGCAGGATTGAGGGCCATCAGTGTATGTCTATAGTTGTGGACACAGGAGAAGACACAGGTCTTTTAGAACTCCCCTCAAATAGAATTGCAGGGATTTGGGAATAAAGTAACTATGGCCTTAAGTGTGATTATGCTACAGTGTTTTAAAACTATTCATGCCTTTCAAGTAAGGTATATTACCCAGATCTCAGCATCTCATATATATCTTGTGTTAAATATTTTGCCGAAGAACCTTTCTGTAAACCAATTATATGGATGCCTCGAATTAGGGATTAAGTTGTCAACGTAATTTCTAAAAGATAACATTAATGTACTGCATATAGGATTTTTATTAAAAAGGAGCAAAAAATGTGTTTCATGTCATTGAGAGCTTATTTTCGGGCTAGATATCTGATGATTTAACTCATCCCAATGTTGCAAAGTTTGTTTTGAAGGGAAGAAAGTAGAGAAAGAAAAGGTGGTTATGTTCTGAAAAATGTAAAAATTTTGAAAGTTTTTCCTGTACAAAATAATTATTTTAATTCAATTTAAATCAGTCAAGGAAACTTCAGACGTATCCATGTTTGGGCTTTAAGAAGTCTAGCTTCCTGTGAAATGTGAGAGGAAGGGATTCCGTATTGATACTGAAGATTTCAGAAACCTGATTATAACAACAGATCCAGTCCTAAATGAAGCCAATCTTGGAATCAGTTCCATTTAGAAACCATTATGTGCTAGGCACTGGAAATAAGATGAAGCTCCTTCTCTCTTGGAGTTTAGGTGTTAAAGGTGGACCAGACAATTAAAAAGGACTAAAATCAAATAGATTATGAAAAGGCCTGTGAAGAAAGTAAATAGGGTGCTAGTTACAGTAGTTCAAGAAAATTACTTAACATGCTGACTTTAACATTCTAAGTGTCTTCTCCATGTGTGCACACAGGGTAGACCTCTGAAAAGTGACACTGTAGTTTTTTCTAGATTAATGGCTCTGTTGAGACAAGGTGGGGTGTGGGAAGTTTGCCCATGCTAATGTAAAGGGCCATTCACTTGGTTTTAGACTCTCCTTCCCAGAATGAATTGCTCACCTGCCCCAAACCCCTCCAGAGAAGTTCTGGAGTCATCACTGATTCAGTGGTAACCCCTAATAACAGAGTGCTGAATGAATAATGAGACGTGAATACTGAGAGTTTGGAGGAAATGGCAACATTTTCGAATAATTGTAAGGAGTGTTCGCCTCCCGGCAGCCGAATTGGTGCTCATTTTGCTGGTCAGCTACTTTTCTTCTCAGCCGTGTGGCCAAAGGGAGGAAGAATCTCTCTCAGACTTCAGCTGTGAGGAGGAAGAGTTCAGATTGCCAGAATTGGATTAGCACTTTTGAATTTCCCAGAATGCCACGTCCTGTGGTTTCCTCAGGAAGCTCTGCATCCTTTCCAATATTTTCGAATAATTGTAAGGTGTGTTCCCCTCCCGCCACCCAACTGGTGCTCATTTTGCTGGTCAGCTACTTTTCTTGTCAGCCGTGTGGCCAAAGGGAGGAAGAATGTCTCTCAGACTTCAGCTCTGAGGAGGAAGAGTTCAGATTGCCAGAACTGGATTAGCACTTTTGAATTTCCCAGAATGC
>NW_020173913.1:53068-57919 GCF_003031525.2 Neophocaena asiaeorientalis asiaeorientalis
GACAATTAAAAAGGACTAAAATCAAATAGATTATGAAAAGGCCTGTGAAGAAAGTAAATAGGGTGCTAGTTACAGTAGTTCAAGAAAATTACTTAACATGCTGACTTTAACATTCTAAGTGTCTTCTCCATGTGTGCACACAGGGTAGACCTCTGAAAAGTGACACTGTAGTTTTTTCTAGATTAATGGCTCTGTTGAGACAAGGTGGGGTGTGGGAAGTTTGCCCATGCTAATGTAAAGGGCCATTCACTTGGTTTTAGACTCTCCTTCCCAGAATGAATTGCTCACCTGCCCCAAACCCCTCCAGAGAAGTTCTGGAGTCATCACTGATTCAGTGGTAACCCCTAATAACAGAGTGCTGAATGAATAATGAGACGTGAATACTGAGAGTTTGGAGGAAATGGCAACATTTTCGAATAATTGTAAGGAGTGTTCGCCTCCCGGCAGCCGAATTGGTGCTCATTTTGCTGGTCAGCTACTTTTCTTCTCAGCCGTGTGGCCAAAGGGAGGAAGAATCTCTCTCAGACTTCAGCTGTGAGGAGGAAGAGTTCAGATTGCCAGAATTGGATTAGCACTTTTGAATTTCCCAGAATGCCACGTCCTGTGGTTTCCTCAGGAAGCTCTGCATCCTTTCCAATCCCCCTTGGCCTCTGGGCTGCTGGAGTTTGGGGCCACTCGGGTCTGCAGCCCAAATCCTGCCTCATTGTTTGGGGCCAGGGAGGGCCCGGCAGGAGGTAACTGTCGCCTTTGCAAGGGGAAGGATGGCTTGCGCCCTGGGGACTCTGGGAAAAAGGCCCACTCTGGTGGCGCGGATTGGATCTCCACACGAGCCTAATAAAGGTGGCGTAACTCCATATGTCGTAAATAACGGGTGGGCCGTTAGGCGGGGGAGGGGCGCGCGGTTGTTAACGGTGAGCCCTCGCGTCGCGGCGCTGGAATAACGGTTCCGTTCGGCTCTGAAGGAGGATGTGGCTCCGGCTCCTCACTGGCCTGGGCCGCTGCGTCTGGGAGCCGCCGCATGTCATGTCGTGGCTGCGCCTCTGTGTCACGGCTGCACCCCACGGCTCCTCCTCACATGGCAACGACTGTGGCTTCTAGTCCAGGCAGTTCAGCCTCCGGAGTGGGTCCTGGGCCCCGTCCAGGTGACCCCCAACCCCCCGCGGCTGACAGAGGCTTGGGCAGAATGATGATGGTATAACATGTGGAAATACAGCAGTTGGGAAGCAGAGTCAGTTTGAGGGAGATGAGTTCAGTCTTAGGCATCTTTTATTGGTGAGCATAAAGCAACCAGAAGGCTCTGTTTGAGTGGAAATGTCCCTCAGGCAGATGGGCAGACAGGTATCCGTTTTGACTTATTTCTGACTCCCGTGAAAAATGTGCATATAAACTGAATAGTTCCATTGTTGCTGAGGGAAGAGGACAAAGCTAAAGCTAAAGATTCAGTCATCCACTGAGTTAGTGGTTCAAACTGAACCTCAGGCATTTAACAGCTTCTTTTAAACACGTCTAATTCATGGATACATTCTCACTGTTTAAAAAAAGAAATGTCACAGAAGTATATCGGATAAAATGTGAAAATTGCACCCCACCTTCCCTACCACCAATAAGGTAACTCCTGTTACTGTTTTGATGTGTGTCCTTCCTTCCGATCTCTTTCCTTTGCATTTTGTTCCCCTAATGAGGTAATAACTTTACTCCTTGTTCAGTGACTTGTGCTTTTCCCTACGCAATATGTTTAAGAGATATTTTCATACTAGTCCCTCTAATTTCTAATTGCCCGTATCCTTCTAACACCTGGAGAGATTCTGAGGGCACTGAGCCAAAGCTTTGGTGTTGCCTGCCATAGGATTTCTCAATATTTATTTCCTGATATTGATAAATGTTTGCTATTTTTCTCATTGATTTGTAGGAGTCATTTTAGACACATAAGTGATTTTGGAAAAAAAGTAATTGGCATTTTGTATCCCAGAATTTGGACAGACAGGAAGTTCAGGTTCTGAGGGGATGCCTCATTGTTTGTGCCAGTGGCCTCACATAAAATATCTTGACTATCGGCAATGGGGGTTTGAAAGTTATGCTGTGAGATATGGGGAGCCACTGCAAGTATTCAAGCAAGAGAGACAAATGATTAAACCAAGAGGCTGATTTTAGATTTCATATGTAGAGCGACCTAGAGAGGAAAGCTTGGTTCAGGGAGACCAAATAGAATGCTTTAGCAAAATCTAGGAGTAAAGTAAGAAGGGGTCGAATTAGAGTGGTTGTG
The DNA here is from genome assembly GCF_003031525.2 of Neophocaena asiaeorientalis asiaeorientalis. Lineage (NCBI taxonomy): Eukaryota > Metazoa > Chordata > Mammalia > Artiodactyla > Phocoenidae > Neophocaena > Neophocaena asiaeorientalis. The sequence goes on from NW_020173913.1 coordinate 55,332, forward strand.
ATGGAAGTAGAAAGAAAATCCTGAGAGTATTACAGAGGAAAACCTGACAAGATGTAGTAATTGACTAGAGTTGGGGGATTGTAGTACAGGAAAGAGAAAAATCACATGTGTTGATGGGCAGAATGATGGTATAACATGTGGAAATACAGCAGTTGGGAAGCAGAGTCAGTTTGAGGGAGATGAGTTCAGTCTTAGGCATCTTTTATTGGTGAGCATAAAGCAACCAGAAGGCTCTGTTTGAGTGGAAATGTCCCTCAGGCAGATGGGCAGACAGGTATCCGTTTTGACTTATTTCTGACTCCCGTGAAAAATGTGCATATAAACTGAATAGTTCCATTGTTGCTGAGGGAAGAGGACAAAGCTAAAGCTAAAGATTCAGTCATCCACTGAGTTAGTGGTTCAAACTGAACCTCAGGCATTTAACAGCTTCTTTTAAACACGTCTAATTCATGGATACATTCTCACTGTTTAAAAAAAGAAATGTCACAGAAGTATATCGGATAAAATGTGAAAATTGCACCCCACCTTCCCTACCACCAATAAGGTAACTCCTGTTACTGTTTTGATGTGTGTCCTTCCTTCCGATCTCTTTCCTTTGCATTTTGTTCCCCTAATGAGGTAATAACTTTACTCCTTGTTCAGTGACTTGTGCTTTTCCCTACGCAATATGTTTAAGAGATATTTTCATACTAGTCCCTCTAATTTCTAATTGCCCGTATCCTTCTAACACCTGGAGAGATTCTGAGGGCACTGAGCCAAAGCTTTGGTGTTGCCTGCCATAGGATTTCTCAATATTTATTTCCTGATATTGATAAATGTTTGCTATTTTTCTCATTGATTTGTAGGAGTCATTTTAGACACATAAGTGATTTTGGAAAAAAAGTAATTGGCATTTTGTATCCCAGAATTTGGACAGACAGGAAGTTCAGGTTCTGAGGGGATGCCTCATTGTTTGTGCCAGTGGCCTCACAGTATGTTTTTATTACTTGTACACACTGGGAAGCTGTGGGAATTAAAAAGCTGGTCTTTTCTGCACTTGAATATTCCCTACATGGTAGCCATGATTCTTTTCCTTATTCTCTACATTCTTTTCCTACCTATTCAAGCATATGAACTGTGTTTCTTCACAGAAATTTCCAAGGAAACTCTATTTCTTACCTTGATGAAAGTATATGGAAGGCATACCGCTGGGCTGAGAAGCTGTGAACTTTTATTTCAGTTATTCCGTTATTGCTTATTGGAAGCCCCTTTTCGGGTAATTTTCTGGTGACTGACTCATTCTCAGTCTAAACTTTACTTCTAGGCTGAATTTACCGTTGTTATTTTAAAAATTTCTACCATCCTGTCATCCAAACAACTTCACAGAAAGAAACCCTATTAATTTGAAATACATACTGTTTGGTTACGCCCTGTCCTACCATGATATTCAAACTCCAACCAGTCTGATATGGGCATCAGCCAATCAGAGAAGACAGTGCCATAAAGAGTTGAGGATCGGCCCCATCTCTTTGCAGTACTTACTGAATCCTTGTCAACTTTCAAAGTTATAATTAGTATATATGAGTTCCACTTTTGTGCAGCTTTTTTTCATATACCATCATTTCCTGTAACGTTTGTATATCATTTATGGTATATACATACAGTTTTGTTACGCGATATGGGGAGGTAGAGTTTTCTCCTACCTTTGATGGTATGAAAAGGGTTACCATACACGTCATTGGACATATTGATTTGGTTTTTTTCTTTTTGAATCATTTCCATGGAAATATGAAACCACTACTTAGAGGTGAGAAAACAATCTTAACATCATCTGTTGACCATTCCCCCTAACATATATTCTGACAATCACTGCGATTCCTCCTAAAATGGTGAATTTCAAATTGAGGTCAGGGTCTTTGAATCATGCTGAGGGCTCCAAGAGTTCTTTGTGGGAATTGAAGTGCTTTTGTTTTAGTGATCTTTTAAAAATGTGTGTGACTATATTCTCTGTAATATGAACCACCTTAATAACTGAGTTGCAGAGTTTCCAGGTAGTAATATTTTAATTCACATAAGCTATGAGTAAAGAATTAATTTATGAGCTGGAATTAATATAAATATGTGACCAAGAGACACTGTGAGTGAAAAGCAGAACGTTTTAAATGAAGAATTCAGTGGAAATAGTTTCACAAGGCAACATAGCCTGTGTTCAGATCCCCAAGGCTCCTGAAGGATGTACCACTCTTAATATCACCTGCAAGGAAGGGAATTCTTCCAGGCAAGAGAACCTACCTTTGACATCTTATAGAGTTTCTTCCGTACTGGCTCTCTCTCTACCATTCCCTCACTCCACTCTTGGGATACAGGCTATGTGCCTTCCTGCTTACCAGATATAAGAAACTGGCGCAAAACACCACCCCCTCCTCACCACAGCATGTTCCTAGTCTTTAGTGTGAGACCAGGGGAAGCAAAGTGCTTAACATTCCTCGGGCAGACCCAGGGGTCAGGCTTGACTGTGAATCCTTCCTGCTCCCTTTGTTCTGCATTCTTGAGAAGTCATTGGCTGGGTCTCTCAGTTTCCTAATTTATTCTTTAACTGTCATTTCTGC
>NW_020173914.1:0-3595 GCF_003031525.2 Neophocaena asiaeorientalis asiaeorientalis
GATTATCATACTAAGTGAAGTTAGTCAGAAAGAGAAAGACAGATACTATATGATATTACTTATATGTGGAATCTAAACTATGACACAGACAGAAGAATTTCTTTGAAGGAGAGGTTATTTGGACACACATAGAGATACCAAGGGCTCATGTTCACAAAGGGACATTTAGGTGAGGACACAGCAATAAGGTGGTCATTAGCAAGACAAAGAAAGAGGACTCAGAAGAAGAAAACCTGCTGGCATCTTGATCTTGGATTTCCAGCTTCCAGAACTGACCTCTCAATTCCCTCTCTTGAGCCTGCATGGATTTCTTCCCAGGGGTTGTTCCCTTGAAAGCAGACCTCACCTACAGATACACCAGAAATAAATCTACACGTGAAACAACCCCTAGAGAACACCTACTGAACGCTGGCAGAAGACCTCAGACCTCCCAAAAGGCAAGAAACTCCCCCACATACCTGGGTAGGGCAAAATAAACAGAGACAAAAGAATAGGGAAGGGACCTGCACCAGTGGGAGGGAGCTGTGAAGGAGGAAAGGTTTCCACACACTAGGAAGCCCCTTTGCGGGTGGAGACTGCGGGTGGCGGAGTGGGGAAGCTTCAGAGCCACGGAGGAGAGCACAGCAACAGGGGTGTGGAGGGCAAAGCAGGGAGATTCCTGCACAGAGGATCGGTGCCAACCAGCGCTCACCAGCCCGGGAGGGTTGTCGGTTCTGCCGCTGGGGAGGGCAGGTCTGGGAGCTGAGGCTCGAGCTTCGGTCGGAGTGCCAGGAGAGGACTGGGGTTGGTGGCGTGAACACAGCCTGCAGGGGGTTAGTGCACCATGGCTAGCTGGGAGGGAGTCCGGGGAAAAGTCTGGACCTGCCTAAGAGGCAAGAGACATTTTCTTCCCTCTTTGTTTCCTGCTGCGCTAGGAGAGGGGATTAAGAGCGCTGCTTAAAGGAGCTCCAGAGATGGGCGCGAGCCGCGGCTAACAGCACGGATCCCAGAGAGAGGCATGAGACGCTAAGGCTGCTGCCGCCACGACAAAGAAGCCTGTGTGCGAGCACAGGTCACTATCCACACCCCACTTCTGGGGAGCCTGTGCATCCCGAAACTGCCAGGGTCCCGGGATACAGGGACAACTTCCCCGGGAGAACGCACGGTGGGCCTCAGGCTGGTGCAACGTCCTGCTGGCCTCTGCCGCCGCAGCCTTGCCGCGCATCCACACCTCTCCCTCCCCCCCGCCTGAGTGAGCCAGAGCCCCTGAATCAGCTGCGCATTTAACCCTGTCCTGTCTGAGCGAAGAACAGACGCCCTCCAGTGACCTACATGCAGAGGCAGGGCCAAATCCAAACCTGAGCCCCTGGGAGTTGTAAGAACAAAGAAGAGAAAGGGAAATCTCTCCCAGCAGCCTCAGAAGCAGTGGATTAAAGCTCCACAATCAACTTGATGTACCCTGCATCTGTGGAATACATGAATAGACAACAAATCATCCCAAATTGAGGAGGTGGGCTTCGAGAGCAAGATCTATGATTTTTTTCCCTTTTCCTCTTTTTGTAAATGTGTATGTGTATGCTTCTGTGTGAGATTTTGTCTGTATAGCTTTCCTTCCACCATTTGTCCTAGGGTACTATTTGTCCGTTCTTTTGTTTGTTTTTTAATTTTTTTAATAGTTATTTTTTATTTTAATAACTTTATTTTATTTTATCTTACTTTATGTTATGTTATTTTATTTTATCCCATTTATTTCTTTTTCTTCTTTCTAATTTTTCTCCCTTTTATTCTGAAACAACAGAATACACATTTTTCTCAAGTGCTCATGGAACATTCTCCAGGATAGATCATACCTTGCATCAAAAATCAAACCTTGGTAAATTTAAGAAAATTGAAATTGTATTGAGTATCTTTTCTGACCACAATGCTATGAGACTAGATATCAATTACAGGAAAAGATCTGTAAAAAATACAAACACATGGAGGCTGAACAATACACTACTTAATAAGGAAGTGATCACTGAAGAAATCAAAAAGGAAATCAAAAAATACCTACAAACAAATGACAATAGAGACATGATGAATCAAAACCTATGGGATGCAGCAAAAGCAGTTCTAAGAGGGAAATTTATAGCAATACAATCCTACCTTAAGAAACAGGAAACATCTCGAATAAACAACCTAACCTTGCACCTCAAGCAATTAGAGAAAGGAGCAAAAAAAACCCCACAAAGTTAGCAAAAGGAAAGAAATCTTAAAGATCAGATCAGAAATAAATGAAAAAGAAATGAAGGAAACGATAGCAAAAATCAATAAAACTAAAAGCTGGTTCTTTGAGAAGATAAACATAATTGATAAACCATTAGCCAGACTCATCAAGATAAAAAGGGAGACTAAAATAAATAGAATTAGAAATGAAAATGAAGAAATAACAACTGACACTCCAGAAATACAAAAGATAATGAGAGATTACTAAAAGCAACTCTACGCCAATAAAATGGACAACCTGGAAGAAATAGACAAATTCTTAGAAATGCACAACCTACCAAGAGTGAATCAAGAAGAAATAGTAAATATGAACAGACCAATCACAAGCACTGAAATTGAAACTGTGATTAAAAATCTTCCAACAAAAAAAAGCCTAGGACCAGATGGCTTCACAAGCAAATTCTATCAAACATTTAGAGAAGAGCTAACATCTATCCTTCTCAAACTCTTCCAAAATATAGCAGAGGGAGGAACACTCCCAAACTCATTCTACGAGGCCACCATCACCCTGATACCAAAACCAGACAAGGATGTCACAAAGAAAGAAAACTACAGGCCAATATCACTGATGAGCATAGATGCAAAAATCCTCAACAAAATACTAGCAAACAGAATCCAACAGCACATTAAGTGGATCATACACCATGATCAAGTGGGGTTTATTCCAGGAATGCAGGATTCTTCAATATACACAACTCAGTCAACGTGATACACCATATTAACAAATTGAAGGAGAAAAAAGATTACTAAAAGCAACTCTACGCCAATAAAATGGACAACCTGGAAGAAATAAACAAATTCTTAGAAATGCACAACCTACCAAGAGTGAATCAGGAAGAAATAGTAAATATGAACAGACCAATCACAAGCACTGAAATTGAAACTGTGATTAAAAATCTTCCAACAAAAAAAAGCCTAGGACCAGATGGCTTCACAAGCAAATTCTATCAAACATTTAGAGAAGAGCTAACATCTATCCTTCTCAAACTCTTCCAAAATATAGCAGAGGGAGGAACACTCCCAAACTCATTCTACGAGGCCACCATCACCCTGATACCAAAACCAGACAAGGATGTCACAAAGAAAGAAAACTACAGGCCAATATCACTGATGAGCATAGATGCAAAAATCCTCAACAAAATACTAGCAAACAGAATCCAACAGCACATTAAGTGGATCATACACCATGATCAAGTGGGGTTTATTCCAGTAATGAAGGATTCTTCAATATACACAACTCAGTCAACGTGATACACCATATTAACAAATTGAAGGAGAAAAACCATATGATCATCTCAAGAGATGCAGAGAAAGCTTTTGACAAAATTCAACACCCATTTATGATAAAAAC
>NW_020173914.1:4871-25536 GCF_003031525.2 Neophocaena asiaeorientalis asiaeorientalis
GGGGAAGGTTGGAGGGGGAGGGGGAAGGTTGGAGGGGGAGGGGGAAGTTTGGAGAGGGAGGTTGGTGTTAGCAGATGTAAGCTACTATATATAGAATGGATTACAACGTCCTACTGTATAGCACAGGGGACTATAATCAATATCCCATGATAAACCATAATGGAAAAGAATATTAAAGAATGTAAATATATGTATAACTGAATCACTTTGCTGTACAGCAGAAATTAACACATTGTAATTCAACTATACTTCAATAAAAAAAAAAAAAGTGAAAATACCCACAAAGAACGCAGTGCTCTGGTGTGAGTGAGCACATCCCCTTGACCTCATGCACTCTGATCCCATAGATGAGGTCAGCAGAGAGGCAGGATGAGGACCTCTAAGTGCAGGGCTCAGAGCTGGGCCCAGTATCTCAGGTCACAAGGTAATATTGGGGGGAAGCCTGATGGATACTATACATGTTAGAGAATAATCAATATTAGAAATAGGATTATTCCTAGTTATACAGGACAACACTAGGCAGCCCATATTTAATTATAAATGTGGAGTCAGAAAGGCAAATATGCGTTTCATAAGCAATCATAAGCTAAAGAAAAAAGAAATGAATGTAAAGAAGAAAATGTAATGACAGTCCAAGAAAAAATGTAATAAGAAAAAAAATGTAGTAAGACAGTCCAAGAAAAAAGTGATACTTTCATGACAATGAAGATGCTTTGAGAATTTTAAGCTAGTATTCACTCATTCTGTGAATATTTTGTAGGTTAACTATTATGTCTCAAATGCTGTACTAGGTGCTAGAGATAGAGCAATGAATGAATGTGACAAAGTTCCTGTCCTCATGCAGTTTTCATTCTAGTGGGAGAGACAAACATTAAAAATGTAATTAAAAAGCAATCACGTGTATTATTGAAGTAATTAGAAATATCGGTAAGTTCAAAAAATAATCAGTGGAAGATGAGCATTCTAGGCAGGGACAAGTCAGTGCACAGGTTCTTTGGCGGGAAATGGCTTTTCATGAAACAGTAAGAGAGGAGGTTGGAGGCAAGTGTATTCAGTACCTTGGAGACTAAGGATGTGGGTTTTATTCCAAGAAGCCTATTTTAGGCAGGAAAGTTCCACCATGTGATTCACATTTTTGAAAAGATGGCTCAGGCTGTGAGGGGAGAGTGGCAGGGAGACTGGAGGCTGTAGTATTATCCTTGAGGAATGAGAGTCAAGCATGTCATCATAGAGAATAGAGCACAACAATTTATTCAAGAATCTTACTAAGACAACATAGCATGTTTTGGGATGTTGCCATTTGAGTACCAGATCTTAAAACTCCTCATTAGCGTTTCAGAATTGTGTTCGTGCGCTGTTTGTGCGCGTAGAATGTGCTTGTAGGAAGAAAGGTCAAGAACAAGTTAGCCTTCCTTCCCAGCCTCTGCCAATATGGCTTGTCAGCTGGAGAAGTGACAGGGTTAGAGGGGTAGGATGGAGTGAGCTGAGTGGATTTAAACCAAGCCTCTATGTACAGAGTTTCTATGATCACACTTTCAAACCTACCTAAAATAGCTGCGTTGGGACACAGATTTCAGCCAAATAAACAGACAAAGCTAGGATGAGAAGAACAGAACACAAGGTCAAATGTGTAAATTGTTTCAGGTCTAGCTGATCCCAAGGTCCCTTAATTTTTTATGCTCCAACACCTGTTCCTCCCACCATCTCTTTTTATTCATTTTCCTGCCATTTTTTTCTGAATCTGTGATGTTACCTGTTCTAGCTTGGTCCATCCTGGGTCACTGCTTCAATATCACTGGACTCCAGCTATTTGCAAAGCACTATAGCTTTTCCATGAAATCCCTACCTGGGCCTTCTCTTTTCCTTTTCTTCAATTTGAATGCAGACATTTCTGTTAAACTGTTTGTTAATTCATTTAGAGGTAGTGAAAGAAGCCCAGGGAACAAACTACAAACTGCCTTGTTTCAGCAAAGTCTCCTAATAGCGTTCTCAACTCTAGAAAACTGTCAGCTTCAACTGAGGGTGTTACGACATGTACAAAAGAGTAACGCTAGAGCAGCTGAGAATGTGACAGTGAAAAAATACACTATTTCCAGTCACTGAGAAAAATAATTATTAACGTGTACCCCATAGCCACTGTCGACAGTATTATGTACTATGGAGGATGCAGCAGTAAATGATCTAGTGTCTGCTCTCATCCCATTTGCCCTGAGAACACAGCCTCATTAATTCCAGAAGGCCCCATTACAAAGGTGGCAATGCTCTGTAACCTTGTTTCCTCACCCATTAACCACAGTGCCCTGACCACAAGATGGCCTTTTTCATGTAGGATTACATGACACCACTCTGACTTGCCCAAACATAGCTCATGCAGTATAATAAACTACTGGCTTTGGCCAAATGAGGCTTAGCTGTCTCCAGCCTGAGTGACACTCCTTGTCACTAGGGAATAATGATCTAGTTGGGGAACCAAAAAAAAAAAAAAAAGTACTTACATGAAATACTCACTGAACAATTCCAGGCAACATAAAAATAAGATCTCTTTGTCCATTAATTTAGGCTATGAGAAGGACGTCTCAAGTGAACTCTTATTCTTTCTAGACTCATCACACACTGCTAATCAAGTTGAAACAGTTCAAAGACTGTTTCATTCCTTAGGTCAAGTCCCCATTTTTTTCCCTTGAGGAAAGTCTAGAAAGATGCTGCTAGTAAAGCTCTCAGGACAGCTGGAGACCAGACCTCCATTACTCATTGTACTGCTTTTCCAAACACAACCTTGATTCACCGTGGATAAGTGAACACAGAGGCAGCCAGCTTAGGGAGTGAAACTTTGAAATTAGATATGATCATTGCCAATAAATCTATTTTGGCAACTTAAGCTTTAATATAACCCTCTCACAAAGACAGATGCTGTAGATAGAGATGTAAAGGGAGGCATAGATACAGATGCATAGATATGGATTAGATACAGATATAGTGCCTACCACCATACAAAGCTCTGAAGCTCCAACAGGGAATAGAAGAGGCATACTTCCTGCCCATTCTGTGAGGGGAAACAGGCATTAAGTAAATAAACATATAATTAAGTATATAATTAATATTATGTGCCTTGAAGAATACAGGTGCTTTGAAAATGTATAATGGTGTTTTGATCTAGTCTTGGGGACCTGAATTAGCTGTTAGGATTGAGTTTCGGCACCAGTGAATGAACTTTTCGTCACTCACCTGGAATTATTCTGCCTCTCTGCCTGGCGATGACTCCTCTAGCCTACACACTGGCTACAGAGGAGCTCTGCCAGGCTTCTGTAGGACTTTCACACACCATCTTCTGAGCAACTGGGGGAGACTTGTCACCAGAGGGAGTATAATCAGGACTGTCAGCCTCATACCTCACCTTATCAGTTTACCTGACTCAGCAGAACCGGCCCAAATCTCACAAGTTATTCATCATTATAAGGACACTTGTCCCTATCTGGCTCTGTAACATTCCCTACAATCTGACCCAGTCTTCCTCTCCTCTGCACCACCCTAAAGCCTTGGCTGGTGCCTTCCAGAACTAAGTCTGTTATCAGCTAAGCTCTGTATCTGCAGCCTCTGCTGAGCATCCACACTTCTGCACTCTCACTGAAACTTGACTCTCCCTAAGGTCACAGCTTCCTCTGAAGCTTTCTCAAGTGGCATCTCTTTTCTCTCCAACACCTCATGTCTTGCTGGGCCTTGCTCTTTATTGCTCATTCCTGGATGATCCCTGATAAAAACATGCTTACACGCTTACACACACACACACACACACACACACACTCTGAAAATCCCACCTCTCAGTTTATTCCACAAGCTAATAGCACTTATATATTGATTACTCTTTGCCAGGCATTGATCTGATTTACTCCTTACAACAAAGCTGTGAGTTATGTATATTGCTTTCCTTATTTTACAGATGCATTTGAGGTAACTGGGATGTTAAGTTAGCTGTCCACAGTCAAACAGCTAGAAAATGTTAGAGCCAGGATTTGAACACTGGCAGTTGGGCTCCAGAGTCCATTCTCTTAATAACTGTGTCCTATTGCCTCCTATCACTTGGTGCCATTATCTTCCATCTTTCCAGTCACTGCCTCTCATTCAGTGAAGATTTTAACCCCTAGCTCACTGTTTTTATTTTTTGTTCCTTGTATTATTAGTCCTGTTATCAGTCTTGGTGATTGCAATAGATATGGGGAAGATCCCTTCAGTACCAAGGCCTCACAGTTCCTTGATGCCATCCCCTCTACCATGCACCTCTTTGAGTGCCCACTAGATTTTGTCATTACCAGTAATTGCCCCATCTTCCCAATCTGTTTCAAATGTCCCACAGTGTAATCACTACCTCTCACCTTTCCACTTCAAAGTTCTAGGACCTCCACTCCCACAATTGTTCTACCACACCACTTCCCTACTTTCTTATTGGCTTGGATTCCATACATTATTATTACAATTGCTCCCTTGAATACACCCTCTATTTCCTTGCCCCTTTCTTTCTCAGTCTTTCTTGCTTGACACAATTCTAATCCCAGTTGAATCTAGTTCTTCGCCTACACTTACAAGCCTGTGAAGCTGAACCTGAAGCAAATATGTAGTCGGGCTTACTTTATATGAAAGCAAACCTCAGCACTCTCTAGTAGTTCTACATTTTACTAATCAGTTCTCTCTACCAGTTCAAGATAACGGTTTCATTGACTTTCCTCCCTCCACAAATCTGAAATATCACCTGCTTCATCCTGCATAGGTGATAATCTTGCCTCGTTTCCTGAGCAGTAAGAATCCATAAAAATAGACCATTCTCACCCTCCTACCTGCAAACCTCCAGCCTATTTGCATCCCTGCACACTACTCTGCCTCCCACCCACATTTTTTTCTATTTCACAATATAATTAACTCAATATCATTTAGAAATCCCACTATATATCCTAAAAATTGAAACAAAATAAAACCAAATGAACCTATACCCAATGTTTGTGTTTTTTTTTTAAATTTTCAGCTCTTACTGTTTTCCTCTCAAGATCTATCCCAGTAGTTTTATTCTCCCCAAAGTAACTGTGCACCTATCAGCACAATTGATTGCAGAAATAAGTAATAGACATAACATCTTCACTTTCTTATTGGACTCCCGTAACTACTTCTGCATTTCTCAGCATATTGAATTTTAAATTATTAATCATGTACGTAGTCCAAAACCACATCCATAACATACAACATATAATATAGAGAGAGCAAACTATATCCCGGTGTCCAATGTTCCTGGCGGCAAGACAAACCAGAAGAGGAAAGCTTGAGCTGTCTGCACATGTCACCCAAGATTAAAAGATGAAAAGAATATTTAAAAATTAAGGGATCTTATGCAAACGTTTATGCATATTTACCTTCTGGATAGTTTGCTATGATCAATAACAAATAATTTCTTTCATTTTTCCATCTCATTCTTATAAAAGGAAGCATTAGTTTAGTTCTTCTAGAATGATGGTCCATGGCTATTTAAATTAATATTAACACCAGTGTGTGATCAGACCACCCAAGATGGCTTTTTACTTTCTCTCCGAACATCCCCTGCCCAACCTGCACCTACACCCCACTCACAGGACTGACCTCTCCCCTCCCCTGTCCCAGCCGATGATTGTTTTAGTCTTTAGATCAGAATGATAGCTTAACAAAGGGAAGACCTCCGCCCCATGAAGGCACTTAGCCTGAGGGGCTAGGAGGGCCGTGCCCCTCTGCTGCTTTCCCTGGTAACTAATGAGCCAACCTGAGGTAGTTCCCCGTATAACTGGAAATCTCCCCTTCCCTCTGGGAGGGAAGACTGCTGCTGAGTCCTGCCTGCCATCCGCCTGTCCAAGGTGGGTTGCCCCCTTTCGTGCCAGATGCGTGAGATCTCCTTTCTGTCTAATAAGGTCAGTATCCTCATAGCCATATGAAAATCTATGTTTTCTGAGCCTTCATAACTCTTTTTTTTCTCACCTAAGCAGCATTCTTCACCACTTCTGCCTCTTAAATTTCAGCCTGTCCTTCAAGGCCCAGCTAAGACCGACTATCTCCATGTTAGCTTCCTATTTGCATCCCTTGTTTCCCTCTCCTCTGTGCTCCTGTGACACCCATGGCCTGTACCACATAGATGAGCACATGTCCACCAAACTTATTCAAAAGCTCATTCAACAATTTTGGTTCCTCCAATTATCCATTCCTAAGAGGCAGGAACTATATTTTATACAGATTTCATAGTACCTGCTCAGTAATGAATACATAGCAGGAATTTATAGACAGACACCTAGGATGTTTATAAACCCTCTCTGTGCTGATTTATGTATACATAAAGTATACATAAATACTAAAAAGTATACATTTAAATAAGTTAGTATAAAAACATTTATCTATTGTTTAATATAATTTCAGTATGTTATTACACATGAGTATGTAATATAAAACAAATTTATAGTCTTTATTTAAAGGATCTTTCTGGAACTCTCAAAAGAATCTAATAAGCACTTAAAGTGATAATTTCTCTTCTCTTTTTCTTTCTGTATTAAAAATCTTAGCAGTATCCTGGATTCAGTACTAAGAGCAAAAGTTAAGGGAGTTATTTATTATGTGGCCTCTAGATAACAGAAAATGTACTGCACTGAAAACTTATGATTTACTTTGCATCTTAGACAAAGCCAGACAGGTAAGATTTTCTCTATCATTGTGCCTAGCACAGGCCTGGGGGTGTAAGTGCTCAATAACTTCTTGTTAATTGATTGAATTTTTGATAATTCACTCAATAGAAGATTCCATTTCTGAAATATGCTCATAATATCTTCAAAAATTAGATCTAGGTGGTATTTCCCAAGGCAATCCCTCATTCTAACTTTGAGAAGTGATGTGATTAATGGGAAAGTGATATTCTAATTTCCCATTTTTAGATTTGACTTGAGAGGTAGCAGGTCAAGAGTCTTGCTGCCACACTTCCAGTAATTTTCCTTGGGTGGCAAAAAGTTTTAGAGCTGGAAAGAGTTTTAGAAACCATGTATTCTAACCTATTCACTCTTTGGATGAGGATGCAGACCCAGAGAAAACATAGATCAGGTCATATAGAGAAGCCAAGGCAGGAATCAAGCTCTCTTAATCCAGCAACTACCTTACCTTCATATAAATAATGAAGGATGGCAAAATACCATCAAATCCTGGAACTGAATACAACTTACAGATGGTTCATTATTCTTTGCTTTAGCACTTCCAATAATTGGCAAACAGCTCTTTCTACAATGGAATGCCTCTAAAAATTAGAAATGTTCTTTGAAAGAGTAATTCTCAGTGTCTTATATTGAGTCAAAATGTGCCTTTCCACAACTCTGTGGCAACAGTCCTAGCCTTGCATTCTCAAACAGAATAAACAATCCACTCTCCCTTCCATGGGGCAGATGTTTCTAAACAACACATGTGACTTAAGTTTCCCTCTTCTCGAGTTCTTCTAGACTTTCTTCCTATGGCATGGCCTTCCTCTGTTCTGACAGTAATCTTAGAATTTTGCCCTTGGATTTGTTAGAATGATTTCAGTTAAAGGTGATTAAAAAACAAACAAAATACAACAACTCAATTTGGCTTAAAGAATAACTAAAAACTCCAGCCTCAGGGCAATTTAGGCATAGTTTGGTCAGAGCCCTGAGTCCATTTTCCATTGCTTTGCTTTCTCTGCCTTTATCTCTGTGTTTGTGAACTTTCTCCTCAGACTGATGACTTCCCTCATAGTTGTTGGATGCCTGCCAGTAGCAATTAGTGCTGCCTGATGCCTCATTCAGCAGGACGGGCAGGTTGCTTCCCGTTAACTGCTGGGAAAAAGAAAACACTGAGGTTTACATCAATTGGCCACCCCTGAACCAATCCCCCAAATCAGGCAAATGCCACACACTGATAAGCTTAGGCCTGGATAAATTAAACCAATTACAGTGCAAAGGGAGATGGAATTTTCCTGATTGGCCTTCGCTGGATATTGCCTACCCTTGAAGCCGGAGTGAGGTCAAGCCCACTCAAACTTTACTGCTGCTATCAACAGGGCAGGTGAAATGGACGTTGAGGAAATAGCCATATCTTGCATCTGTAACTGTATGTGATACTCAAGATGAGTCTGACCAGAGTCCAAGTTCAGTGAAATATTCGAAATCAGTATTATTGCCACTCCCCTCATTTGGAAACTGTTCCTCTATTAATACAGTCTTAGCTTGAATTCACTTTTGTTTAAGCAGGTACAACTGTTGGATTTTGTGGTTAACAAAAGGACCTAGAGTTTCATTTTGCTTTATATTGCTTTTGAGATGAACTTTAAAAATCTCTTAGGTAACTGATTTTCAAAACCAATACTTTACCTGCATTTCTGCTGCTAAATCTCAAAGTCCAGATTTTTATGTGTTGTTCTAAGGCATTTTTGAATTCTGTTTCTATCAGTCAATATATGAACTTCCTCCTTCCAGACTGATATCTCTTTAATCAGATTAGATTTAAAAATGAGACCAAGACAAGACCAAGGACAAAGCCATGAAACACAGCCTGAGAAATCTCCCTGCGAGCTAACCCCAAATTACTAATTACACGCAGTGTTCAACCAGCTACATATCCACCTACCCCTACTGACATATTTCTATACCACTCCACAAGGACATCCTGAGTGATTTCATCAAAATCCTTAATTAGATACAAATAGTGCAACCTCCCAACCTCCTGAAATCTCCCAGGTAACTCAACCTATGGAAAACTAATGGATCCTACAGGTAGTTTCATTATTTTCTAAATACTCACAATTCCTTGTTAGAGTAATCCATTCCAGAATGCTATTAAAGATCAACACTGATGATCTAATAGTTTCTGGAATCTACCGTTTTACCTTTGAGAGAATTGGTATGACATTCACTCAGATTACATCTCCTGGCAACACTCCCTTCCTCCATGATTTCTGTAGATTGCTGGCAATCATTCTGTGAGTACATCTGTAAGCCCTTTCAAAACTTTAGGATGTAATTTATCTATGGCTACAAGCTAGAATTCATTTAAAATGTCTCGGTGACTTGATAATCTATTTTTTCTGGGACTGCAATTCACTTTTAATGGTGTTTTTCTTTTCATTCTAGTTTGATAATAACTTTTCCATAATGACAAGGACAGATGCAAAATAGGAGTGGAATGATTCTGCCTCCTGTCTGTGTTTGTTAGCATCTCACCATCCTTTCTAAGCAGTGGGAAGATCTATTGTATTTTCATAATTATGATTCCTAGCCTTTACATAAATCCTCTTCATTGGGAACACTTCTTGTTCTCAACCTTCTTGTTATCTTTTATTCATCCCTCAGACCTTAGAAATAATCTCCTTGAGAGGGCTTCATTGATCCTCCAAACCTAAACTAGGCATGTCTCCTACATCCTACATTCCCTCATGATAGCCTTCTGTGAAATTTAGCACACTGTACTGTAATTGCCTGTTATCATATCTGCATCCTCCATTTAACAATAAGACATTAGAAGGCAAGACCTTTACCTAATTTTTTTTCCTGCAGAGACTTTTAGTGCTTAGCACTTAAGAGGTACTTAATATTAACAATTATTAAATTAATTAAAAATGTAAAGGTCCTTGTTAATGTTAGCGTTTTTCCAATTCTTATATTTTTTCCCAAGATTTCTTTTATGGCCATGTCACCATGAACAAGATTCCTTGGTGATCAAAACTAAATCCATTGTAACAATTTCTTCAGAGCTTTTCCCAATAAAAGGGTACTTGTTGGGCCTCTAAGGTGTTTATCAAAATAATATTTCTTATGAAAAAAAAGGAAACAATCTAGTATCCATACCTAGTCAATCAGAAAGCCATGACTCATTACAAATTCCTTTTTGAGGCATGTGAAGTGTATCCTTACAAATGGGAACATATGAAAACAAAAGTGAGGTAACTATTTTTGCAAAGACAAAAATGAAACAAATCTCCTGGTTTAGAATTTTTTAAAACACTTTTCAGACATTAAGACAAATTTAATATTTGAAAGCTTGAAAAATACATTTTTTAATCAAATGCTCTTGGTAAATTTTACATGGTCTTTAGTTTTCCTATTTTACCGAGGGTATTTCTTACTGATACACTTTTCTTACAACAATAAACCTCCTTAGCTTATCCAATTTGTCACCTGTTCACTAACTTATAAAATTTTAAAGCTAGTGGTATAACAAACTCAAATAATGATATTTCACACTTATAAGTGCATCCTGGGATGAATAAATAATAAAAACACAGTCAGTTTCTATTAAAAGTGTAGGGTGTGAATGTTTAAGAAGTTATCTACCAACAGGAAGATGGAATAGTCCTGATTTCATCTGATTTTAAAATTTAACTAGACTTCAGCCAGATCGGTTCTCGAACAATTGACAAAAATATCCTGTTTGGTTACGTTTTTTTTTTTTTCTGTTCAACACTGGCATACAGCAATTGTCTTGATCTACTGCCACAGATCACTTGCTCCAGTATCTCTTCAAACTATCTTGGGCTATGTCTACATGCTTGATGACAACTTGCCTGACTAATCAGTCAAAGGTCATTTACAAGCATCTACAATTGACTGAGACCCAGAAGTATGTTTCTCTGATTAGGGTTAAGAGAGAAAAATTGTTGCTGATTAGTACAATTGAAAGTTATTGTACAAACTATTCTGCAACAATTCTTTAGCCAAGTGTAATGACAGATCCCAAAAGAGAAGACAAAAAAGTTGTCTTTAATTTTTTAAGAATTTCTAATATATTTACAATTCACTTTGTACCTCGTGCTAATACAACCATGAATTATCTGGACAATCTGGGGCAAATCAACCTCTCTACGTCTCAATTTTTCCATATAAAACATTAGGCTCTCCAAAAGTTGCAATTTACAAACTTTGTAGTAGGGAGTCCTTGAGTAATTTTTAATATGTCAGCAAGGTCTTAGGAACCTTGTACTTAACCACAATAGAGATTTACAAGCCTAGTATAGTTTCTGATACATTAAAACCACTCCATAATTAATGAATTCAGGAATGAATAGGAGAATGAATGAAAAAAGTCAATGAATGAATAAAAAAATTAGAACATTGGCTTTTGTCTACATCAACCCTGTAGTCTATTGTTAATTTTTTGCTGATCTGACGTCCAATTATATATGCCTTTGACTATGGAAAAGTGAATTGAGTTCTTCTTAAGTTTGAGGAATAAAATATTTTTAATACCCAAAGTTGTGGGTATTAATAATAAAAAATGATCCTTGGTAGCAATAATATTAGAAACTACCAAAAGAGAGGAAATATTTCCACCTATACAAGTACTGTTAATCCTTTTCATTGTCTCTATTACACCTATGAATTCTTAAACCTTTTCACAGGGATATTTGTCTATTACTTTCATCACCTTGTGACTTTGATCCTATTTGTAACTCCTGCTTAGCCTAAAATCTCAACTGATCCTTGAAGAAAATCAATAAAAAAATTATTTACATACTGGTCACAACTAATATAAGCTCAATGTTACTTCATTTAAAGCAACATTTTCCTCAACAGTTCATTCATTCATAATAATGGAATCCGAAAGCTAAGCATAATTCTTCCCTCCACGACGAGAGGATCTAATTAAGTGAGGAAAAGGTAGAAAGTTTTCTATCCCTCTTTTACTTAGGTCAAATTATTTGACGTTCTTTTTATGTAAAAGAAAAATTAAAACATTTTTTTCTTGTTCTTTGAAGTTATAAACTTTTAAAAATTAGCGCTCTTTGTTCTAACTTGTCCCTAGATATGTTCCTGAATCCATAACTCTACACACTCTTTATTTTTATTATAGCTGAGTGGGTAATAGGCTCCAATTTTGTTGTAATTTACCTACATTCTCTGTCAAAGGCCTTCATTAAACTGTTTTCTGTTTTGTGTTTTATGACTCATAGAATTTATTTCCTCGTGTATCTGATATTTTTACTACATTCTAGACATTGTATTTGAAAAATTATTTGGGAAATATTTTGAAGACTACAATAATGGTACTTTCCTCCAAGGAGAGCTTGTGTTTGCTTTGGGGTACTGCCAGTTCAAGTCCAGAGATTGCATAAAAACTCATGACCTGGGCTGTGACTTACTACAGGCTGTGTTATTCCAATGAATCTTACCTTGGTGTGGCCCTCTGACACTTCAGCTCACTGTAGAGAGAGTCTCTTGTTTGACTCTGAATTTTATCAGAGATCTAAGCTTTGCTTTTGAGTGCTTTTTTTCCTAAGCATCTTATAACAAAGGTTTTCACATTCTGGGAAAATTTAAATGCAGTTGGATCAAAACACACTTCTATTAACAAGCTTTTGCACTAAATGAACAAATAGTACAATACCCATTGAGAAACAAAGGTTTTTGTATGTTATCTGATCTTAAGTAGATGCCTTTGGTGTATATTTGTACAAACTATAAACTGATTTTTAAATTTTTGTACAACTGAATTGACTAGTATCCTAGTCAGTTCAGGCTGCTGTAACAGGTTGTCTATGTACCATAGACTGGGTAGCTTATAAATAACAAATTTGTTTCTTACAGTTCTGGAGACTGGAGATCCAAGATCAAGTTGTCAGTATGGTCAGGTTCTGGTGAGAACCCCCTTGTAGATTTCAGACTGCTGACTTCTCCTTGTATCCTCACATGGGCAAAAGAGAACTAAAAAGCTTTCAGGGGTCTCTTTCATAAGGAAGTTATCGCATTCATGAGGGCTCCACTCTCATGCCCGTACTCCCTGCAAAGCCCCACCCCCCAATACCATCACATTGGGGGTTAGGATTTCAACATGTGAATTTGGGGGGGGGGGTACAAAAACATTCAGTCCATAACACCTAGGATAGTGGTCCTGTTTTAAGAATCTGAGTGCTATGAAATTTAAGCTCTGAGCAGTTCTAAATCCTGTTTAAAATAATTTAAAAAATTATTTGTGTTTAGAAATGCATGCATTATAATAGACTAAAAAAAGACTATCCAACATAATCCTGTTTTCTTAGTTTATAATTAAAAGTGAGAATTTACTGTCCTGTCAAAAAATATTAATTTAGCCCTTAAGGTAAATCAAAACAGCATGAATGAGATTGACACAACCTTATCATCTATGTTTTCTATTGTCTAGCACTCCAAGCCAGATTGATCAGTGCACTGACCTCAGCTGTGAAACTTAAATCTTTGCAGGTCAATTTACCTTTAAGAGTGAAGTTGAAAAATACTAGTTTTCATTCATAATCTCAGAGTAGAAGCAGAGATAAAATTCAAGTACAAAAGAAAATCCAATCGATAATGAACATCAAGTCAACAAACTGTAAACACATGGTAAGCAATATGGAGTTTTCATCCTAAAAATTATTTGGTTCCATTGCCTTTGTTTCATTCTTCTGATGGTGAAAGTAGAGTTGTAGAACAGTCCAGCAACAACTCAGATCCACAGTTTAGTCAATCTTCCTAAACAGTAGTATTAAATTCCTTCACTATATGGCCCAAACTGAGAGTAGCCTTTGGAAAAATTCCAAAATAATAAAAGCCTTTCTACTAGAACCTAAGTAGCACATTTTCTGTGATAAGCAGCAATAGGGTGGACTCCTTCTAAACAGCTTAATGAGATAAAAGTATACCATAATATTCACTCATTTAAAGTTCAATGTTTTTTTAGTTTATTTACTGAGTTATGCAATCATCACTACAATCTAATTTTAGGATATTTCCGTTACCTCAAAAAGAAATCTATGTCCATTAGCATTCACTTCCCATTTGCCCTTATTCAACCTCCCCACTGCCAACCCCAGACAACCACTAATCAGCTTTTTGTCTTTATAGAATTGCCTAGTCTAGACATTTCATATAAATCGGATCATGCCCTCTATGGTCTTTTATGACTGGCTTTCTTTACTTAGCATACTGTTTTCAGGTTCATTCAATAGTAGCAGTTATCAGTACTCCATTCCTTTTCATTGCCTAATAACATTCCACTGAAAAGATATGCCACATTTTGTTTATTCCTTCAGCAGTTGTTGGAAATTTGGGTTGTTTCCCCTTTTTGGCTATTATGCATAATGCTCCTGTGAACATCTGTGTACAACTTTTGATGTAGACATGTTTCTTATGAGTAAATACTTAAGAGTGGATTTGTAGATCGTATGATAACTCTATATTTAATATTTTGAGGAATTGCCACACTGTTTTCCAATGTAGCTGCACCAGTTAACATTCCCACAGCAATGTTTGAGGGTTTCAATTTCTTCACATCCTCACCAAATTTTTACTGTCAGTTTTTTTTTGCTACAGCTATTATAGTGAGTTGTGAAGTGATATCTCACTCTGACTTTGATTTGCATTCCTGTGATGATTAATAATGCTGAACATCTTTAATGTACTTATTAGATGTTCCTGTATCTTTATGAATATTTTCCAATCCTTTTTTGTTAAAGAGTTTCATATATTCTGGATATAGTTCTCATGGAAAACAAGATTTGCAAATATTTTCTCTTTTCAATTTTTGGATGATGTCATTTGAAGCACAAAAATCTAAAATTTTGATGCTATTCAGTTAATCACTTTTTCATGTTTTTGCTTGTGCTTTTCATCTCATAGCTAAAAATATATTGTATAACCCAAAGTCACAAAGATTTATTCATGTGTTTTCTTCTACAAACTTTATAATTTTGGCTCTTACATTTAGGTCTTTGGCCCATTTTGCATTAAATTTTGTGTATGATGTGAATTAAGCGTCCAGATTCAATATTTTACATCTTGATATCTAGTTGTCCCACCATTATTGATTGAAAAGACTACTCCTTCCCCATTGAATTGCCTTGGCATCTTTGTTAGAATCAATTGACCACAGATGTAAGTGTTAGTTTCTGGACACTCATTTCTATTTCATTGATGTATATGTCCATGATAGTACCACACCTTTTGATTACTGTAGCTTTGTAAGTAAGTTTTAGAACTAAGTTCTACAATTTTTTTCTTCCATTTCAAGATTGCTTTGGTTATTTTTGGTCTCTTGAATTTACATGTGGATTTCAGAATCAGCTGATGGACTCCTTTAGAGCAACATTTATGTGTTAGCTCACATAAATTCAATTTCAGTGCCATACCTTTTTCAAAATATTTCTAATCAAACGTTTCATTTATTCAACCTCCACCTTTCCATTGGCCTCTTATTCTCCTAACTTCCATAACTAATCATGCTTAGTTATCCCCATTCTTGAAAAATGATCATTTCTTGACATTGTCTCACTCTTCACAGTCCAAATTCTTCAAAGAGCAGTCTCTAGTTTTACTTTTAAGTCTCTCTTAAAGCTGTATGAAGAAAAGTTATTGACGACATTCTAATTGCCATGCAGAACAGCACATTTTCAATCCTTATTGCAACATTTTATAGCAAAAACCCTATATTTTCACCCTTTTCTCATTTGTTTTTATGATACTACCGTAGTCTCCTCTTATCTAGTGCTATTTCCTCTTGTCTATGTCTATTTTGCTCAACTCTTACTTCTACTCCTTACATGTTGTTTTTACCCAGGATTTTCCCCTCAGCTTTCACGTTTTCTCATTTTATAAAATTTTACCAATCTCTAAACTCTAATCACAGACTCCCTTTTACAGGTTTTATTTATCTTCACATGGTTATTCAATATGTATCTCAAAAATGCAAAGTTGAACTCAATATCTTTCTTGTCAAAACTTGTTCCTCATTCTTCCTTCCATATATAAATAAATAAGCTACCTAAATTAAAAAATGAAGGATTTTGAAGTCATTTCTAACTCTTCCTCCTGCCCTTTCTCACATGTAAATGGTAAACTTGTCTTGTAAATTGTATCTCTAAAATTTGTCTCTCATTCATCCACTACTCTTTATTCTCTGACTCAGCTCAATTCCTCATCATTTTTTCTTTGGACTCCAATAAAAACTTGCATGCTATCTTTCATGGTTCCAACAATTTTGCTGTAAAATATAGAACTTATCACATCACTCCTATTCTTAAAAAGCCTTCACTGACTTCCTATTACCTGGAGAGTAACTGAATCTACTTAGTTTCGTGTTAATGATGCTGCAAAACTCAGTCCCAGCTTAATTTTTCAATCTTATACCCAGTGACACAATTGTTCCTCTAACAATCCCTACCTTCTCTCTGTTTTCTCATTTCCCAAATATACCACCAAATACACACACAGCTGTTTTAGGCATAAAAGACTTGCTCACTGTAAACCTCACACATTGCTCATATGTTTATATGAAAGGGAAGCAGGAGAGGGAGGAGAAGAAAGCCAAGCAGGAGTATAATCTCAAAGACCCGTAGAGCATAGCTTCAGCCTGATCCTACAGAGGAACTCTGAAGTTACACTTCTCAGATGTCTAAGGCAAGGAAACTAAGCTGTCATACTCCTGTATCTGCCAGCCACTCGGCAAGGGCTGTACAGAAAGGGACTATATTCCCAGAGACTTCTAGATTTCTGCATGTGTGGACAAAGAACCTCAGTAGAAAAGTGGAGTTCCTAAAGTAGAGGCATATTTCAAACTTGCCAGATTTTAGTCAAAATAGCTTTTGTACTTGCTTACTTCTCTTGGTTCTTATTTTCCCTTCAATTTTGGCTTGTTCTTATCAACTCTTCTGGGAATATAAAAATAATTTTAATATTTAATATGTTTTTTAGTTGTCTACAATGAGAGGCTTGGTTCTAATAACCTAATACGTATTTTTGGAATTTTAAGCACCATTTTTATTCTCAATTTTCACTATCTTTGATTTGAAGTGTTTCTTTTATATTTTGTATATTGTTGGATGATGTTTTTCTAATTCATTCTAAAGATCTGTTTTGTCAGTGAATTTAACACATTTACATTTATTACAACTGTTGCTAGCACTCATTTCTATCTTCATATTTTATTTTCTTTCTATTACATATTTTCTATACATTAATTCTCCTTTCATACCTTCCATTGGACATATCAAGTTACTTTTTATTTTTATTTTATTTTTTAATTTTTTGCAGTATGTGGGCCTCTCACTGTTGTGGCCTCTCCTGTTGCAGAGCACAGGCTCCGGATGTGCAGGCTCAGCAGCCATGGCTCATGGGCCTAGCTGCTCCGCGACATGTGGGATCTTTCAGGACCGGAGCACGAACCCATGTCCCGTGAATCACCAGGCGGACTCTCAACCACTGCACCACCAGGGAAGCCCTGTTTGTATTTTTTGTTGTCCTAAAGCTGTGGTACTATGAAACTTGTCAATGTTTATCTCTCTTTAATTCTTAGAAATTCTAGGTCATTATTTCTTCAAATATATCCTCCCTGCCATTTCTTTTTCCAATTGGTTTTCTGGAAAACCTTTAATGTGGAAGTTAACACTTGCACACCCTTCCTTCACATCCCTAATTTGTTTTACTATTCTTTTTCTTTGTCCCTTCCTGATAACTTTTTTGAATTCCTCAACTTAATCTTTAAAGTCACTAATTTGTTAACCAGTTGTACTTATTCTCATGTTTTAATGAGAATTAAACTTCTACTGAGTACTTTATTTTTTTCTTTAAAATGTTATTCTGCTTCTCTTTTCCAATATTCTCCTTTATGTCTTTGAGAATGCTGATTATGCTTGCCTTATACTTAACTTTTTGTTTATATTAAGTTTTTGGTCCACTAACTCTCCATTATGTGGTATTAGGTGGAGGGATTCACCTCAAGTTTGAGATTTTCTAATTTTACAATCTGAGCTGAACAACTCTTTGCATATCTCTCCCCACAGTCAGCAACTCCACTCTTGGGGGATCCTCCTTTCCTCCTGTCTGGTCCTGGCAGGGATAGTGGGGAAGAGGTGATTCTCAGGAGCCAGTCAAAATGCCTGAAAATCTGTTGTTATTTACCTTCTACCCCAGCTAAGCACGAGTTCCATTCTGCTATTTTCCCACCATCTGTCACTGGTGCTGGGATGGTGGTACTATTTTTTTTTTTTCTTACTGTAGACAATAATCCATGCAGCACAATGTGAGTAAAGGTAGGAATTACAACTTAAAATTCCTCCTCAAAATTCTGTTGTCCTTCTACCCAGCTCTTTTCATATCTAGGTTGTCTTTCCATACATGAAAAATAATCAGCTTATGCCCATTATTTTTTATAGGCAAAATAAACAATGTTTTGTATTTAGTAGGTATTCAGTTAGTGTAGATCAATTGTAAAAATGGTTACAATAATGTTTTATTACCACAAGAGGGGATAAGCCAGTGGATTTAATTATTGATATTACAAAACTTCAATTTTATACTGATAATTCTCTTTTACTAAATGTTCAATTCAAAATGACTCCATTAGGAACTGTTACCTGATGCTGTTATTCAGAATTGTGGAACTGAGACTGAAATGTAAATTTCATATTTTTCCTAATAAGGTCTTAATAGGGTTAAGGGTTGATAAATATTAGATCTCACAATAATGCACCATTCCACAATGTAGAATATTCAGCAGTATCCATAACAACCATGATTCTTTAAAAATATTTTAATTGCAACATTCTTTGGAATTGTTGATGGTTTATTGTGACAAAATGAAGACAACTTAAGGAAGACTATTTATTGACAAATGGGTTTCTAACCAAGATGATGGAGAATAAGCTTTATATTCTGCTTTTCTGACAAGGCAATGGTTGTATCTGAAAGGAAAAAGATGCAAGATACTGCTTCTATGCTATCTATTTGAGGAAAAGAATTATGTCACGCATATGAAATGAAAAGAATGTCACCTTCATGCCCCAAATAATTGAATCTAGGAAACCTTAAATTTAAATATACATATATTGATCAATCAGCCAGAAAACAAAACACTATAAAAAATCAAAATCATTTCAGATTAGAATTTTAGCACTGGTTTCCTTTGATGGTTAACATGGCATTGCACAACACAACTGAATGTGGCAGAAATTACTCCCATATTCAAAACAACAATAGTATTTTTCTGTGCATGACAGAATGTATATAGATCATCTAAATTAACAGTAATTAAAGTTCTATTTTTTTTAATATACTCTGAATCATTGGGTAAGTGTAACTGATAGATAAGTCACAAAAGTACTGGGAATAGGGATATAGCTTAAGGAAAAGATGCTAAGGAGTCTACTGGAAGCCTTAAAAAAAATTCATAAAGAAAGAATAAGATAGTAGATACAGGGGAAAATACTCTGTTTAGGGGTATGGATGAAGGATGAGTAGAAAGGAGACGGAAAAATCAAGTATGAGGAGTAATTCAGGATACCAAGATCAATGAAGTTAGAAGATAAAATAAATACAGTTTATTGTTTGTTTTCTTATGTGAAACTAAGAACAAAAACTGTAAAAAGGTGACTGACATCTGTGTACAAAATAATATCATGTAAAAATCCAGACTCTCCTACTGAGCCATTTGTTATAATGTGTATCTCTACCAATATGAAAACACTTCCTCCTAGACATTGCCAGTGTTGTTGGCAGTCACCTTACATCAATGTGCCTGAGATCTAAAATTCCATGGTAAAGAATTCATGAAAAAATTTACTTTGGGAAGAATATCACCAAAATCTGTGCTAAATGTCATCACCTGATGTAAACTTTATCAACATTTTTCCCTGATCAATAAGAATTCCCCAAAACTATCTTGGTAAATTATTTTTATTTTTCTATAAAAATTTATTTTCAGTTTCTAGGAAGTAAATTTGCTTCAGACAATTTCATTATTATTGGTGCAGCCATAAGATAGAAACTTCATTTTGCGTGGTCCCTTGAGTATTCATTTTAGCACATAGTTCACGTTTCACCCTTTGTGGCCGACTGGCTAGACGTTATCAGTCTTGCTTCCTCCCCTGGCACATAGGAAGACTCTGTTGCCCAAAGTCCCTTGCATTCAGGGTAGGGTTGTGCTCCTGCCTCCTGTTGGAAGAACATGAGTGGAAGTATTCTATACTTCTTCCAGGGCTGACCAAGAGCTCCACTCACTCACTCTTTGCTTGTTGCCAGTTCAAAGCAGAGAAACCTATGGAGAACTTTGAAGAAGGCTTAGAGGACAGCAGTGCCACAGATGGAAAGGGCTAGGATCCTTTAATCATCATGCAAAAGGCCACACATCAAATATCCAAACTGTGATATAATCCAGAAATAAACACTTACTTTACTAAGTTACTGAGATTTGGGGGTTCTTATGGCAGCTAGCATTGATCATCCCTGAATAACAAACCTACCCTTAAAAGTTTTTCTGTTGACATTACTAATTTTGTGTTTTAAGTGTTGTTAGGTTTGGTAGTTCGAGGAGCATTTTGTGCCAATTTTTCTCTGCAGGAATTTAGGAGGTTTTATTATTGAGTTCAAAAGAAATAAATAAAATAATAAATGGGTTGCTCACACCATATTATTAACTGAACTACCTTGTAATCAACCAAAGACTCTGCATATTTATTCCTCCTGAATATCAGTTCTCTAAACTACCTCAAGACTTGAATATTCTGAAATATGTTGCTTCATTCAGTTCACAGCTAAGTGATGCTAATACTCACTAGTGCTTTGATTACTCATCAAAGTCAGCAGCTTTACGGAATAGAGAGAACTGCTTTCCTTTTTTTTTTTTTTTTTTTTTTTTCAATGTTAAAATTTTTTATAAAAATACTGTT
>NW_020173914.1:25736-77962 GCF_003031525.2 Neophocaena asiaeorientalis asiaeorientalis
AAAAATCTCTTTTCTTTTTTTTTTTTTTTTTTTTTTCAGATGGTCAAATATTGTATAAAATAACTGTAGATATTTTGGAATTGGAGTGAACCTTAAAGACTATAGAATTATGACACTTTTCAGATGAGTAAACTGTGCTTTATGAAAGGTTAAGAGATTTGAATAAAGACTCAGAGCTGGTTGGCAGCAGAGCTGAGATTAGAACTATCATTTCCTGAATGCTCAATTACATTCTACTTGCAACTGTTTTTTGACAGCAGTGTCAATCACAGGACTTCCAACACCCACAATCCATTCTAAGGGATACCGGCCAGCCCACAGACAAATCTTGTTCAATTTGACTCACTGGCACTACACTCCTTTCCTATTCGTCCCAGCTGAGTAGTCAAAGGGTGGACCCCAACACAAGAACAGCCAATCTATATATTGACCAGCAATTTATTTAGATTGAGATCTGATATATAAAGATGAAGTGGGCCATGGTCTTTGGAATCTGAATAGGCAAACATGGAGAGCTTCAGTCAGCAAATGTGAACAGTCTATATAAAGAGAGAGAGAATGAAGTAAGTGGAGGTCATGTGGGATCATGACAAGGCCAAGTTATAGGGGGGAATTTATACTTGGAGATACTTGAAATTCCACCAGAGGGAGATGCTTAGAACCAGCAGATTGCCAGAGCTCCCTACATTCCTGATATCTCCCTTGACCTATTCTAGTACCAGTCAATAAACCCTCTGTATCTCATGGTGACCTAGATGAGAAACTGTCTTTACAACTGGAAAAAAAAAGTTATATATGAATGAGAAACACTTAAATACATCCTTCAACTAAATGCTTGTGAAAAAATATATAATTCTATGTGGAAATAAATCACAAAATAAAATATCAAAATAAACATGTACATTTTTAAATTTAATGCATAGCAAAAATATAAATAAAATTTAAGGGCAAAAAAATTGAGTATGAATATTTACTAAAATCATATCACAAAAAAGGTAAATAACTTCCCTGTGTAAAGAGAACATACATATGGATAAGAAAAATACTAATGCTGCAATGAGATAATATGAAAAGATAATGGACTAATAGTTCATAAAGATATAGAAAAAGCTGACTAGCATATGAAAATATGCTTTAACCTCACTAATAAGGAGATGAGAAATAAGTCAATTAGGAAATATTTTTACTTATAAAATTATCAAATATTTATCAAACGTTAATAATATGTTAATAGTGGTTTGGTGAGAAATGTGATCTTAACACACTCCCAAGCATTCGTGAATTGAGAGAATCATCTGGAAAACCATTAGGCAGCACACAGCTAAAGTCTTCAAAATGTTTTTTCACACTGACCCAATAATACATGATTAGAAATGTAAACATAGCTTTATATCAATATTATGTTAGCATTTATCATACTTTAGTGTACTTGTTTGTGTTTATAGGCTATCCTCCTCATTTATTCACTTTGGTACCTCCAAAGCCCAGCACAGTGCCTGGCATAAGGTACCTGACACATAAAATGCGTTTGATAACAATTTGTTGAAAGAACAAATAAAGAGGAGGGAAGACAGTTGCCACAGTACTATTTGAAACAATAAAGAATTAGGAAAAAATAGTATCCTATGAATGGTTCAATAATTTATAGTACACAAAATATATAAGCATCAAAATTATGTTTTATGAAGTTCCTAATACAAGAAATTATTTAAAGGTAAAGGGTAATGAAAAAGTAAAATATAGCACTTTATGTATCATATGCTCTCAACTATGCTAAAACGTGCATGTTTACATGAAGAGGAATAGAAATGTACTAATATATAAATACTGGTCAAATTTTGGTCAAATATTATAAATAATGGTCAAATATAGGTGAGAGTCTTCTGGATGACTTTACTTTCTTCTTTATGCTTCTCAGTATTTTCCAGTTTTTTATACTATTATATATTACTTTCTTAATTAGAACATAGCTATAAAATTTATTTTTAAACTGCCTGTAAGGCAGTGCCAGCCCTATTCAACCAATTTAACAGAATGTTCACACTGGCACTTTTTCTGTGAATATTTGGTAAGTGCTAATTAGTGATGATGGTCATTAAATTTTTTTTTTTGGTATGTTCAAAATGACAGACTTTAAAGTTGCAGGGACTTTCAGCACAGCTTAAAGGGCAGAGAAGGCATAAGGTGATACTTCAGAGCAGCTTTAAGACTAGTGTAAGAATAAAGGGTTAAAATGGCTTTTTTATGTATTAAGATAGAATATGTAGAATACATGACAAAGTGTAGCACACAGCATACATTTAACACATATCAATCCTGTTTCCTTATTTGCCCTCTTGCTAATCAATTTAGTTCCAGCTTGATCCAGGACTCTCACTGGTCTCATTGACCTCCTCCCCATACCTCCCACCCTTTTACCTCCCAGATACCAAGTCTTGCACAAAGATATGTATATAAGACAGTGCCACATCTATTCAACCAATTTAATAGAATGCTCAGAATTGTACTCTTTCTGTGACTTATTGATTATGCTAATTGATAATGATATTAAAATGATCTTTTCTTGGTATGTATGTCAGTATGCTCAACATGAGAGATAAAAATATTCCACGGACTTTCAGCACAGAGGGATATAATATATCCCTCCAGAACCGGGCACTGGGAACTTGGGAAGATGATTGATTAGAATCATGGTGCTCAGATTTGGATTGCGGATCTTATCTTTCAATATGGTACCTCTGTAGGAACCTGCGTTTCCCTTACCATTATGTGTGTGTCCTTTTGCAAATTAGCTGCTACCTATAGTGTTCAGCTTTTTAGCTATGTAGGTGTGATACCTCACTCCAACTCTCCCACCCCTGTATATTTGACTACATTTCTTCTGTATAATCTGTTACTTTGTTTCCAAGGCATCTAACTTCATCTACTCACAGATTTATACTTAGTTGAATGTACCATTACTTTTCTCCTGTTGTGTGTCAGATATTCCATGTGGATGTCTATAAATAATCTCTGTTCGATAGACTTCTTTTAGAAAGAAAATGTCTTATTTCTTCCTAATGCATTAATGGAAAAAATAATCATGATTAATGACACAGATGTCCCAAATATTCAACATGTCAGTGATATCTGATGCCATCTGTGTCTATTCACCCAACTTGAAGCATGTAACCATGACCAGTTGCCTTACCTTCATCATTCTAGATTGCACCCTTAATTGAAATTCAGTACAAAATGATAGTTGTTTTATCAATATGGGAAAAAAACACAAATAAGCACTTGAATACTATTCATCATGGATGACATTGTCATCATGCCACCTCTATCTACTTCCCATTCTATCTGCCCATCCCCATAAATTTGACTGTTCATGTTGTCACTTGTATACATTTGCACTGTTTAGCGTACCAAATTTCTTTCCTTCTTACAATATTTCAGCTATGGTATATTGTCTTCTTGGTAAATGGTAAGTGTTATTATTTTGAAATCGTGATGAAAGTCTACAAATTTCTTCTCTGGGCTTTGTGTACAGCATAGCCTTTATCCTTTTGTTTCTCTCTCTCTGGGTTCCCTCCATTCCCTTCCATTACCACATCTTTTATTACCTGGCTTGAGAAGTTGAAGTGACATCACTGAGATCCTAGGCTTAGAAGAAATGGCAGTACCCATTGCATACTTCTTCATTAGTACAAGGAAGAAGGGTATATGTGCCCCTAGGGGAAGGACCTCATCACCAACTCACAGAACACTTCAATTCCTTAACCCTAATCCTGTAACCCCAGTTAATTATATCCCAAATGCTTGCCACTGTTCAAAATAAAGATACTCCAAAGGGAGTGTATAGACAAGGGAGAAATGCCTATGTAGCCAAGAAGGAGGGAAAAATCCTCCTAGAGTCCTATCATCAAGAGCTTCCTGTCTATCAAGAGTGGTAGGTGTCACTGCCAGAATCCCTCACATACAAAGGAAACTTCCACATGTAGTTGGATCATCACATATGCAATATATCCTACTAGGAAAATTGTAAAGCATGGTTCATGAGTATCCTCAACATAAAACTCCTACTTAGTCAAAGCTTAAATAACCCATCAATAGGCATATTCGGCTCTCCTTGAAGCATTTCTCAGCTGTTGTCATGACTCCTTGAGCATGAGAAGAATTGTTTCCTCTAGGTTGAGTTCTGGGAGAGTTAAGTATCTATCCACTGATTTATTGTGGCTTATATCAGAAGACTGAACTTTTGGTAGATTATATTCAAGTAGGCACTGCCTGCTGAAAATTTAACAGACATGCAATAGATTGGTCTGTGGTCTAGGCCTTAGAAAAGTGAGTGGTGGCCTTGTAGAGATGCAAGCCACTTAATCAATAAATAAAGCTCCAGAAAGCCAAACAGGAGACAGCTGGCACCTTGACATTCTATTTTGATAGTAGTTTCATTAAATTTTGGAAAATGCATACTTGACTTAAGCATTAATTGTTGGGAGTTGAATGAAAGAGTCAAACACACTATGTTTGCTGTGTGCTAAAAAAGTATGTCTGGTGAAATACCTGATTCTGTAATAATAACCACAGTGTACACCCAGATGTGAAAATGAGTAGTTAGGTGTATAGGTTAATGATAAATACGTGCAGAGAAATTAGGAGCTTAGTTAGATACTCAGCCCACACATCATTTTCTTTTAACTAACAGGGCACTTGTTGAAACTCCTGCAAGCATGTTTCCTTGAGTTCCTATTGAAAATAATTTGGTTCATTTTCTAATTTACTTTTCTCAAAAGTCAAAGGAAATTTACCTTGCTAAGGAAATCATAGGGATAAGGAATAAGCTGCACTGAAGTTGTTTTCGGATATGATGAAATTAAGAATGATGAGACCTAGGACTTCCCTGGTGGTCCAGTGGTTAAGACTCTGCACTTCCACTGCAGGGAGCACAGGTTCAATCCCTGGTCAGGGAACTAGGATCCCACATGCTGCACAGCAAGGCCAAAAAAAAAAAAAAAAAAAAGAATGAGACCTCAAATCATGGAATCTTAGAGTATTAGGGGCTGGAGAGGTAACCAAGACCAACAAAGTTTTACTGATCCTCTGTCATGGGTCAGACATTGTCCTAGGAGTGGTAGTGATTAAAACAAAGTTCTGCTCTCATGAATCTAATACTGTAGTTAGAAGGCAAGTAAGTAGAATGGATGATTTCAGGGAGTGATCATGGTTATGGGGAAAAGTAAAATAAAGATAAATTACAACGACAAGGGAGAGTTCCTTTGGCTTGAGTAAGGTCTCTGTTAGAAGGTGACATTGAAGTTGATGCTAAATAACAATCAGGAGTCAGCAGTGGGAGCATTAGGGGCCACAGCCAGCACAAAGGTCTGAAATTGGGAAGGAGTCTGGCATATTCCTCGAGAAGAATAATGGCCAGTATGGCGGGAACACATGGAACAACAGGGAAGAAGAGGGCAAAAGGTAGTAGGCAGGGACTGTGTCATTTAGGGCCTTGGAGGCAATGGAAAATAACTTGAATTTTATACTTTCATACTAAGTAAGAAGATACTAGAATGGGTTTAGGCAGAAAATGCACAACATAATTTTGTTTTTAAAAATCTCTCTCTGGGGCTCCCCTGGTGGCACAGTGGTTGAGAGTCCGCCTGCCGATGCAGGGGACACGGGCTCATGCCCCTGTCTGGGAGGATCCCACATGCCGCGGAGCTGCTGGGCCCGTGAGCCACGCCACTGAGCCTGCGCGTCTGGAGCCTGTGCTCCACAGCAGGAGAGGCCACAGCAGCAAGAGGCCCGCGTACCGCAAAAAAAAAGAAAAAATAAATTTCTCTCTGGCTGCTCTTTAGAGGGTGGATTAGAGTGGCAAAAAGAGTAGAAGCAGAAAGACCAGACCAGGAAGTTTACTGATACAGTTGGTGTGAGTAATGGTGGTGTCTTGGCCTGGGGAAGGGAAGTGGAAAGAGCAGAATATGTGGTAAAAGTTGAGTCAATAAGATTTACTTCCTTAAATTGAGTTACGAGGGTGTCCACATAATCTTCACCCACTGACTCGGTCTGGACCTCTAAGGAAATGCAGAATAGATTTAATCCCTTCAAGTATGGAAAAGCAGTACACATGACCTTCCTGAAATCTCCTTTCTGTATTGAAGAGCCCTCCAACTATCTTCTGATATCTTTTTAATACTCCTGAGTAACCTGAACACCTTCTACTGGTTACTTCGTGTTTGACAATGTCCCCTTTTAAAAAGTGGTACCAGCACTGACTGAAGCACTTCTTTTGGGTGTTCCCTGATCACTGTAGAGGACAGTAAGGCTACTTCCTTCCGATGTACTGCATTTCTTTTAACAGGTCCTAATGCACATGAATTGCATGCATAGTGAAGAAAAGAGGTGAGGGATATAGCTGGAAGGGCCAGAACCAGGACGATCACTTGTCATCCTGTTATTGCAGAATACCTGTGAAAGTGATTCCCGTAGGTAAAGGGAACAGAGCTTGGGAGATGGTTTTCTCAGCAGATGATCATCTTACAAGAAGGTGCTAAACTGATAATTAAATGAAGCTGATGTTAAAAAGATCTGCTGGGTGTGGGGTACAGTGAGGAGAGCAGATAGGATAGGAAAGAGAGCAAAGCAAGGTTAATCATGAGAAAGCATTCTGAGGTTTTCTGTTCAAGGAATAGGGTGAGTGTAGTGGAAATTTCAGGTGAACAGAGAACAATGTTTTTAAGTTGGAAGCAATGGTAAACATGATTTTTGGAGTAAAGTCCTCTGGGCTCTTTAACGACCTTAATTGGTTTGACTCCTTGTTTTGCATCAGTCACAAATAATATAAGGTGAACCAAATTTTAATCAATCACTACAAAGGAGGTGTCTTAACTCTGTTTCAGCTAACTTGTTTCCTTATCAGTTCTTTCTGTACTAGGGTGCCACAGGACATGCAATAAGTCTATTAACTTTGCAGCTGTCTTAGAATGTGAGAATTTGTGCCACATTAGAACTGTCTCCCAAATGCCAGATCTGATTTTCCATCTTTGTTACATTTCGTTTTTGTTATTCCATGCAGAATATTGTCCTATTCTGTGAATGAGCATCTGAAATTAGGGGAACACCATGAGATGGTGGAGAGGGACATTTTAAAGAGGAAATTAACTTAATCCTTAAGAGGAAATGTGCCATATTCAATGAATGAAAATACGTCATTCCATTTATCCTCCTCATTCAGGAAGGGGGACATTATGCACATAATTCTCTTCTCAGTAAGAAAAGGGATGAGAAGGAAAAATAAAATCATAACAGCTAATATTAAACTCATATTTCTTATAATTCATGTTAAGAATGTTGAGTTGGAGGTAGAAATAAATAGGAAGGCCACGAACAGGGCTTCCAAAACAGTCCTCTTTTGAGACCAAATAATCCTTTTGATATTCACAATCTAGATTATAGAATACAATCCAAAAACCAAAAGACATATCACTAACAAGAACCAAACAACAGCAGAATCTCATTTTTAAAATGTTTTCTAGGATTACTAACGATTTTACAGAAATTAATGCATTCATTTTTACAGCTTCCTGAAGAGTAAATTTAAACAAAAAGGAATAGTTATAAAGTTAGCATCTATTACGAGCTTACTACGTGCTAACCTCTGTGCCTAGTGAATTGCCCTGATGTCTTACAGACCGCCGTAATCCATCCTTAATCCACCACTTAATCTACCGTAATCAGACCTAAAGAGGCAATATTTCAAAACATCTATATAAAAAAAATCATCTAAATTCCTTGATAGGATACCCACATACCACATTTCATTGGACTTCCTGAATAACCAATGCATCTATTTGTTAAATTCTACAGCTTTACCATGCCACATCAATTCAATGTCTGTAAGGAGACTTTATTATTGGCTAAAGCTTTACAGATGTTAAAGGGTAAAACCAGGCTCTTATATAAGGGAAAAAAAACATTGAGTTTAATGTAGTTAAATATTCAAAGTATTTTTGACAAAGCTCTGCCCCAAAGGTTAAGAGTACTATTATACAGATTGGAAGCTAGTTGAGATTTACAAAATAGTAATAGTAGTTAAAGACTTTTGTTGGGACTTCCCTGGCGGTCCAATGCAGGGGGTGTGGGTTCCATCAATCCCTGGTGGGGGAACTAAGATCCTGCATGCATGCCGCATGGAGCAGCCAAAAATATAAATAAATAAAATAAAAATAAAGACTTTTGTTATTTAACCTGAACTCGGACAATTTTTATATAACCTTTTATAAATTAACTGGAGGGAGCTCATGAGTTACAGATAACACTAAGCTCTTCTAGTTAGTGATGAAAGAAACAGATGGAAGTATGTTGTAGCAAGATAACGTGAGACTGTGAGATGGTGTAAAAATGGTAGCCAAGCTCCTATGGGAGCAATTGCAAAGCAATGCATTAGCCGTCAGTTACATCCATTTAAAAATACTAGACCTGAGTA
This sequence comes from Neophocaena asiaeorientalis asiaeorientalis, assembly GCF_003031525.2. Classification (NCBI taxonomy): domain Eukaryota; kingdom Metazoa; phylum Chordata; class Mammalia; order Artiodactyla; family Phocoenidae; genus Neophocaena; species Neophocaena asiaeorientalis. Next base: position 34,204 of record NW_020173914.1, read on the forward strand.
TATGTGCAGAATATTCAAGACATTGGAACATGGTTAAAAAAGTAAAATCAAAGAGCAAATATTATTTTACCCATTTATAAAGTAAGACCTATCCTTTACTGAAATGGTATACAAGGCAATAAGTAACTATTGTTCTACTGAAAATAAAGTCAGTGTGTTACTTGAAAGTAGGATATGTGGTTTCCAGTCCTGGCTCAATTGCTTATTCTTTTACTCAATAAATCATTCATTTAGTCATTCATTCAAAGCAAGATTTATTAAGTATTTATTATGAGTCAGATACTCTGTTGGGTATAAGGAAGTGATGTGTAGATGATGAAATTACATTCCCTAAATTGAAAGATCTCATAATCTAATAGGGAGATACACAAAATAGCAAACAATTATAGTGATATATTAAGTGATTAAACATAAATTTATGGAGCAAAAGTAATGTACAAGATGAAATTATTTCAGATGAGGGTAGGAGAGGTTTTGCTAGTAGTTCAGTGTGGTCAAAATTTAAGGTGGAAGCAGACTGGAATAGTCTTGATAAAACTGAGATAAAGCAGGGAAGAGCTGGATTATGAACAACCTACTGTGCTAGGCTAAAGTGTTTGCTTATTCTAACAACTGTAAGGCAAGCAAAAATCAGAAAAAGTTAAGGAGAGATGGGTGAAAGGCAATTGTTAAATTTATGTTTCAAATAGATCAATAATGTTATGGAGACTAAACTGGATGAAATTGAAGTCTGGAGACAGGAAATATTAGGATACTACTGAAAAATCGGGATAAGAAATAAGAAAGGCTGTTTATGGTGATGAAGAGAAAATTGGTGGATTTGATGACCTATTGGAATGGGAGATAAGTAAGGAAGGAGTCAAGGATGAACCACATATTTCTGGATTGGGCAACTGGGTAGATAATGAAAATAATACTCATCAAAATAAGAAGAGTAGATTTGTTATAAATAATTTGGAGACCTATCAAATTTGAAGAGCCTTTGTGACTTCCAAGAAAAGAAGTGCAATAAATATTTGAGTGTACACAAAAGCCTGGACAAAAAATAGGTATCTATCCTGCAGAGACAGGTTTTACAGTTCTCAAAATGTATACGATAGTTGTAGCCAGGAGTCTGCATAAGAATGAGAATAGAAGATTGTCTGGTGATGGAACCTTGAGAGTCCTCAACACTCTACCAACAATAGCACCATAATATAGATACAAATGTGTTTATACACACATTTTTCAATTCCACATTGGAAATTCATACAAAGTATGTTCTCAGATCATTATGGAACTAAAGAAGCAGTCAATAACAGAAAGATACATAGAAAATTCTAAAGTATTTGGAAATTAAACAATATAATTCTATGTAACACATGGGTCAAAGAAGAAATCTCAAGAGAAATTAGAATATATTTTGAACTGACTGAAAATGAAAACACAACATAGCAAAATTTGCAGGATGCAGCTAAAACAATACTTACAGGGAACTTTATAGTATTAAATGCTATATTAGAAAAGTAGAAAGTTCTCAGTCAGTAATCTAAGTTTCCACTTTAAGAAAGTAGAAAAAAGAGGAGCATGCTAACCACAAATTAAGCAGAAGGAAGTAAATATTAAAGTTAATAGCAGAAATCAATGAAATTTTAAAAAAATAGAAAAAAGAACAATGAAAACAAAAATTAATACTGTAAAAATCAATAAAACTGATAAACCTGTAACCAGACTTTTAAAGGGAAAAAAGAGAGAGAAAATAAAAATTACAAATATCAAAAATAAAGAGTGATATTATTATAGACTCCATAGACCTTAAAAGAGAATACTAGAAAAATCTATATGCACACATTCAAAAACATAGATAAAATAGGCCAATTTCTGTAAGACACCAACTATCAAAACTCACTTGAGAAGAAATAGATAACCTTTTCTACTGAAGTTTAAAATCTTAAGAAAAAGAAAAGAGCAAGATCCAGAACATGCTTTCACCACTGAATTCTACTAAACATTTAAGGACAAATAATTACAATTCTGTACAATCTCTTCCAGAAAATAGGAGATAACAACTCACAACTCATTTTGTGAGGCACGCATACCCTAATTCTTGAACCAAACAGGCATAACAGGAAAAGAAGACTGTAGACCAATAAACCTTATAAATACAGGCATTAGCAAATTAAATCCACTAATATATAAAAAGGATAATATATCATGGCCAAGTAGGTGCTTTTTCCAGGAATGTAAACCTGGTACAATATTTAAAAATCAAGCACCATAATTCACTGTATTAAGAGACTAAAGGAAAAAATACATATGATCATCTTTATACATGGAGAAAAAGGTTTTAATAAATTTCAACATCCATTTGTGATAAAAGTCTCAGCTAACTAGGAATAGAGGGAACATTCTTAACCTGAAAAAGGCTATCTCAAAAAAAAAAAAGTTACCATGATACATATGAAAAACAATGTACTCTTCTTAAGATCTGGAACAAGGTAAGGATGTCTTCTCTCATCACGCCTATTCAATGACACACTGGAAGTCTTAGCCAGTACAAAAAGGCAAGGAAAAGAAACAAAAGATATCCAGCCTGAAAAGATGAAATAAAATCTGTCTCTTTTTGTAGATAACTTCTCAAAGAATCTATACAAAAGCTCCTAGTAAATGAGCTTAGAAAAACTGCAGGACACAAGTTCAATATACAAAAATCAACTTTATTTCTGTATGCTTGCAATGAATTTGAAATTTTTCAAAATACCATTTACAGTAGCACTGAAAAAATAAAATTTTAGATAGAAATCTAAAAACAATCTCAAGGTCTGTATGATAAAAATTATAAACACTGATGAAAGAAATCATAGACCTAAGTAAGTGGAGAAATATACTGTATTCATGTGTTAGAACACTGAATACTATTCTATTTAATTTAATCCACAGACTTAACACAATACAAATGAAAATTATAGTAGACTTTTTGTAGATACCAACAAGTTGATTCTAAAGAAACTAGAATAGCTAAACAGTTCTGGAAAAGAAGAACTAAATTCTGGGAATCACACTGTCCAATTTCAGGACTTACTATAAAGTTACATTAATCAAGAAAGTATGGTATTGGTGAAGGATAGACATATAGATCAATGGAACAAAATAGAGAGCCCAGAAATAGGCCCTCACAAATAGTTAATTGATTTGTGACAAATATGTAAAGGCAATTCAATTGAGAAAGATTAGTCTTTTCAATAAATGGTGCTAGAATAATTGGATATGAACAGGAAATCCATACCTCACATCTTACACAAAAGTTAATGCAAGACATATCATTGGCCTAAAAGTAAACATAAAACTTTAAAACTTCTGAAAGAAAATATAAGAGAAGATCTGAATGACCTTGGTTTTGTTGATAGAGCTTTTAGATATGCCACTAATAGCACAGTTTGTAAATGAGAATATTGATAAATTGAGTTTTATCTAATCAAAATCTTTTGCTCTGCTAAATATACTGTTAAAAGAATGAAAGGGAGAGAACATTTGCAAATCACATTTCTGATAAAGAACTTGTGTTTATACTATAAAACAAATTCTCCAAACACAACAGTAATAAAACAAGCAGCCCAATAAAACAAATTGGCAAAAGATCTGAACAGGCACCTCACCAAAGAGAATATGTGAATGGCAAATAAGCAGTTAATTAAGGAAATGCAAATTAAAACTATGTGATACCACCCATTCTTATTAAAAAGGAAAATAGCACTACCAAGTTCCAACAAAGATGTATAACAACTGGAGTTCTCCTACATTGCTGGTGGAAATTTAAAATGTACTATCACTTTAAAAGACAGTGTGGCAGTTTTCTTATAAAGTTAAACGTATATATACCATATGACCCAGCAATCTCACTTCTAGGTATTAACTTAAAAGAAATAGAAACTGTTTCACACAAAAACCTGTATATAGATATTTTTAGCAGCTTTTTGCATTATAGCAGCTTTTGAAAGACATAATCATCCATATATCTTTCAAATGGCAAATGGATAAACAAAATGTGGTGCATCCATACAATGGAATACTGCTCAGCAATAAAAGGGAATAAACATGCAACATAGATGAATCATAAGTTCATTTTACCAAGTGAAAGATACCAGACCCCGAAGACTATAAACTGAATGATTCCATTTATACGACACACTGGATAAAGCAAAAATACAGATACAGAAAAGAAGTAAGTTGGGAATGGGGAAGGTACTGCGTATTAGTTACAAAGAGGCAACAAGAGAATTTGGGGGTGATGGAACTCTTCTGTCAGAAAACGTTCTGTCAGATACCTGACTCTATGTCACACAGGGAACTCTACTCATTACTCTGTAATGACCTATGTGGGAAAAGAATCTTAAAAAGAGTAGACATATGTATATGTATAGCTGATTCACTTTTTTGTACAGCAGAAACTAACACAGCATTGTAAATCAACTATACTCCAATAAAATTTAATTAAGAGAGGGCTTCCCTGGTGGCGCAGTGGTTGAGAGTCCGCCTGCCGATGCAGGGGACGCGGGTTCGTGCCCCGGTCTGGGAAGATCCCACATGCCGCGGAGCGGCTGGGCCCGTGAACCATGGCTGCTGAGCTTGCGCGTCTGGAGCCTGTGCTCCGCAACGGGAGAGGCCACAACAGTGAGAGGCCCGTATACCGCAAAAAAAAAAAAATTAATTAAAAGAAAAAGAAATGGAGAACAGTAGCATGAACACTGGAGTGCTGGAGTCATAGCCGTCAGTATGGACTCCTGGATTTTATTTAAGATAGATAAGATACATAAAGAAGCATATATTAGATAGATGATTGATAAATAGATAAACAGTGATATATGTTTATGTCTGGATTTGTATACATATACACATTTCCTAGCTCTATTGACAAGAATTATTAGAAGCAAGGACATCCCTGTGGCCATGAGAACAACTAGTATCAGATGTTTTGTTTTCTAAATATTATTCTACAATAAAAGCAACCAGAGATTCTTGATGAAGCGGTTGTTTCCAGGGGTAAAGCAGGGAAGACACAAGAGGAACCTGAAGCCTCTTGTGGTACCAGGAGGAAAAAAAAGTATGCAAAAATATATATATATTTTTAGAATGAGGGTAATATCCTCCCTTTGGCTCCTTATTGCTGAGATAAAAACTTGAGTAAGGAAATAAACAACAGGGGCTTCCCTGGTGGCGCAGTGGTTTAGAATCTGCCTGCTAATTCAGGGGACACAGGTTCGAGCCCTGGTCTGGGAAGATCCCACATGCTGCGGAGCAACTAGGCCCGTGAGCCACAACTACTGAGCCTGCGCGTCTGGAGCCAGTGCTCCGCAACAGGAGGGGCCGCGATAGTGAGAGGCCCGTGCACCGCGATGAAGAGTGGCCCCCGCTTGCCACAACTGGAGAAGGCCCTCGTACAGAAACAAAGACCCAACACAGCAAAAATAAAATTAATTAATTAATAAAGTTATGAAGGCTACCAATATAATAATAAATATAGTAATAAAAAAAAGAAAATAAACAATAGTACTGGATTCTAACTCATAAAATAAAAGAAATATCCATGAGTTCATTCTAATATAAATAAAAATGTGAATAAGTGAGATAAAAGGTATAATGCTTCTTTATAAAAATTACAAGTAATAAATGAGGAAAATTCAAAATCACCATTAGAAGAGCATGGTACTAATTATGCAGGCAGGATTCATCTATGCATGCGAAAAGTCATGGTGAAAATTTAAACAGGGTATTTGCAGATTCTCAAAGCATTTTCCTCCATATGTTTATTCATCAAAAAGGGGAAAACAATAAGCTTACAATGAAGAAACTGGCACACACTTTAACCAAATGGTCAAAGTTATCATCAAGATGAATGTATTTCAATATCATTAACCTGATTTGATGCCCTGAGAAGGGAACATCATCCCTGCAGCTTTCTTCCCAAGAATGCATAACCTTGATCTAATTATGAAGACATATTTGAGAAACACAAATAATAGGATATTCTACATTCAAATCCACCAGTACCTTTTAAATATGAAGATCATGAAAGACAAGGTCACCAAGTAAAGGAGAAACTAAGGAGACATGACATCTAAGTGTATTGTGGGACCTTGGATTGGATCCTGGAACACAAAAAGGACATTAATAGAAGGGCTAGTAAGGACTAGAGAAATCTGAGTAAAATGGGTAGTTTAATTACTAGTATTATACCAAAGCTCATTTTTTACTTTGATAAATACATTATGATTTTGTGTGATGTTTACTAAAGGGGAATCTAGGCAATAGATAACAGGAACCTCTGTCATACTTTTGCAACCCTTGTGTAAGTCTAAGATTATCTCAAAAGTAAAAGTTAGAAAGAATTGAGGATATTGAGCAACTCATACACTGATGTTCATCATCAGTATAAAATATAAATTGTTACAAATACTTTGAAAAACCACTTAGCCTCTTCTCAAAATAATCCTATACATGCCCTATCTTGTAATAAGTCCACTTCTAGGGATATATCATACAGAGATGTATACATATGTGCTCCCAAAATATATATGATAATGTGCTTAGTAACATTATTTAAAATAGCAAAAAGCTGGAGAAAGGCCCAATGTCTATCAATAGTAGAATGGATACATTTTCATACATTCATACAGTGAAATACTACACTGCAATGAAACTGAACAGACTACTGTTAAATTAAACAACATGGATGAATCTCATATGGGTAATGTTGAGTGAAAGAAGCTAAACACAAAAGAATATGTACTGCATGATTTCATTTTACATGAAATTCAAAACTAGACAAACTAATCTATGGTGTTCCAGGTCAGGATAGTGGCTCCCATAGAGGAGAACAAAGTGTCTCAGGATTGGGAGGGGATACAAAGAATGCTTCTAGGATGCTGGTAATCTTCCAATTCTAGAGCTGGATGGTTGTATGAATGTATTCATTTTGTAAAATTCATCAAGCTGTACATGTGAGGTCTCTGTATTTTTCTACATGCATATTATAAATTTTAATACAAGTAAAGTTTGGTTTTTTTAAGACAAATGATTCCTTGGCTGCTCTACTGTGAATTGACCTGAAGGATGCCAGAACGGAAGCAGGGTGATCAGTTAGACAATTCCACATTATAAAATATTTCATTTACAATGCTTTTATAAAAAGGAGAAAGACAAAATACTGGATCACAATAGCATATAAGTGATGAGAGATGATCTGAAAGTGTTCTGAAGTCCTAATGTTCTTTGGGAGTAGATTAAGATTGATTAACCTTTGTTAAGCATGGATGTTAAAATTTCAAGAATAATTCCTAAAGGAATAAAAATAGATTTTATCCTTCTAAAGAAGTAGAGAAAATGGAATGAGAAAACAAACAATCCTCAATCAATCAAGAAAAAAATGCATAGAAAAGTGAGACAATTAGGAAACACAAAGTAAGGTGGTAGAAACAAATCCATATATCAGCAGCCATAGCTGAATGAACTGACTTCCTTTCACACAGGAGAAGATTTTCAGCTTGGGAAGATTTTCAGCTTGGGAATAAATCCAACCTTACACTGTTTTCAAAGAGACACACCTAAAATACAAGCTGTTAAAAGGTTGAAAGTAAAAGGATGCAAAGAAATATTCTAAGCAAAGATCAAGTAAAATAAAGCAAGGGTATCTATAGTAATTTTATGTCAAAGGAAGAATTAGTGGAATTAAAAAAGGGGGGCTCACAATTTAATGATAAAAGTTTTAACACAGAAGATTAATGTACTCAAAACTTGTAGCACCTTATAAAACAGCTTAAAAATTACAAAACAAAAACATACCAGAACTACAGAGAGAAGTAGATACCCCACTATCACAGTGGGAGGTTTCAACACACCTCTCCACATTATTCTAAGGCAAAGTAGATGGAAAACTTGGTGAAGATAAAGAATACAGCAATCTTGATCTAGAGGACTTATATAGAACCTTAGGTCTAATAGCTAAACAATTTCCATCCTTCTTGGATACACATGAACCACATTTTAAAAGTGGGGCAGGGGCAAATACTAGGCAATCCTCTACTAAATTTCAAAGAATATGTGTCATCAGAATATCTACTCTGACTACAATGAAACTTTCCAAAGCAAAACAGGTATATTTAAAAACATATATTTAAAAATTTTTTAAAGTTCTAAAAATCCATTGATCAAAATGAAATCATAACTGAAATGATAATTTTGAACTGAACAATAATGAAAGTACTTCATATCAAAACTTAGAGATGCAGTGCAAGTAGAAATTTGGGGAGAATTTTTGTCTTAAATGCTCTAAATGCACGAAGCTAAAATTAATTAGCCAAAAAAAAAAAAAAACTATTCGAAAAAGTAAGAACAACAGAATACAACCAGATCAGTTATGAGCAGAAGTAGGTGATGAGAGAGAAAGGAGTCTCAATAAAGATAGATTTTGCTATTATTTTTATTATTTGTCAAAAAAAAAAATGCTGAGTATCTATAGAATTGCCAATTACTGAAGAGAAGTCAAAGATATGAAAACCTGCTCCCTGCCTTCAAGGAAGATTATACAAATCACAGTGAAAAATAAAGATTAGCCAGCAGGAGATGTCTTAAATGCTCTAAATGCACGAAGCTAAAATTAATTAGCCAAAAAAAAAAAAAAACTATTCGAAAAAGTAAGAACAACAGAATACAACCAGATCAGTTATGAGCAGAAGTAGGTGATGAGAGAGAAAGGAGTCTCAATAAAGATAGATTTTGCTATTATTTTTATTATTTGTCAAAAAAAAAATGCTGAGTATCTATAGAATTGCCAATTACTGAAGAGAAGTCAAAGATATGAAAACCTGCTCCCTGCCTTCAAGGAAGATTATACAAATCACAGTGAAAAATAAAGATTAGCCAGCAGGAGCAGAGATTTGTGACAAAGCCTGAGAGTAGCAGCTCAGTTGGGGTTTTGGGGGCTGATGAGACAGGGCACCCCTCACCAGCAGCTCTTCAGGCTGAGATCAACTCCTGGCCTCCAGAGATGGGTGCAGGAGAAAGGTGTGTGTCCTTAAGGGAGATTCCGGCTTCAGATAAAGAAGAAAGTGGAAAGAGCTTTCTAAGAAGAGACTGAGGGTGTGGGAAGCTTTGTTTACTGTGTTACAGAGGTATCAGAGGAAGGGAAGAAGGAGGGAGTAAAGAAGTGGGAGAATGAATCTGGGAAGAACCACATGACAGTCCTAGAATGAGTAGGCGTGAGAGGAACAGGCAACAGAGACTTTCATAATGACTTTGGACAAGAAAAAGAGAATGTGAGGCATGAGGCATTTTCCCTGCTGAAGATTCTAAATGAAACTCGGGAGGAATGTTGTATTAGTGCCTCTGCAGGCTAAAGCTTCTAAATTGCTGTAAGCTTGGTGATTCTGGCAAAATGTAGCCTTTGGCCAAAGTTCTAATGACACACTTTTAAGAAATGATTAATGGCTTTCTGAAGTTCTTCTGGCAAAAAGCAGCAAGTCATAGGAGGCCAGTGACAGTTAAAATTAGACACATCAGAAATAATCCACTGTGCTGCATGGCTAATGGTTAAATTGGTTTCTAGGAACCTTTCCCGGTGTGGATCTCTGGCAACAGTTGATTCTGGTCTCATTTAATGGAGCCAGGTTGGATTAACTTAACAGTTGTGTGGCCCAAGTTGAAGTAGTTCTTGAACTTCCTTAGTTGTTTTGTTTTTTTTTTTTAAACTCCCTATATATAAAATTGTGAAAATGATACAGGGATTTTGAGATGATTACTGATAATGTAAAAAACTGCCTAGCACAATAGGCATCTGCCACATTGTAGGTAGTTCGTAAATGGTATCTCATCATTATTATTGTCACTTATTCCAGATCACCACTGTATCTACAAGTTACGAGCATACCTAAGTGCTTCTAAAATCACCAGTCCTTTATCACACAGGTACATGACAACCTCTACCTCCTGGCCAGAGTCCACCAGATCAGTGATTTTACTTGCTATGCTGCCTCCTGTTGACCAGTTCCAGCTTCCTCTTCAAAGTTGCCTCATGTTGTCCACACTGATACTGCCTACCATCTCCCCCAGGGGATGTGGGTAGGGATAGTAGGAGAGCAGAAAGTCTTTTATGCTGTCCTTTACATGCTTGCTCTCATTCTTTAATGCTGCTATCTGCTTTCCTCTCTTTTATCCTGCTCTTGATTCATTCATTTATCAAATGTTTACTGAGTGTCTAGGTACTAGGTTGGACACTAGCGATACAAAGTTGACAAAGGCACAGTCATGCCCTGAAGGATATGACAATCCAGTGGGAGAAACAGATGTGAGCAGATACCCACAGTGCAATTAGATAAATGGTAATGGGAGGGTTTCCATGGTACTCTGGGAGCACGAATGATGAGGCAACTAATTCTTCTGGGACAGATGAAGTTTCACAGAGGTATCTGAGCATATTTTAAAAAGATGATTAAGGGTCCACCAGTCCATAAGGTGGCAGTGAGGATGGGGGAGGAGAGAGAGGAAGAGAGAGAGTCACTACAGACCAAGGGGTTAGGTGTGTGCGTGGTGGAGCAGGGTGGGGGGTGGATTCCAGCAGAGAAAACCTGGGTATTAGCTTAGCTGCAAGATTTTAAGGGAAGGCTTAGGAAAAACAAAATGAAATTCAGGAGAAAATGAAATAGTATTTCTCAAAGATGCTTTGCATGGACTAAAGAAAAAAAATTTTTTTTCCACAAATGCCTAAGATTGCTCAAGGCAAGAGCATATGCTGTCCCTGTAATTCCTACTGAAAAGATGAAATCTTTGAGATTCATGTCATACTTTATAGAGACATTGCAGTAAACAAAATGATCAAGACACCTTTAAGCATCATCCAGGGAAGAAGGATTAGTTTAGTTTGAAGTGATCACATTTTCTCTTGTCTTTCATCCACCTTCTTGTGGTGCAGTTCAGAAGGCATCACTGCCCTCTCCTCTCCTCGTAAGAGTGACCTTGCAATGGGAAGAAAGGACGACGATGGCTACGGGGCAACCCAGTGTCTGCATTTGCATCTAGAACACCCTTATATCCATTCCCAGACTGGGAAAAGATTAAAATAAAAAAAGCTCTCAGCACCTCTTCTGCCTCAACAAAAAGTAACATTATAGCAAAGCAAGCCCAACCCAGTGAAGACAACCAGCAAAAATGCAACCTTTTGACTTCGGCTTTAACTCACCATCCCAAGACCAATGGGTTATACAGGAGGTACTGTCGGGAAAAGCTTCCCTCAAGAGTTATTAGGAACATAACCATGTTTTAGGATAAAGTAGAGAAAAAAATGTTCTGGGAGTGTGTAAGTGCAGGAGGAGTATGTTAACTGAGATGAAAAATGGACAAACCAAGTACATTTTTGACAACTCTGCCAGGCTCCTTCCTTGACCCTAGGTTCTCCCTCCAACTCTTAAAACATACATATTTCCTAACAGTTTCTATCATTTCCTCATTCCTGAGGGAACAGATCTAGAAGGGGTGGACTTTTCCTTAAGTCCCAAAACTCTTTAGAGCACCTTGGTAAGTCAGACCAAATAGGAGAGGAAGGCAGAATGCATTTGTTTATGATGTTCTCACAAATATTTACAGGTCAAACACTCTAATACTGCTGAGGGGTATCTTGTGTGGGCATAGATAGTTTGGACTTGTTTCATCTTAGGTAAAGACTGGTGTCAGCAATTTTAGTGAATATCAAAAATGTGTCAAATTAGCACAACATTGTAAATCAACTATACTTCAATATAAGATAAAAATTTTAAAAAAAGAAATGTGTCTGTTTCTAGATATGGTACAGGCCATGCACATACCACATCTCCTTGTCCTGTGGAGCTTTATTCTTTTTTTTAAATTGACGTGTAATTGACATGCAACATTGTATTAGTTTAAGGTGCATGACATATTGATTTGATATTTGCATATATTGCAAAATGATCACCACAATAAGTCTAGTTAACATCTAGTTAACCTATGTTACAGGCCATGCACACACCACATCTCCCTGTCCTGTGACATTTTATTCTAACACTGATGTTGAGACAGTCACCAATTTAAAATTTAAATTTTAAAGAGTTAGGACAACAAGGTACCAAAGATAACTATCTAATGAGCAAAAGCCCTCACTTCTATGTTGAAATGGAAATTAAGAAAGGTTGAACTATTTGGTTACCTTAACTTGGTATCTCATACCAAGGAACAGTAAATGGTTTAATGTTAATGCTGTGTGAATTATAAGAGTTTCAGAATATTTAAAGAGAGGAGAAAAGGATATTTTAATTACTGTGAATTTACTCATGAACACAGAACAAATATTTTCTTACTATTTTGTAAATAGCACTGAACCCTTTTTATCTCCATCAGCCCCAACCACTGTGGTACCATTCTGCATGCAGACCAGTCAGGCTGAGGAGAATTAAATTTAATCTGTGCAAAAGTTGAAGGTGGAAGAGCGTGAAATTAACTTGACGCATTTTTATGGCATTTTCTATCTTCTAGTTTCCCTCAGCCTTTCCAATCCAGAACGATTTGGTTGGCTGTGTCAGGATCTCCTCATCCCTGGAGCTTCCCTCTCCTCTCTACTCATTGAGATTTGAGGGCATCTGTGTATGTGTAGCTTATTCTTCCTCAGTCCACAGGCAACCCAGCTGAAGGAAATGCTGATTTAGTTGGCTTGTTATTTACCTTGGCAGAGCTTCAGTCTGTGCTCAGGGTTCACTCATCTTGGTGACTCATCTCTTTCAGGAGTACGTGTGTGTGAAAACAGCCAAAGATGAGTCAACTCATTCAAGAAATCATTCAGCATGGCCCAAATGGTTTGCAAACATTTTGAAAGGAAATGAAAACTTTTATAAGACTGTATAGTACATAGCAACTTAGAAATCGGTTGCTAGTATAACACTTATAAACTCGAGAGGTTATTACAGACACACCTCAACCGATGGGGATAAAGCTGCGATATCCCATATCGTATCAGTAAAGGAAGCACTTCTACATGTTTAAAAACACATAGAATAAGAACTAATTGAAGACAATTATGTTTAGAGAGAGGCAGATGGAAATGAGATTGTGGGTTGCCTACTTAGATTTCATTTAGTGACTAACTGTTACAAGAAATGCCTGCACCATGCAGTATAAGCACTCCTCTCATTATTAAGAATCTAGGAAGATGTTCTATCAATTCTGTTCAACTCCTGACATGAACATTCAAATAGTACATATTATTCAAATAACATGGTTGTGCAGAGATTCTGAAGTTTTATCAGGAGAGTTTTGTGAAGGAACGTATTTGCAAATTACAAATGAAGATGGATAATAAAAACAAAAAAGAAATGTATAAACACCACAGATTGCAAATTCTACCTTATTCCATTATGCCCTTATTATTTAAAAGGTAATAATCAAAGCATATTTTGTGCATATTTATAGAAATAACCATGTAGTAATTTTTTAAAGGTGCCTATTTAAAATTTCTTCTGCTCATGAAAATGTGCCTTTTCCAGAGCTGGCCCATTATCCTTAATAGGACCTCTTCTACCACATTAAATAATTTATCTCTTTTTCAAGAGAAACTAGGTGTTTCCCACCCCATACAGGACTTGTACTTCATTTGCCAATATCCAACACAAAACCAGGTCATCTACATTAATTAATTCTGTCCACTATACATGGATATTTCCATGGGTGCTGGGCTCTGATGGTGCAGGTTTTATGAAGCATCACACATTTATATTTGATAAATAGAAACACAGAAATGCACATTGACTCATACCTTGATCCTATGAAATATAAATAAAAGTCTTCCTATTTCTGAAAGGAATATAGAAAGACATAATTAAAATGATTCAGAGGATTTCAAGGAAAGGTGACAAATAATAAACCCATAATTTAGGAAAATATAATTAGCTTTCCTTTTATTTGAAACAATAAAAACACCGAAGAGATGGAGAGAAAAAGTGGAAGTGAGAGAACCTTTATGTGTTGGGAAAGAAGGCGTAGATTTGTTTTTCCTTTCCAAAAATGTTTTAATACTCACAGAAACCCATAAGATAGGGATTTTCATCCTCATTGCACAAATGAGAAAACTGAAGATCTGAGAAACTGTTACTTGATGAAAGTTATACCAACAGGAAGTAATGGAGCTAAGACTGAACCCGGTTGTAACAAACTCAAAGCTTAATTGTTGTAAGTTTAACCAAAGTATTTCAGAGAAGGTGATGACTGTGCTGAATTCTGAAAAAAGAATTGAGCCTGTTTTATGAACAGGTGAACATTGGAGAAAGAATATTTTAGACAAAGGGTGAGTAATCATAATAACAGCTATCATTTAAAGCATTTACTATGTGTTAGATTCTTAATGTACAAGTACATAACTATCAAAGTAACATAACTTATATGGTTCTCATAATGATCTAATGAAGTAGGTGATACTACATTCATCCTAAAGAAGAAAAGATGGAGCCCAGGAAAGTTTTGAGTAACCTACCAAATGTCTGACATGTTACAGCCTGGTTTGAAACTAAGATCCAAGCATCTCTAAAGTCTCTGGTCTTTCCAAAGTCTTAGGATCACTGGTGCAGCTGGATCAGAGTCAGGGGGGAAGGAAAGTGGTGGGATTGAGCCTGATGAATTGAACAGACACAGGTCACAAAAAGCTGTGTAAGCCAAGTGAAAGTGTTTACACCTTATTCTCAGTTGACAAGAAGCCTTTGAAAGATATTAAATGAGGAAATGACATGATCATATTGTAGCTTTAAGGTCATTCTGGGTAAGGGGTAAAGTGTAGAAAGAGGAAGTGTAAGGGGAAGCAGAGAGACCAATTAGTAAACTAGCTAAATAAACCAAAGCAACATATAATGCCCATCTGGTTAACTAACCATGGAATTGGAGTAGACAAGGATGATTCTAGACATATCAAAAAGGTGAAAATGACAAGATATAGAGACCAATAGATTTCCTTGCTAAGAACAGAGTCTATAATGACTCCCAGGTCTCTGATTAGGTTACTTAATATATCAAAGACATACTAGGAACTAACTCTACAGTCATGGGGAGGCAAATAAACAACATCTAACAAAGATCCAGTTATCAGGCTAGGTTTAAAATTCATAGTAAAGTTTTGTTGTGATAAAGATTAGAAAATGCTACCATTAGAATAAATTTGAAGAGCACATGAAAAAGCAATTTGGAGTTTAAACTATGCGATGGGTGATTTCTGTATTGAAAGCATTTTATTTGTTTTCATGTCTAATTTTGCCCACCTCACATTCCTAAAATGTAAACTTGTTGAGGGCAGGGATTTTATAATTCTTGTTACCACTCTAAATCCCACACATGGAATAGTCCCCAGTACAGCGTAAGGGCTCAATAAATATGTATGCACTGGATGACAGCCCAGTGAATATGACTGAGATCCTGATTACAGGAACCCTCATAGTTTACATAGCATCTTCAACTAAGTATTCATGTGATACTTTGCTTCCTGCCCTGTAAAATCAATGAAGTTGGGGTCATTTCTGACATTCTGAGAGGACAGAAATGAGAAATGTAATGACAAAACTCCCTGAACTCTGACTCTACTTTCTTCCTCCAAATAATGAGCACCAAATTAATTTTCAGATTAGACACTCTTAAAATTCCCTAGAAAATCAATAATGCAAAGTGATAAGACTAAGTTTAGATGATTGATTTATCCATTGATTTTTCTTTTAATATTTCTGGCAAGAGATGGTCACTTCAAGGCCAGCGATGACTACCTCAACTCTTCCTCTTTCCCCTAAAGGAATATAGAAAGACATAATTAAAATGATTCAGAGGATTTCAAGGAAAGGTGACAAATAATAAACCCATAATTTAGGAAAATATAATTAGCTTTCCTTTTATTTGAAACAATAAAAACACCGAAGAGATGGAGAGAAAAAGTGGAAGTGAGAGAACCTTTATGTGTTGGGAAAGAAGGCGTAGATTTGTTTTTCCTTTCCAAAAATGTTTTAATACTCACAGAAACCCATAAGATAGGGATTTTCATCCTCATTGCACAAATGAGAAAACTGAAGATCTGAGAAACTGTTACTTGATGAAAGTTATACCAACAGGAAGTAATGGAGCTAAGACTGAACCCGGTTGTAACAAACTCAAAGCTTAATTGTTGTAAGTTTAACCAAAGTATTTCAGAGAAGGTGATGACTGTGCTGAATTCTGAAAAAAGAATTGAGCCTGTTTTATGAACAGGTGAACATTGGAGAAAGAATATTTTAGACAAAGGGTGAGTAATCATAATAACAGCTATCATTTAAAGCATTTACTATGTGTTAGATTCTTAATGTACAAGTACATAACTATCAAAGTAACATAACTTATATGGTTCTCATAATGATCTAATGAAGTAGGTGATACTACATTCATCCTAAAGAAGAAAAGATGGAGCCCAGGAAAGTTTTGAGTAACCTACCAAATGTCTGACATGTTACAGCCTGGTTTGAAACTAAGATCCAAGCATCTCTAAAGTCTCTGGTCTTTCCAAAGTCTTAGGATCACTGGTGCAGCTGGATCAGAGTCAGGGGGGAAGGAAAGTGGTGGGATTGAGCCTGATGAATTGAACAGACACAGGTCACAAAAAGCTGTGTAAGCCAAGTGAAAGTGTTTACACCTTATTCTCAGTTGACAAGAAGCCTTTGAAAGATATTAAATGAGGAAATGACATGATCATATTGTAGCTTTAAGGTCATTCTGGGTAAGGGGTAAAGTGTAGAAAGAGGAAGTGTAAGGGGAAGCAGAGAGACCAATTAGTAAACTAGCTAAATAAACCAAAGCAACATATAATGCCCATCTGGTTAACTAACCATGGAATTGGAGTAGACAAGGATGATTCTAGACATATCAAAAAGGTGAAAATGACAAGATATAGAGACCAATAGATTTCCTTGCTAAGAACAGAGTCTATAATGACTCCCAGGTCTCTGATTAGGTTACTTAATATATCAAAGACATACTAGGAACTAACTCTACAGTCATGGGGAGGCAAATAAACAACATCTAACAAAGATCCAGTTATCAGGCTAGGTTTAAAATTCATAGTAAAGTTTTGTTGTGATAAAGATTAGAAAATGCTACCATTAGAATAAATTTGAAGAGCACATGAAAAAGCAATTTGGAGTTTAAACTATGCGATGGGTGATTTCTGTATTGAAAGCATTTTATTTGTTTTCATGTCTAATTTTGCCCACCTCACATTCCTAAAATGTAAACTTGTTGAGGGCAGGGATTTTATAATTCTTGTTACCACTCTAAATCCCACACATGGAATAGTCCCCAGTACAGCGTAAGGGCTCAATAAATATGTATGCACTGGATGACAGCCCAGTGAATATGACTGAGATCCTGATTACAGGAACCCTCATAGTTTACATAGCATCTTCAACTAAGTATTCATGTGATACTTTGCTTCCTGCCCTGTAAAATCAATGAAGTTGGGGTCATTTCTGACATTCTGAGAGGACAGAAATGAGAAATGTAATGACAAAACTCCCTGAACTCTGACTCTACTTTCTTCCTCCAAATAATGAGCACCAAATTAATTTTCAGATTAGACACTCTTAAAATTCCCTAGAAAATCAATAATGCAAAGTGATAAGACTAAGTTTAGATGATTGATTTATCCATTGATTTTTCTTTTAATATTTCTGGCAAGAGATGGTCACTTCAAGGCCAGCGATGACTACCTCAACTCTTACTCTTTCCCCTAACCTTCAGTCTCCTCATTGCTGCATTTAACCCTGAGGACTAGCCAGTATTGCTACAGAAAGGTCTCAAACCTTCCAGTGCAGTCATCTCTAATGGGGGAGAACTGAGGGTAAAGGTAAGGTCAGAAACACTGAGTCTAGGATATGCCTGCAAGGAAGAAGAGTCAGTGAACAGGAACAAGCTTAGAGACAGAAAATCCAAACAAGGTTATCAACCCAAAGTCAGAACAGCGTAGAGAGAATCAGATGTTGGTTCAGAGGCAAGAATTACAAGAGAGAAGCAGATCTTGGAAGGAAAGGGAGGATTACATTCACCTGACTCAGAGCCTGCCCCTTTCTTTAACTCAGGTCCATTTCCATAGGAAACTTCTGGAAAAGCTTTTCATTCTGTGCATGCCCTTTCTCTTTTTCATTCTGTGGTTTTCCTTATTCCATGCCTGATCTTTGATAGTCCTCTAAGGTTTCTTCTCACCCCTTGCACGCCCCCCTGGAAAACCTTATACCCTTAACAGTTTTAGGCATTCTCATAATGTTAATAATATTAAAGTGCCTCTTTCTCTCTGTTTTTGTTGTTGTTTTGTGGTTTTTTTGGCCATGCTATGAGACATGCTGGATCTTAGTTCCCCGACGAGGGATCCAACACATGCCCCGTGCCTTGGGAGCACAGAGTCTTAACCACTGGCCTGCCAGGGAAGTCCATCTTTCTCTCTTGAATCCCTGTTTCATAGTATTAACAGCATACAAAACATCTCCATTTGAAACACTTCAAATTCACCAATATATTAAAAAAATATTTTCCACCTCTGTTTTTAAACACATCCCCATCATTACTCTCTGCATCTGAGTGGTCCTCACCTTGGGTTCGGATGACTGCCATGCATTCTTATCTGGAAATTCTTCCTTCAATCTCTTCCACTTCAAAATCCAACTTATACCTAACTTCGAATTAAAAAGAACTCAAATTCCATTTTCATCACATTATTCCTCTGACTTAAAAGGAAAAAGCTTAATTACCTTTCCAATATAACAAAGTTTCTTAACCTATCTTGTACAGGAACTCTTGTTTTTCTGAGATCTCAAGAGCACTAACTAGGAGACTGTATCATCACTAGACCCATTCCTGGGTCCTGCACTTCGAGATCCCACTTGGCCCTCCTCTGACTATGTCTTCCTAGCAATTCCCCGCCCTCTAGCCCCAACAAGAAATCCATAGGGCAGGACAGTTACCTGTGGAGAGCTTTTCATTCCCTAATCTGAGCTACCTGTGACCTTGATGGTTCCCTCCCAAATAGCCTAGGGCTTGCTTCTGGGGCCTGTGTGGCCCTCTTCCCTGAATCTGTCCTCCTGATGGAGTCATGAAGCAAATTTGTCCAAGTCTAGGTCCAAAGAGTGGCCAAGGAATAGGTGTTTACAGAGGGTGTGAATGAAATTGAAACATGTGTGCTCAAGTGCCCCAGGTCTCACAATGAGGGTTGGAGTTAGGGGTAGGAAGAGAAAGGGTATGAGCTCTAGACCCACTACTCTCCTGTTCTGAGGTAAAACATTAAGGGTGTTATAGTAGTTTTCAATTGCTGCATAAGCCAATTACCACAAACTTACTAAGTTAAAACAACACAAATTTATTATCTCACAGTTCTGCAGGTCAGAAGTCCAAGTGGACTCAGATGGATTCTCTGCTTAGGGTTTCCTAAGGCCAAAGCTATGGTGTTGGCTGGGCTAGGGTGTTACAGAGGATCTGGGGAAGGATATGCTTCCAAGCTCACTCAGGTTTTAGCAGAATTCAGTTCACCATGGTTGTAAGACTGAGGTCCCAATTCCTTTCTGACTGTCATTCAGGGGCCTTTCAGCTCCTTAAGGCCCTCTGCATTCCTCCTCACATGGCCCCTCCATCTTCAGACCAGCAACAGCTCATGGAGTTTTCAACTCTCTGACTTTCTTTTCAGCCAGCAGATGGAGAAAGTTCTTTGCCTTTAATGGCTCATGTGATTTCTTTGGCCCACCAAGAAAGTCCAGAATAATAGCCCTATTTTAAGGTCATCTGTGCCTTACAAACTTGCATGACAAGTGACGTCTCATCATATTTACAGGTTATGGGGATCAGGGCTAGACACATCTGGGAACTATACTAGTGCCCAGGCTGCTGTAGCAAAGTACCACAGACTGGGGACTTAAACAATAGAAATGTATTTTCTCATAGTTCTGGAGGCTGAAAGTCTGAGGTCAAGGTGTCAGCAGGGTTGGTTTCTTTGAAGGACTCTCTCAGTGACCTGGAGATGATTGCCCTCTGCCTGTGTCTTCACATAATCTTCTTTGCATACATGTCTGTGTCCTAATTGCCTCTTCTTACAAAAACACCAATCATACTGGATTAGGGCCTACCCATATGACCTCATTTTAACTTAATTAACTCTTTAAAGATACCATCTCCAAGTACAGTTACATTCTGAGATACTGGGGGTTAGGACTTCAACACATGAATTTTGGGGGGACACAATTCAGCTCGTACTAGGGACTACTTTAAGAAATCTGCCTACCACAAGAATTAGAAATGTGAACCCAGCCTTGAAGGTTTCTATGAAGGCATATTTGTCAATGTAGGAAGATAGAGCATATTCTATTTAACAGTTTTTCAACTTTATTATTTTAAGTACTTAGATATATGGTATGTAGGTCTTCAATTGTATTCCTGCTCCAACTTTGCAGATCTGGTGGATGTGCCTGGACAGAGAGGTGAGGAATCTGAGAGGAAATGAACAGAGCTGGAGGCTGCCCTTCAATGAAAAGTAACTGTGGTGGCAGCAGCCACATTGGAGTCTATGAGGTGAAGTCTAAGGCTATACTGATATAGCCAAGCCTATAATCAGGGAATAAAGCTTATTTTCCTTAACCTGTCATTACTATGCATATAGACTGTCCATCAGGCATTCTTTGCTCATCATTGTAAGATGCAATACCATGCTCC
This sequence comes from Neophocaena asiaeorientalis asiaeorientalis, assembly GCF_003031525.2. NCBI lineage: Eukaryota > Metazoa > Chordata > Mammalia > Artiodactyla > Phocoenidae > Neophocaena > Neophocaena asiaeorientalis. The sequence continues at coordinate 54,925 of NW_020173914.1, forward strand.
ATGCCTCCTTCCCCTCCCCCAGCCTCTACTCCATACCACGCCCACACACACTCTGACTGCTTTGTTCCTTCCTGCATAGCCCGAGACTGTCCAACTGTCTTAGTCCATTCGGGCTGCTATAATGGGTGGTTTATAAACCATGAAGACTGGGTGGCTTATCAACAACAAACTTTATTTCTCATATTTCTAGAGGCTGGAAAGTCCAAAATCGAGGTGCTGGCAGATTCAGTGTTTGTTGAGAGGCTGTTTTCTAGCTAATAGACAGCTATATTTTCTATGTCATACCTGGCAGAAGAGGCCAGAGAGCTCTCTGGGAGTGTTTTAAACAGGTATTAATTGCATCCATGAGGGCTCTGCCTTCCAAAGGTACCACCACCAAGCACCATCACATTGGAGGTTAGGTTTCAACGTGTATTTGGGAGACACAAACAATTCAAAGATGACACCAAAAATCTACTTCCTGTACTACTCCTCTCAACTTCCAAGGCATGTGCTTGCCTGCAGTCATTTGGAACTTAGCATTTTTAATTTTATACAACTTTTTAAACTTTTTAATGTCATGAACAAATACAATATCTCTTCTAGATTGTGATCTTGTTGAATTCAAGTACCATGGCTTACATATCTCCCCTAGTGTAGAGGGAATGCACCAAACTTGGTAAATACACAGATGAAATGAATTAAGATTATTTTCCTAGTGTTTGTTCCTTATGGATGCTGCATGACAAATAATTTGGTGTTAAAATAAGTTTGGACAGATTTTACAAGGTTAAAACATGTTTCTTAAAGACATCTCAGAGTCTTTAATATACTACTGCATATGGTTAATATCTAAAGGAGAGACAGTCATGAAGACTTTACCAAACTTATTGATCTTTTATTTCAAGAGCATGTTAGGCAGCTGGTGTTCCTGAATATATACTTTTTAAAAGGCTGGCTTAAGAATTATTCCTCACCCAACTCTCTTTCTAAATATATAATATTATTTATATGCAGCATATAAAAGAATTCCACATATCTATATGTATTCAAAAGTCTTTATCATGACCATCCCCACATCAACTACGGGCAATTGTTCAAGTTATATGAAAACTCCTATCTGATATGAAAATTTCCTGCTCACTTAAGGTCTTCAGGGATATAAGTTCAGGTCTTTCCCACAAAGTTTAGTGATGAGCTGAAGTGCATGTCCTTTGAGGAAAGATCCAGAGTAAGCAGCTTTATATCAAAATATAAAATATTAAGATTCCAGTTATTAACTGGAATGTGTTAAGGAGGGAGAACATGGAATCTTTGGCTCTGGAGAGCACTTAACATTTCATTACTATAAATGGTTTTGACATCTGTGAGGTTGAACTTATCAGGCTCTCTTAGGTTGTAAGCACTGTTCAGATGGACACAGTAGCTTTCTTAAGTTCCACAGAGTTTCTTAAGAGTATATTGTCTAAAAATGTTGATGACAGCAATGAACAAGGATGATTTTCCCTCACAGACATGCTGTGAAAATTAATAACAGACAGTCTAATAAATACTTTGAGCTCCTTTGGGGAAAACTGAATACAAATTAAAGTACTTTCATATAATAATGCCTTTGTCAACATACCTAAGCACTTGTATATTAGATGATTTTAAAACATAGGGAGGCATTAACCTCTTTGAAATGCAGATGGATAAAGTTTAGGATTGGCATGAGTGTCTGAACATTATGAAGCTGGGTCCAGTGGGTAAACCCTTGACTAAATAGTCCTGATTTTCATTGTTTACAAATATCAAAGGGATCAAAGTTTTAGGATGTAACCTCTAGAGTCAAAGAGAACTGGCAATCCCAAAACCATTTCCCTACTATCTTAGCTGACCTTCAGGAACTATGTTGTGGAAAACTTTATCTAATTTGTAATAATGCTGTGGGACTGAATTTTCTATTAGTACTCTCATATATTCTATTTTCCTCAAATACTTTCACTTTTTTTTCTAATTGAATTTCTCGCTTTTGAAGCCAGAGTTTCTTTTATCAATACTGTTATTAACATTTGCATTCCTATTTTTAACTCCCATTTCAAGGCATGACTTGAAAACATTTTGTTGAAAGCAGTTATTTGCCATGTTTAGAGCGCTGTAGTTCAGCAAAATTGAAAAATACCTCTACTGCATTAGTAACATAAGAACAAAAATGTATTTTATCACTTTGAGTATGTAAACACACAGAGAACAGCAAATCAAATAATGGAACTAAGAGGAGACATAGTCTAATGGACTCAGCAGAGAATTAAGAGCCAAAAATATCTGAGCTCCAACCTTGGCTCCAATACAGGGTCCTATGTCCTTGGGTATGTTCCTTTGTCTTCATGAAATAAAAAAGAACTTAAAAAAAAAAAGCAAAAAAATAGAAAAACAGAAAACCTCACTGTAGTAGAAATAAGGGAAAGTGGTCAGAAACATGACAGTTATTTCAGTACTTTCTAAAGCAAGATTTTCACCTTAGCCATGACTGTTTTATTTCCATCAGTTTCTGTCACAAACGTGATACTGTTTCTGTTTATGCCACTTTAATTCTAATTGTTTTGTCTCTGTACCCTTTGAACTTGGATACTTCCTGGCCATAAGTAAGTCATTTGAAAGCCCTAAATCAAACAGCCTTACCCTTCATTCTTGTTACAAGGGTATGCAGTTATATAAGTCTTTAAAGACACAACTAGATCAGGAACCAGAGTATGCATACTTTGTGGTCTCAAGTTTCCCTAAGGGTTTAACCAGGTTGAACATATTCTATTACATGCAATCACCATCTGTGCTGTTTGGCCAGGAAATAGAACGCATGGCACCTCACCAGCAACTTGTATCAACTTGTCATTTTAATTAGTCAGAGACCATTTGTGTGAGGGCTTACACATCACCTCATGAAAAACAGTGATCTCCTCACATCAGCAAACATCCCAAAACACAACCTGAATGCAATACCACGTGCTGCTCCTCCGAGTTTTCCAGCATCTTACAAAGTATTTGATATATAAAGGGCCAAATAAGTGTTTGTTAAATTGACCTGAATGAGTTGAAGTTTCTCTTCTTAACTGTACAAGTAATAATATTTCCCTCAGGTACCACTTAGGGAAAAATGAATAGGTAAGAACCAGGATTCAGTTCCTTTGCTGTCCATTTTCATCACTGCGGCTGTTGCTGGTACATCCCATCATCCCCGCAACCACAGATGGACTGGACCACAGCCTGGATTCTAACCCAGGGGAGTCCTTCTCCAGATGCTGTATCTTGGTGTCCTAGACAAACTGCAATGGGAGTCACCTCTTCTTCTAACTCTTCCCACTCCTCTTCAAGGTCTGACCTACACAGGAAGGGCTCCGTCTCTCTTCCCACAGTGGGCTTCTCAGAATTTCTTTGGGCAGCAGTGGAAATCTTCCCTCAACTAACCCAACCTTTCTCTACCTTGTAAGCTAACACTACCAACCCTTCACCATCCCCCACGCTAAATGGCCAGACTTCCCCCTCCACCAGAGTCCTCCTGCAGCCACTTCGATCCTCTTTGTTGTGAGGCTTACTGCCGTGTGAAAGATATACTTTCAGTAAGCCACTCAGCTACTGCCCTGAAAGTATCCTCTTATCTGAGTTTTTGCGTAAAGTCACCACCACATCTCTGGAAGATAAAATATGTTCATACTTCCAAATTAAATTCTTTTTAAAATTCATGAGGTTCTTGAGGTTCTATATATAAACTGGAACTATTAGGGAATAGACTTTCTTCCCAGAATATTCCTTTGTTGGACCTCTTTCCTTCCCTGCATCACCCAAATGAGACAAAGGCAAAATGTAGCTGTCTCCCACAAAGCTTAATTTTATCAAATGTGCAAGTGGAAAGCCCCACATAAACTTCCTTTCCCAGACAGAAAGGTGAGTGTGATACACAGTACTTTTAACAGGAAATAAGTCTGTTTGGGGGTTAACTGCTGTGCACAGAAAATGAAAAAGTGAGGGTTCTCCAGCCAGAACAATTCCTTAGCCTTTGGCCCAGTCTATCTCTCAGTGTATGTAAGGTATGGAGAGATGGGAGAGAGGTTGCCATTTGGCACAGAAATTTTCCCCATCTAGCTCTGCAATTAGGTGCTGGCTGGGGTGATCATAAGTTGAAGGTAGAGGAAACAAGAACAGACAGGACCTGTAACCTTAGTAGGTAAAGGGGAATGAATTAAGAGAGACAGCATTTCACTTGGAAAAACATTGATATGATGGACTTCATAAATTCACTTTGGAGGAGCTTTGACATTTTTCCTTACACTTCACTCTTTGACAAGTGAAGTCCTGTTTTAGTTTCAGGCTGGGACCTCAGAAGAAAATAAAGCCTGCAATGCTCACAAGCTGTTAAGCTCATGTTGTGGACTGAATGTCTGCGTGGCCCCAAAATTCATATGTTGAAAGTCTAACCTCCCAATATAATGGTATTAGGAGGTGGAGCCTATGGAAGGTGATGAGGTCAGGTGGAGCCCTCATGAATGGGATTAGTGCCCTGATAAAAGAATCCCAAGAGAGCTCTCCCACTCCTTCTGCCATGTGAGGACACAGTAAAAAGACTATGAATAGGAACTGAGCTCTCACCAGATACAGACTCTGCCGGCATCTTGCTCTTGGACTCCTCAGCCTCCAGAACTGTGAGAAATAAATGCTGTTGTTTAAACCACTCAGTCTGTGGTGTTTTTGTTATAGCAGCCCAAACATACTAAGACAGTATATATGGACTAAGAGAAAGATCTAGAGCCAAAAGGAAGTAAAAATTTGAAACCACTTACTCAGTGCCATGTAAAACATGCAAAACAAAGAGTGACATAAAACTAGAGATCTGACAAAAATTAGCAATGGACGCTAATCACCGTAGGATAGGGCACTGAAATACTGTGCAAGGTTTCAAGTAGATTACAAGAAAGTATATCAGAGACTTGGAAAAGCACAGAAATGGCAAGAAAATGATAAATAGTATCAATGTTTATAACTGCAAAGGGGGGGGAATTAGCTTTATGTTCATTAGAAAAAAAGAGATTAGAAGGGATAATTACTGAGGTGTCTAAAACTTCGCTGCGTATTGAGAAGGGAGAGACAGGAAATGGCTCAAAAGCAAAAGAGGACATGAGCAGAAAGGAACAAAGAACTGTGCATTAAAGGGAATTCAGAAGCAATGTATTTATAGAGTAATTACTGCCGCCTGCAGAAAAGGCTACCGATATCAGACAGGCAGTACCATAACCCTGGGTGTATTTTTACAGTGAGTTAAATGAGTGCTTTTCGGTGGGGCGGGGGGGAGGGGCTCTACAAGGCGCACGACCTGCGTGGAGGGATTGAGTTTGTCAGGCCAACGTGGCTGCTTTCCTTCCTGAAATGCGAGCTGCTCTCTCTCATTAAGTTAACACACTGATCTGGCAGAGCCACATCCTGGAATCCTAAAAACATCAGCTTCCATCTAAACTTTTCATTTCTTATGTGCTTAATTTGGCTTAGTCAGCTTGATGGCAAGTTTGCAATATTATAAATATGCATATGGCCTGGTATCTGCCACCCGCCGTCTGATCCTGACTTATTTGCCTGTGGGAAGAAGCATAAGCCAGATAGGATGTGCAGCTGGGCAAACCTCCAGGTCTGGAATTCGGGTTCAGTCTTGCTAAACATCAGATAATGTTGAGTGCTTATCTAAACTGTTCAGTCCCATAGAGCCTCTGACCTTCTTTCAATCACCTGACTAGTTCTTATCCTCTGGAGGGAGGATAAAAATTCAAAAAAAATGACCTATACAAATCAGTTTTACCATGCTTTGGTCTATTCTTGTTATGAAGTATTTTGACACCCAACTGTCTCATGGTTTAGGGGCAAACCAATATTTGTTCTTCTTTATGGGGATGTATATGCTCTAGGTTACACTCTCCCTGAACATTGAAAGGTGTTAAATCCAGAAAACAGCCTTAACACAGTGGATGATTGAGCCACCTTGGTCCATCCACTGAGTGGAAGTTCAGTCTCATGGAAAGAATTTTTCTGCCTCCTTCCAAACAAATTCAACCTGTGTGCTTCCTTAAGACGTTGCTCTGTTAAATCTCTCCTCTCTTCTAAAACATCAATCTCTTTCTTTCCCTTCAACCTGTAAGTATGCTCAAATATCTCCCCACCAAAAATGTCCTCTCTAGTTACAACTGTATACCATCCCTTTATAAATTCTCTCTGGGGGGGGGGAAGAAATAAAAGGCACAGACTCATGGGCAATGCTTCTCCACAGCCCCCAGACCCCATTAACTCCCAAGCCTCAGCAAGTTGGCTTCTGGCCTCACCATTACAGTAAAACTGCTTCGGTAAAGGTCACTAATGGCCTCCTGATAGCCAAACACAATGAGCATTTTCAGTGTGGGGTTTACACTCTACTTCAAACTCTTGTCTTTGGCTTCAAAGACATCAGGGCCTCCTCAATGTCCTTCCAACTGCTCTGACTGCTCCTCTTTTTTTTTTGTTTTCTTTCCCCCCGTGGATTCCTCTCGCTCTATGTACTCTTTCAAGTTGGTGTTTCCAAGATGATCTCATTATTTTGTTTCTTTTCACTCTATTATTTACCCTGAACTTCCCTATCTATCACCCACATTCTGAACCTCCCAAATCTGTATTTCCATTCCAAATCTTTGCCTGAGTTCTAAAACCTTATATGAAACTGTCTACAAATACATTGTCTGACTGTCCCTCACATACCCCAAGCTTATTCCATGCATGACTGTAACTCATTGACCTTCAATCCCTTTGCCTATCTGCCAACCTCCTCCTCTTCCCATTTTACCTCTGTGAATGAAAACTTATAAATGGAGAGATAATCTTAGATTTTTTTTCTTCAACATCCACATCCAATTGGTCAACAGTTTTATATATTCTACTTCAAAAAAAAAAAAAAGGTTTATTTTTAGATTCAGTTTCCATCTCTAAGCTTCATAGCCTTAGTTCCTGCTTCAAGAATATTTCACTCAGCCTACTGAAATAGTAACCTCATTGATATTTCAGACTCCAATCTATCCATTAGCAAAGTTTTCTATAAATCAAATCTGATTACATTACTGTCCTGCTTAAACTGGGCCATTTACTGTATCACCCCCAGAAAAAGTGCTCTAAAGTCTGCTTCCATATTCAGTCTCATCCCCTGCCATTACCTCTTGTGCTCCATCCAACCTGTCCTGAGCCTTTTAATGTCCTTGAGGACAATACATTCTCTTGTGCTTGATGACACTGCAAATGTCCTCCTCTGCTTAAAAATACCTTTTCTCCCACTCCAATTACTCACCTGGAAAACCTTCCCTTATACTTCAAGGCTTGGTTTAAGCATCATCTGTGGCCCATCTTCTTTGATCCTCCCCAGCCAGCACCAAAGTTAGGTATACTTTGAACTACCACACCCCAAAAGCACTTTATAAAAGTCTCTATTACAGCACAATAATTGCTCAGTGACACCAACAGACAGTTTTGTTAAGTGTTTCCCAGGAGTGGGATGTTCAAGTTCTCATGGTGCCAGTGGTTGGGAAAGAACTTAGGTGGTTTCTTCTACCATGAAAAGTCAAGAAGAAGGTGGGAGTGGATGACTTTGTCCAAGCTAGCTGGAAAAATTCCCATGAATTCAAGCCACTAGAAAAAAGTTTTTAATCTACTCTCCCCCTCCGAAAAGTGCAAAAAATTCAAGTTTTTGAGCAAATGCTTACTAACCGACCCCAGAAGGTAGTTTAGAGGTGTCTAGATCTGAATTTTCTCAGAGAAGTTTAATAGTAGCAACACATGTGGTATATGTAGCAATTTTTTTCTAAATGTTTCCATCTTTATCTTGGCATATATTTTCAAAAATCTAGCCAGCAGATATGAGAATATACTGAGATTTCATTTAGCATATGAAGAAACCAAGGACTCAAGATGTTAGGCAATTTTCTCAGAATTATACAGTGTGTCACCGATTGATATCCAGTCTCCCCAATCTATGTTTCATGTTCTAGAAACCTGAACGCGTTGTCTTCTCTCTAAAGGGTCTTCCTTTCTCATGTCATTTCTTTCATTAATGCATATATTCATTTTTTTACACAAAGATTTTATTAAGAGCTATGATAAAATAGAAGTAATAATCAATTTAGAGTCAGCAGGTCTGACCTTGAGTTCCTCTTAGACTCATATAAATATTCAAAGACAGCAGAGCATAATGAAACGAGGACTTGGATTTGGAAGATCTGGGCTTCATCCTAGCCTGACTGCTTTCCAGCTACATGAGCTTGAGCAAGCCACCTCACTTCTCTGAACCTCAACTCCTTAATCAACAAAGCTGGAATAATAATACTTATGAGGATCACTCTTATGAGACACAGCACATGAAACCACTTTGTAAAGTAAAAATGCTATGCAGTGATACTCCCAACCTTTTACTGAGTGTTTACTATGTGCAATGTGATGCTCTAAGTATTTTACTAAGATGGGCTCATTTGAATTTTCACAATGATTCTATGAAGTTGACACTATTGTTATTCATACTCTATAGTTGAGAAATGAAAGGCATGCAGGAGTTAAGTAACTTTTCCAAAATCACACAAATAAGAAATGGAGCTAGGATTGAACCCAGACAGTGAAATGCCCAAGCTCATCTCCAAACCACTTAATGATGCTGGCTCTCCAGCTAACATACTGAGTACTTTCATATTTTAGGATCTTAGTGCATATGAACTCAATTGCCCTTTATATGTATCATCTCCCTCAGTTCCCTCTACAACCTTATAATTTTATCCAGAGGAGGTAAATAAATATAATAAAGGTCCATGCATGCTCCTCGAGTCTATTCTGAACACATCAGCCAGAGCGAGCCCTCTTTGTTCAAAACCCACTAGTGTTTCCCAGTTCATACAATGTACAGTCCAGAATCTTTGCTATGTCCGAGAAGACCCTGTAAAGTTCAGCCTTTGATGATGCTCCTACCACTCCCCTCATTCCTCCCTTCCAGCCAAACTGCTCTCTTTGCTGTTGCTGAAAAATGTTAGACGTGCTCCTGACTCAGGGCCATTGTCTCGACTGTTTCCTCTGCTTGAAATATTCTTACCCAGATAATCACAAGGCTCGTTTCCTCGCTTTATTCAGGTCTCTGCTCAAAAAAATAACCTATCAGAGGCTCCTTGGACTATTTTAAGATGGGAACTACCAGCCCCGTCAGTCACTCTCAAACTCATTACCCTGGTTTTATTTTTCTTTATGGCACCCATCATGAGTGGCATCCTCTTATGGCTCCTAATAGATTTTATATATATATATATTTTATTATCTGTTTCCCTCCTGCTATATACACATAAACACCCTTAAATTCTCCCTCAACAAACACACACGTATACACACACAGTGGAATACTAGCTGCTTACCAAAAGTTCAGGTTTTGTTTTCTGCTATTACCCCCCAGTACCTAGAACTGTGCCTTACATCTAGCAAAAGCCTCAAAACCCATAAGTTTTGTCAATAAAAGTGAATAAATGATTCTATGAAAAGGCAAAAGAGTCTTGTTAAAGACTCCTCAGAAACAGCTGATAGTGACAGGAAAATCTTGGATATTTTTTATTCTATTTCTTTAGAACCTTTTGGAACTGCAAACACAGTCTTCTGTTATAAAATAAGGTTGAGTAAATATTACAAAATAAATATATAAATTTAGTTCCCTTCCACGGAAGTGCCTCCCTTTTGGTTCCAGCCAGATAGTGGCTTACTTTACTGTCAGTGGCAAATAAAGGATTAAAATTCACCTAATCCTAGCCAATTGTGGACTAGGATGTAAAGCTGAGTCAAGTGCAAAAGGATTTTTTTTCATTTCTGCTCTATTTTATGAGGTTTTTGTTTAATGAGAAATTACAATGCAGTCATGTTACCAAAATACCTCATGCATCATTTTTAATCCAGGAGAAGGTAAGCCCTAATTGACCTATTATGGTTTCCCTCCTTTTTCTCTGATACCATTTATCTACCTGGCTGTTTCATAGTGCCATGCAGCAAGTGAGGTGGGAAAGTAGGTGTCTCAAGAAAATTCTAGCAAAGCAAAGCATGGGTGGAGGGGAGAGGAAATCTCTTGAGAGGAAGTGTTTATACAAGTTTTAGAAGGACTGTGAATAGGACAGAGGTAGAGATGTTAAGTATTTTACTGGTTCTAGTTACCAGTGTCCACTATATTCGACAACCCTGAAACGAAATATAGTGATGTTATCACCACTACGTCAAAGAATTGCTCAGAAACCAGGGAACTGGAACATAAATCTCCATCGTTCCATGGTTAGGTCATGTACCTCAATTTCTTTTTTTCTATGAGGCATTAGGAGTCAGTGGAAAAAGTGTGGGCTTTAGAATCAGACAAAATTCATTTTAAATTTTGGATCTACTACATATTAGCTGTGTGGTGTCAGTATGTTACCTAACCTTCCTGAGCCTGTTTCTGCCCATCTAAAATTGCATTTATAATACCTACTCACTAGGACTTGTGTGAAAATTCAGTTAAATTACTGTGTAGTAGCACACCCAAGTGGTCTTGGGGCATGAAAGTTTATTACTACCTCTTTGTCTTAATAGAAAAACACAAAAAATACTTGTAGCTAATTCTTATAAAGTATCCAATGATAAAAATATCACTTTATCATTTGCTTTTTGAAGTGAAGATTTCAAATATTTCTCCAGAAATGTCTAGGGATTTGAGAATCCAGGGACTCTAATAAAAAGGCCTAAGGGCCAAACAAGAAGGTTAGGGATGAATGGAAACTCCTGCATTTACTTTCTATACATCGAGTAAAGCATTTAAGATCCGATGGACGATGGATGTCCTTGCAGCGTCCATCCCTTAAATCTCGTCAGAAAAGAAGAGCTGCTCAAATTTTAGCTTGTAGGAGGAGATATAAGATAAAATGCAAGAAGACCTTTGGTATAAAGAGGAGCCGAAAACAGGATTTGCCCCTAGGGAACGTCAGCTCTCCTCTGACTCTCTTCACTCACGCACACAAAAAAATGCTGAGAAATTTCAAAGTCACTGGGTTAAAAGAAAACTTTAAAACATCCGGGGTACCTACAAAGCAATCCCTATTCTGCCCTGAGTTATGTAGAGAGCAGCTTGGATCTTCGCATACCTAATACAGGGTCAGAGCCCAGCCAGTCCCCGGATTGTCATGAATCTTTTATGAAGGCTAAGCGTGGCTTCAGTCCACTGCCATTTGGGGGTAGGAGCTGGAACCCCAAATTTAGCCCTGTGTCTTGATCATGTCGCAAGGGTGTGGGAGCACTTGAATGAGTTCCTTTGATTGCCCAGGTTGATATTCACAGAATTCAGTAGTGAAATTGGTACCAAGAGCTAGCAAAAATAGAAACTCTGCCTATGAGGAAAAAAAAAAAAAAAAATGGACGTAATTATACAAGGAAGAACAACAACATACTCTGAAGCTGTATGAAATGTTTTCTTAAAAATCATGCCATGGTCCTTTTGGAAGAGAAATAGAGCTAAATATTAGTAACATGTTTAGCTTTTTGTTGAATTTATTTAATTTAAAATGTTTGAAGCCACCAAAGTAAAGTTGGGGGCTGATTTTAAAGAAATTTATGTATTTTTAATTTTCTATTTTAAATATCTATTTCTCCACACTGCTTACTTTCTGTAATTTAAGGGCTTGATTTATGAAAACCACTTAACTCTACAAGTACCCAAAGTATTAATGATATCACAGAGGTATCTTAAGAATGCATCCAGCAGGATGAATGCTAATGTACCCTAAAAGATATTTTAAAAGCTTAGTGAGTTTCTGTATATCAAGTGTATCTGAGCAACTTCTATCTTCACAAAGAATGAAGTTAGGATTTGAGGTTACATTAGGCAAGAATAAGACATTGCAATAATTATAATAATATTTTACTATCATACAGTATCCAGCTTATTTGAATATTTTTTTTACACACAGTTCATTTTATTGTTTCTATATACCAACAACACTGTGAAGTGAAATTCTCTTTTATACAGATGAGGAAATAGGAGCTCAGAGAACTGAAGGTTCTTTGCCAAGGAACCTGGCTGGAAGAAAGTAAAGCTGGGGCCAGAAGCCAATTCCTCTCGGCTCTGAGAGTAGTGCTCTAAACCAGTGGACAATGGAGATGGACCCAGTACCCAATCTACATTATTTGAAAGATTTTTTTTGAGATCCGAGAATTTTTCCTTCTTGCTTTCTACTATAAAAGTAACATACTTTTCAAATGTAATTTTGCAATTCAGGGAGAAAAGTAAAAATGTCTACTGGCAGGGAATTTGATAAGATGGTTTTAAGATCATTATGTAAACATCTTATAGCATGTAACATTTTTAGTTTTATTGGACTTTTATATTTAAAATAACTTAATAACTATTTTATGCAATACTTTACAAATATACATTCAGTATATTTCTACACAGAGGGTGGGTATTTTCTGTTTTTTTAAAGGTTACCCCGAGTCCAGAATGAAAAGTTCTACAACTTTTCTCAAGGTCACTTTTTATGCTAGAAAGGGCCTTAATTTTTTTTCATTTCATTCTAAATAAACAGAATAGTAAATTACAAGAAATTTCATTTTTTAGTTTGTGTTAACTGGGGAAGGGACATCTGTTTGTCTTGTAGTCTTGTGCTTTAGGAATGAAAATTATAAACGTGCAGACTTTTTTCCAGAACTTATAAATTTCCTTCATCTTTTGCAGAAGACCTACTCATATGCAGATAAACAAAATCAGATTTTACCTAACTAGAAAACCAAGTATTCCATAAAGAATTAGAAAATGTACAGTCTGTAGGATCCAGGTCTGCCATCTGTTTTCCTTTCAACTTTTTGGTAACTAGGAAGCAGGGGGATTTTAAGAAGTAATATTTCCTTTCAGATATTTAATTTGGGGGGTGGGGGGCACATACAGCTGACCTCCATCACTGCACCCAGGGTCAACACAAAGTGATTTGTATAAATGTTAACCTCCCTTTCCTGACCTCTCCTGTATAGGAAATTAGAGAGGTCAGAAGTGGTAAGTCAGAGCTCCAGGGCTGTTATCAAGAAGGAAAACTCTACTGAAAAATGAAGAAGGAACGGAAAAAAATCACTAGAAAACTATGTGAGGATCTATTCCAAAATACTGTACTAGATGAAGATCAGGACTCAAAATAAGAAGGAGGTAATCTCAACACTGCCACTCAAGAACTTTTTAATAAATAGTATATTGGCTGTCTTGATAATTAGTGAACATCCTAGGTTTTCACCCACTCTTGGAGTGCCTACTATGAGTCAAGCACTCTGTTAGGTGCTGACAATGAGATGGCTCCCTGTCTTTCCTCAAGAAGCTGACAGTCCATATGCAATATTATAAGTGCTGTGCTAGAGACTGGATGGAGGAAGGGCTCTTAATCCAGCCTCAGGAGAGAGGGAAGATTTATCATTGGATTACTAGCTCCATATCAACTAAGGCCGTGTCTCCATAACTTCTACACCCTCACTCAAAACCAACCACTATACATACCCCTAATAGATTCCCAATGAATTTGATGACAATCTCTGCTGAGATTTATAGAATGAGCAAGAGTTATACAGGTTATGAGAAAAGAAATGACTTTGCCAGCATGTCCAAGAGTAGAGGCTCTAGGGTAACAGAAGTTCTAAGAATTGTAAGGCAAGTTTTAGATATGGTTGAAAAACTAATTGTTGGTGGATGATGATGAGCCATGAGGCCAGACAGATATGCAAGAGCATACCTTGAAGATTTTTGTAGGCCATGTTAAAAATATATAAATATTTTACAGAGGAACATCAAAGTTCTTACTTTAAGAGGTTAAATAAACCAACAATCACAGTAAAATGTATGCTTCAGTTACTGCTACAAGAGCGCAGAGGAGAGGCCATATAATCAAAGTGGGCTGTCCAAGAGGGCTTGCCAAAAATGTCACGCTTGAGCTTTGGATGAGCAAAGTGAAGAGAGATCATATTCTAGGGGGAAAAAATGCACATCTGAAGACATAGAGGTATAAAGTAGCATGGTGCTTAAACAAACCAATATGCCTAGAGTTATGGGTGATGAAACTAGAGGAATGAAAGCGACCAGACCATGCTGGTTTCTGTGTGCTAAGCTAAATTGTTGAACTTGACCCTGAAAGGAATGGAGAAACACTGAAAGACTTGAAGCAAGAAAATTACATGAGTAGATTTCCATTTTACTAAGATCTGTACATGGTGTGGCTGAAAAGTAAAAATAACAGTGAAAATGGTTCTCAGAGGGAAATTACCACCCTAGAAGGCAGTTTGAAAATTTGGGGAGGTTTTTGTTGTCACAGTATTAGGAGGCATTATGAGCATTTAGAAGACAAAAAGACAGGGATGCTGGAGGTCTCCCAATGCCAGCAGCTCTGAACAAGGAAGATTGTTCCTGTACCAAATACTACTTCCTAATGTCCCAGTGGACAATCACGTACGTGAAAAATCTTTTCCTAATATCTGAATTAGAATCTAACACCATTTTACATATTAAAACAAAGTGGTTTTCACTGTTTTAATTTATAGTGAATTTTGCATGAAGGCGGGTACCATATAAACTGAGGTAAAATTTTATTTTGTTTTCTTTGGGACTTTATCAAGAGTTGTTCACCATTTCAGAGGAAAAAAAAAATGCATCATGGAAACACTGTCTGTTACCGATGTAGCACACTTGAATTATAGCAGTTGTAGTGACTATGCTTCCACAGGCCCAAGCTTCCAGACCTGAGCTTTGACATCTTTTCTCTCACAACAGCCTTCTCTATGGCCCAGCCCCAGTTCCAGCCACAAGTCGTGCTAATGGTACCTCACCAGGCTCCAACCCTCCTGTAAGGAGTGGTCTTAAAGAAGATCTAGAAGTCATGAGAGACAATGTAATAGTTGAATTGGAAAGAAAATTGGATTTGAACAGTGGCTCTCCAACTCCAGTGTAGTTGTACGTAAGGATGAGAATTACCCCGGGAGGTGAATTTAAAAGGCAGATTCTCAAGATCTACCCTCTGAGAATCTGGGTCTGCTCAAGGAGTAAGGCCAAGGAGTTTGAATTTTTAACAAGGTCCCCAGGGGACGCTTGCAGACGTTAAGGCCTTGGAACACCTTGGAGAACCACTACACAGGATGATGTCTAAGATCTCCTCTAAGCCTAATGTTCTCTGACCCGCTGAAGACTGTGGCAGTGGGAATGA
This sequence comes from Neophocaena asiaeorientalis asiaeorientalis, assembly GCF_003031525.2. Lineage (NCBI taxonomy): Eukaryota > Metazoa > Chordata > Mammalia > Artiodactyla > Phocoenidae > Neophocaena > Neophocaena asiaeorientalis. The sequence continues at coordinate 70,146 of NW_020173914.1, forward strand.
GGGTCTTCTATCCATTCCCTGACTAGGAACACCAAAATTCTAAGCACCACCATCCTGACCTTGGCTCCAACATAAGTGACCACATGAGTCACATGTGTGTTAGTGACCACCTAACGTATGCTCTAAGCAACTGACAAAGTAACCACCTTGTCATTATGTACACAAAGTACCACCTTTAGTATTCACACACATCTATGAAAAGGTGAGTGTTTAAAAAAGACTCAAAATGTGTAATGTACATCATAGCAGGTGTATAAGAAATAAAGTTTTGCCAAACTGTACTAAAATTTACTCCAAAACAACAGCAGTGCATTTTCTCCATGGCTGCCATAGATTTCATGGATCCTGAGAAACCCAGCCATTTTTAGAAATCCCATGAAATTTACCTTTTCACTCAAATCCACATGAAATCGAAATTTTTCCCTACGAGTCCCCATAAAATTGGCACATTTCCTCAGAAGACCCCATGAAATTATAAAGAATATTGCAGATTCTTTGCTCCTGGCCCTTGTTGTGCATCTTAAAGAGACAGGTTAGATTACAGAATTATTTCATTTTTCTGATAAAAAGATGAAGTTGCCCCAATTTTTTCCTTAAATAATCATTGTTACCCATTTTTCTAATCATTCTTTAAAAATAGAATGTATCTTTACTTTGAAGGAGTAAGCATTTCTGGAAAATCACCTGAAGTTAGGAAGTTATGAATTAAGGGACTATTCCAGTTGTTTTCACATTCACAAACTATGCAATATTCAAGTCAAAATAATATTTTCCCCAAAGCAAAAAGTCTCATCTCATTGTAATATACAAATTTACAATGGCAAACAACATCTTTTATAAAGTTCTACTTCATCAGATATTGTGAGAATCAAATGAGATCATGAACGTACAAGTACAGATGGTAATGTGCTTTAGAAATATAGAATGGTAAGGTGGGATAGTTTTAGAATTAATGAGAAAAAATTGATTATAATAAATGAAAATATAGACATTTCTACTAAAAGTAGCACATGTATTCCAATTAATACAAAATGAATACTCAGCCTTTTTTGTTCACAAAGAAAAATTGAATGCGAAAAAAATAAAAAGGGGATCACGGCAACACAAAGCAAAATTGCAACAGATAGATGGCTTTAAGTTATGACTATTTATGTGTTATGAAAATGAAAGGAACACACATATTTCATATTCTTATAGTAATCATAAAATCTTACCCTCCTGGTTTTACCTAGATCTTGATTTCCTCGGGTTGTTAAGCAAAACAAGCTCTCAGTTCAAGCTGGTAAGGCCGCAGTTAAAATGTCATTTCCTGAATGTGAGCCAGTATTCCATTCAAAGGAGGAAGCTTTGCTGCAGACGTACCCTTCTAAATGGTAATCGATCTAACAGAAATTCTAAGCTGCCCTCGTACTTTGACTTTGAATCATGTGAATATTTAATCTTTTATTAGATTCATCATCCAACAATCACAAATCCAGAAAGATGCTGGGGATGACCACAAAAATCAGTACAATGAAGAGAGTTACTCCAAGATGTCAGCCAGAAATTTTAACAATATATCTAACTACCATACAAAATAGACAGATGCAACTACAGAGAGGAGAAAGTCATTTAACTTGTTCTGATATTTGGAATTCTGATTTTGATCCAGATGCAAGAGACTGGGCTGTCCTGGTAAAAACATCAGTGTAGAAAGAAAAGCATTTCTGGCTCTCTACCAACATTGATTGGATTCCCCTTTAGGTTAATCAATCTGCAGCTGAATTAACTTTCTTTCTGTTGTGATAACCTTTCAGGTTTTCTGCCAACACACAGCAGATGGAATCTGGTGTTGAAAAGCAGAGGAATGGGATTCTAATCCTAACTTTGCTATTAAATAGTGATGTGACCTTGTGTGCCTCAGCTAACCTCTTTGAGCTTCATTTTCCTTATCTGTAAAATGGGGACAGTAATCCCTCATCTGACAATTTTTCAGAGTTTTAGTAAAGCTCATAGCACATGTTTAATGGAAAAGAGCTGTGCACTTGTAAAAGCATTTCTCAGAAGGAAACTCAGTGAACAGGAGACCTCCAGGAGCATCCTTCTGAAGCCATAGCCAAGGGATACCCCTCAAGTACTTTCCACATTCAGGATGTTTGGACTGAGCAGAGGAGGTATGTATATCTGTCAGCAAACCACTCTTTATGCCTTGGATTTCTAATCTACAAACAACCTGGGTAATGAAATTGAAACTGATGTTTTTCATGTTATAATGTGCTCTGAACATCGAATGCTTAAAACAAACACAACTTTGGTCAAATGTCAATAATCCACAGCTTTTCACCTGTTGATAAATTAGTTTAGTCCTTGGCTCTCTGTTTAATGAACTCATGTGGTAAGTTATATTATTTTCCTTACTTTATTGATGATGAAACTAAAATGCAGAGATGTGGTTGACTGTCCTAGGGTCCTCAGTTAGGAAGTAATGGAGCAGGGCCTTGAATCCAAGCAGTCAGTCACCTGTCCCATGTGGCCCTCATCTTTGTTTCTGTTGATACTTTAAAGTGCCTTCTAAAAAGCTTTGTTAACAAAAAGCGTTGTCTGTAATTTTTTTTTTTTATTTTATTAACAGACAATTTGGGGGTAGAGAGTGGAATTTAGGATTGGGTAAGGAAAACTTATATAAAGGTAAAGTAAAAATACTAATTTACAAAATGCAGTTTACTATTTTTTTACTCTTATTAAAAAAATAAGAATAAACCAGTAGTGTTAGAAATTACCACAATAAGAAATTTTTGTGATTGGTCAAAAGTGAAGTTGCTACTATTATGTGTTTTCCATGTTCCCTTGCCTAGACAAAGCAAACACACAACAATAACAAAACTCACACGCTGCCCTGAAGGTCCCAATGCTCACATGTAGAAACTCTAGGCTCTAAGAATTGAGGTGAAATGGAGTATGGACTGTGAACTGAATGGCTTAGAGAAATGTCACCCATCCTGTTGCCAGGGACAACTGGTGTTTCTTCAAAGCCATAAGACTACAGTTGACCCTTGGACAACTTGGGGATTAGGAACACCGATCCTCCACACAGCTGAAAAATGCCATCTAATTTAGTCAGCCATCCATATCCAAGATTCCAATTCAACCAACCATCCATCATGTAGTACTGCTGTATTTACTACTGAAAAAAAATCCACACAAGTGGATCAGTGAATATAAGTGGATCAAACATGTGCTGTCCAAGTGTCAACTATATTTATATTTGACAACACGTTTAAATAAAGTGATTGCCTGGCTGAGGTGTCCTGAAATCTGTCTGTCACACAGTCTCACGACTCACAACTTTTCCCAAAATTGATAAGCTTTATAAACGGAGCATAAATATTGCACAAATAATACTCAATTCATCTGAAGTATCATAGGATTTCATATGTGGAATTTTAAAAATATTAAATAGTAGGAAAAGAGTTGGCTACAATACTTCAATTAATGGTTACATTTCTTTCTTTATAACATCATCAATATCCTGGGATTTTTCTGCACCATAAAAATGCATTTGTTAATTTAGCTACTCACTAATTTTACAGCTATTTAATGAACCCCTGCTCTGTACCAGGCACTAAGTCTGGGTCTGAAAATTCAGATATGACCACAATCCCCTCCCTCTCCCATGCTCAAGGTTGTTTCAGGGTAGTGTAGTAGAAGTCAGCCATCAGAAATCAGAGTTGAGTAGATAAGCTCCACTCCTGACTCAAGCTATTAGTCAAACCTGGGCTGGAGAGATGGGAATGTTACCCTGGATATGAGGTTAGAATTTTAAATTTGACGGGACTGATCTTTTTTATAATACCTGAAAGTGATCAGACAACCATGGGATTTACCTGAGATGCTACTGATTGAGAAAACCATTTGAAGGGGGTCATATGAGAAATAAGAAAACTGTCTCTTCTTTGTAACTCTGAGGGAGTTAGGACTATTCAAAATCATAGCTATAAGTGTGATAAATAAGATAGACGTGTCAACAAGGATATGGTGAGGGCACTTAAAAGGGACAACTGACGTAATACTGAGATGCTAAAGGGTTCTCAGAAATGTTTATAGTTACGAGCAGACTCTCACCTCTGTTAGCTTCTATAAGCCTCTCTGTTTTTCTTTTGTGAAAGTACTTTGTGAAGTCAAAGTCATTGAGTCATGTTTATTTTGGTCTTAACTCTAGATCACTGGCTTTTAAAAATAGTAAAGGCCTTGCTTTGTACAATGCATAGTCTGGTCCATTATTTTTTTTTTTTAATAAGTGAGCTCTACTTTGGATCATGGTGATTTCATTCCTTTAACTGGCTGACTCACATTAAAGCATCTTGAGAACGGAGAAGTTTGTTCTTAGGTTGTAAAAAGAAACATGAGTGCCTGATGGAAGCACAGATTTCAAAAACTGTATCATTTGCGTTACCTGTATTACTCAGGTAGGGAACAAGGAAGAGAAGCAGAACATGAGAATAGTAAGTACAAGCCATTCTGAGGAGCACCAGAGCCAGGCCTTCAACTGACTTCCCGTGGGGACGCTCCATTCTTATTCGCGCTATGATGGAAGCTGGCACCAAGGGGAGGGATGCTAGGCCTGCCTCATTGCTCACCATCTGAGCAATGGTGAGCAATGAGCGTGACTGATCCGCTCACACCTCCACTCTCACCCTCCCCTCCCTGGCCTGTTGCAGATTGTGCTTTAAAGAGAGAGGTCCAGGAACTGAAACAAAGAAGTTTCCTTGTTTCTTTTTCAGGTTCTTCTACCTGATTTTATCCTCAGCCCCTTTTGTCTCATACCATGTATACTAAGACTATAAGAAATGAAATGCAAACCCTCTGGAACTAGAGTATTTTAAGGGAATAGATTCTCAAACCAAAAGCAGCCATTTTATTCAGGAAGCTTTTAACATGCCTTTCTCTGACAATGCTTTTACTTTTATATAATTAAGAGACTTAAAAACCTGGAAAATGTGAATGGTTTTTGCTCATATGTATGCCCATATATACACAGCACTCACAATGAATGATGTGTTATTTTGTGCAACCAACCAAAAAGTATTCCTTTGCAGTTTAATCATTTTCATCTTTACTTGTTGCAAAGCCTGGCCCAAGTTGTACACTGAATGTTCGAAAGCGACTTTATGCTACAATTATTTAAACTGAAAAGAAAGACTTTTCAAGTGGGAATAATAAAATTATCTAGTTTCACAAACTGACACCTATTCCACCAATAAAGTGCAGTTACATTTTTGAGCATCTACTGAAAACTATTACTTGTAATTTAGGAAACTGCTATCATTTAGTACTTGGTTATATGGACTAGTAATGATTTTTCTTCATCACAGATAATTAAAATTTAGTACAAATTAGATTATATAATCATGTAGCCCCTTTTTCTAAAATTATTACATTTCAACAGTATAATTTAAATGCACAATGTGAATAATATATAAATATTTGCAATGCAATATAAAGAAAGTAAATGTAAGATACAAACAAGGTACATTTTCATATAACTGTTATCAGATTTATTAAGTGAAAATCAACCTGGTTTTAAAGTTTGCACACTTATAGCTTATAAGCCTTTAAGCCTTCTTATACTCTTGCTCTTGGGTTTTGTTTTGCTCTGATTTTCTTGGAAAAAATTTCAAAAAACCATAGTGACTCTTGCATCTCTATTTATAAGTATGGGAAAAAGTGACTCAATTGACTTTAGTTGTTAAGTTTAATCACTTAACCAATACATATTAAGAGAAAACAACTTCAGTAATAACGATCAACAACAACAAAAAGGAAACTTCATGTTAGATGTAGTTTTGCACTTTGGAAAGTAGATGGGAATTTCCTAAGAAGTCAAACATACATTTACTATATGACTCAGCAAATCTACTCCTAAGTATCTGCCCCGTCCCCCAAAAGAAAAGTGTATGTCCACACAAAGACTAATGTGAATGCTCATAGCAGCATTATTCAAAATTTAAAACTAATAGCGACAGTTTAAAAATCCATCAACAGTTGAATGGCAAAACAAACTGTGGTATATCCACATGATGGAATACTACTCAACAATGGAAATGGAAGGAATTAGTGGATACATGCAACATGAAACCTCAGAAACGTTACACTAAGTGAAAGAAGTTTTACACAAAGGACTACTTATAGTATGATTACATTTATATGAAATTTCTAAAAATAGCAAAACTGTAGAGACAGAGAGCAGATCAACCTTTACCTGGGTCTGGTGATAGGAATGAGGATTGGCTAAACTGGGCATTAGGGAATTTGTGGGGATGATGAAAGTGTTGTAAAACTAGATTGTGTTGCTGATTGAACAACTTTAAATTTAATAAGACTCCACCAAAGTGTACACATAAAATCAATGCATTTTATGGTAAATTACATATAGAGAGAGCTTTTAAAAATCAAGGCTTGGACTTCCCTGGCGGTACAGTGGTTAAGAATCTACCTGCCAATGCAGGGGACATGGGTTCGATCCCCGGTCTGGGGAGATCTCACATGCCATGGAGCAACTAAGCCTGTGCGCCACAGCTACTGAGCCTGTGCTCTAGAGCCCGCAAGCCACAACTACCAAGCCTGTGTGCCACAACTACTGAAGCCCGTGCGCCTAGAGCCTGTGCTCTGCAACAAGAGAAGCCACTGCAATGAGAAGCCCACTCACCACAACGAAGAGTAGTCCCCCTCGCCACAACTAGAGAAAGCCCACACGCAGCAACGAAGACCCAACACAGCCAAATAAATAAATAAATGAATAAATAAAATTGCCATCTCTCAAACCACTAAAAAAAAAAGTTTGAAAAAATATCAAGGCTTGTTCTATTCTCTTTCTACCAATACTTCATATATTTCTCTGCTTTTTATTCATGATCGGAGTAGAACATTTTTCATTCTGTGATCTTCTACTGAAAACTCACCCAAATATAGTGGCTCTTCATATCTCCCTCCTTCTGTCTGCCTGGCTTATTCATTCATTCTGTCATTCAATTATTCAACAAAACTATATTGAGCATCTACCAAGTATCAAGCCCTGCTCTAGGTGCAAGATGAATAAGTCATCTAATGCTCCTCTTTTCTTCTCATTACAAACTCTCTTCATTTCAGATCCACTCTTTCCCCATCTTCCCTATTTATACTTACTATCCTATATAGGTCAGTGATTTGCAAGTTGGTTCAGTGCTTTGCAGATGTGCTATTTCACTTGAAAGTGTCAAGCTTTTCTACTTTAATAAATATATCTTTAAAACACCTAACCAATTCAAAATTAATTAATTTATTAAAATATTTATTCAGTGGTTTCTTCCAAAAAACACACCAGGCAACACCAGTGGTTTGGGACAAAGGACTTTCACTTTGCTCAGCAGTATCAACTTAACTGTCTTCATTATTGACAGCTAAGGCAGTTCTGGAATTGTGTAAAGGGTACTGTCCACTCTAAGAAGAGATTTCTAAGCCTGCTTTGGAGACATCCCTAAATCCAAAACTGACCTTTGAACTGGGATCCATTTTCCAGACTGAGTGTGATGGACTTATGTAGTGTCCAGAAACAATTTAGGACGGTTTAATTTCCTAGATTCATCCATTCACTCTTCCTACAAAAATGTCCATCTTGTAACTCTTGTGCACCAAATATCAAGCCATACACTGGTGTGCAAGATGAATAAGGCCTAGAGTTTGCCCTCAAAGTGCTTACAGTATGAGAGACAAAGTAAAATGACAAGACTGATAAGAGCAAAACAATGAAAACATATACAGAGAATAGAGACTATATATACAGTGTTATATATATATATATA
>NW_020173914.1:78064-219183 GCF_003031525.2 Neophocaena asiaeorientalis asiaeorientalis
TTTTTTTCTGAAGGTGAGTGATATTGAGTTGATTTTCAAAAACTAAGTCTGGTCTGACCAATATACTAACAGTAGGATGGTAAGGCATTCAAGCTAAAGGAACAATGTATGCAAAAGTCACCTTCAGGGAATTATATATAACACAAACAGATGCAGTGCATGGTGTAACTGGGGAAGCAGCTTGACAAAACTGAACATTTATTTCCTCAAGAGTTGAATAATGAATGAATTTATATACTAGCCATGATATTGTGATTAATAAAAAATATACATTTAGTCATTCAGATGACCCAAATATATTTCTCATACATATTTGGTCTTCATCCACAGTTCCTGCCTCACAGCTCCCCAAATCCTTGGAATTGCCTAAATGTTGAGAATGATAAAAAGTGTCTTTTGTTATGTTAATGAGTTGACTTTTGGAGAGCAGCTTAGGGTGGGGGTTGGTTGCCAGTGATTAGAGGGTTGGAACTTTCAGTCCCACGCCCTGATTTCTGGGAAGGAGAGAGGGGCTTGAGGTTGAATCAATTGCCATTGGTCAATGTGTTGGTCAATCATGTCTATGTAATGAAGCCTCCATAAAATCCTTCCCCAGAAAAGCTTTTTGGTCCTTTTTTGGACAGCATCCATGTTGGGAAACCAGAATGCTTCCATGTACCACCAAGCCACGTCCCACGTTTTTTGCGGTACGCGGGCCTCTCACTGTTGTGGCCTCTCCCGTTGTGGAGCACAGGCTCCGGACGTGCAGGCTCAGCGGCCATGGCTCACGGGCCCAGCCGCTCCGTGGCATATGGGATCTTCCCGGACTGGGGCACAAACCCGTGTCCCCTGCATCGGCAGGCAGGCTCTCAACCACTGCGCCACCAGGGAAGCCCTAACCAATTTTTTCCCACGTCCAGGAGGACAGAAGTGCCTTTGTTCAGGACCTCACCAGATGTATGTCTTCATCTGGCTCTTGATTCATATCCTTTAATATCCTTTTATAATAAATTGATAATCTAGTGAGTAAAGGGGTTTTCTTGAGTTCTGTGAGCCTTTCTAGCCAAATAACTGAACCCAAGGAGTGGGTCATGGGGACCTCTAATATATAGCCAGTTGGTCAGAAGTAGAGGAAATAACGGGCTTGTGACTGGAATCTGAGTGGTGGGTGGTCTTGTGAGACTGAGCCAACTACCTGTGGAATTTGATTCTATCTGCAGGTAGATAGTGTCAGAATTGAGGTGAATCCTTGGACACTCTGTTGGCATCCAAGAATTGGTTTGGGTAAGACTAAACACACACACACACACACACACACACACACACACACACACACACACACACACAAACACATGCTGGAATTGGGTCTAGGAACTCTTTTTCACCAGTCAAGAAATTATACTTTGTCTGATAGATAGTAAGTGTTCATTGAAGTGTTTTAATAGGCAAGAAACATGAAATAGACCAATTTTATGGCAGTATGGGGGATGGGGGAATGATTGGTTCGAATGTTTTAGATGGTAGAGAGGAAGAGATGTGGGATGATTTTTCCATTTCCCTGGCTTTTCCAAAACTGATCACAACTTAGTGGGTAAGAATTCTGGTACCTCTTATACTTGGAAAGTAAGTGGCCCTCAGATTTTTGTTAGATAATGCCCAGAAATATTAGTATGCCAGCCTTCAGAATCTAGATTAGCAATTCAAGTCTATTTTCTCTATGCACAGATTTCTTTTTTCCCATTTCTGATTTCACTCATGCTTAACAAACACATGACTCTCTTCAGTCTTCTATAATATCATTTGCTGGAGAAATCACCTGGTGACCAATACTGCTATAAACATAAACACAAGGATTATATCAGAGAGAAAATAATTCGCTCCCCAATATTTAACCAATTTTTTTTTTTAGCTCAGTGGTCATGGCTCACAGGCCCAGCCGCTCCGCGGCATGTGGGATCTTCTTGGACCAGGGCATGAACCCGTGTCCCCTGCATCGGCAGGAGGACACTCAACCACTGCACCACCAGGGAAGCCCTAACCAATTTTTTTTTTCAATATTCTGGCCCCTTTTTTTTTAATAAAATGATTAACTTAATAAAATTTAAAGCATTTTCAATTTAAATATATATCTTAAAATTTTCATTTATGCAGAGACTTTGTGAACTCTGCTTTTTCTCCATCAATCCCAGCATTTTGAGAAATGAGGAAGAAACCCTTGGACAAAAGGATGTGCACTCCAAAATAAAAGAGGCACACGAGGAGCAGAAGTCACTAATGTATGCAACACCACCCCTCCCACATAAACATCGGGCTTCACCTGGTCCAGTTTCGATGCTTGCCTTTACCCAGTCATTCAGTGACAAAAGAGGAGACTATGTTGATTTGAGAAATATTATAGCATACAAAAATAATTCTCTTGCAGTTATTTATAATAAATCTTTTACTCTCTTATTGTTCAAGGACTTTTTTTTTTTTCCTGAAACCGCTCTTATCTCATCTTTTAGTGTTATTCCTTTGTAGTGAGCAGTTTGGTTTCTGTAAAACTATCATCTGTACACACTGATGTTTCCATTTCATGTGGTACATGGCCCTTTGACCCTATCTTCCAACCTGGTCAGAAGCACAGATGTCAAGTGAAAGAAGTATTCTCATTCAGGGTCATTGATCAAAGTAAAAGTCTTACATAAATCAGACTCACATAAATAAAAAATAAACTGAAATTTGGCGTCATCTGTGAAAACTGTCTCTTTGGTTGAATTTGTATGGAAATATCTTAAATTCAGGTTCTAGAATGATGTTTTGCTTCCATCAGCTTTAACACATCTGAAGGTGTGGGTCCTGGGAAAGATTTCCATTAATAGAAAGACTTTAGTATTGGTTGCTGTGACCAAACACTTCATTTAAAAAGAGTTCTGACATGTTATGTTCAAAATATGTCTAAATGTAAGGAAGAAAAAAGTTTGGTCCTGCAAAGGACTCAGATTTAAAACTGGGAGTGGGGATGAATAAAACCAGGTTTCCTTAAAAGCACATAGGAAATATAGTATCAGAGTTGTGTATTCTAAGTAATACTCATTAGTAGTCATTAACAAGGAAAAAAAATGAAGTGAGAGAATTGATTTTTCAAAAGATAAATGGCAGGAAATTTTGTCTTCATCAGCAATAATATTGTGAAAGTAGCCATTTTTTAAATGGAGGTAAGTTATCATGGGTTCTTTGAGAACTAGGGAAGAAAGAGCAGAAGGATGGTACCTCGTCTATATATTTCTATTCTGAGGTGGAAATGGGAAAGATAAGAATATAAGGTGATTTAGAAACACAGCAGGTATACAGAAGCCTTGAGATGAGTTGCCCTTTCACAAGTACTAACTGGATAGAGAGACCCAGGTAAGAGGTCAGTGGCTTTTCTCTAATAAGGAGCTGAAAAGAATAATGAGGTGATGCCTGAAGCAAAAACTGCAGGAGCCAGCCTCTGCGTGTCACAGAAATATTAGCATTTGTGAGCGGAGCAGCGAATAGGTTCAATGCAATGCAAAGGACAATAGATCAACATTTCAGGTTGGACTGAAACAGAAATTAAAAATAGATTAAAAACATACTTGTGTTTAGGTATTGGTATTTCTTTCAGTCTTGCCTCCCTAATTTGAGAAATGAACTCTTAAATGTAATTTGAAGAGTAGAAATTATATTCCTGTTGTCTAAATCAAAATTAAAATAATAGTGAAAGGTGACATCAAAATATATATTTTGTGTGTGTGTGTATGTGTGTGTGTATTTTAAAGAACTCATACTCTAGCCTGGAAGTGTGATATTTTTTTCTTCTCTATCTCAGGTTATCATACTAGGAAAAGAATAACTCATTCAGTCTGAGTTCCACAATCTATAGCCAATGCTGTCTACTTCATATCCACTACCTACAATGCAGGAATTGTGCCTAGAAGGAATCGGTCAGCCTAAACTGAAAATACCCTATTTTTGTAATGACATTTACAAAACTACTGTCATTTTTGAAAGTTAGAATTAGGTTTTGAAAGTTTTAACATTTGTACACAACAATTTAAAAAGAGGCCATATTATGAAGAGATGATGGGGAGAGTCTCTGTTAACTAAGGGGGAAGTCATTCTGATAAATGTTCTTAATGTTAGTTATGAAATTGGAAGTGACTTACAGCCATTCAACATGCAGTCAGAGGAGCGAGCCATAGTTCAGATGTTCCTGGTGTCCTACGGTAACTAGGTCTGTTCAGACGAATTGCATTCCCTCAAGCCTCTCTTAATCTACAAGTACTCCCCAGGGACTAAATTTGACCTAGAAAATTTTGGCACACATATGGTTAGTAAAGTAAGTACATCATTCAAGGTGAGTAGTCCTTCCTGTCCCTGATAGCATTCAGCATACTACCTCTGGCTAAAAGACTCATTTCTAAACCCCAAATGCTACTCCTACCCTCTCAGCAAACTCTCTTCCCCATTTGCATTGGGCTTTACTACATTCCATATTCCTTTCCTTCTGGAACCTCAGGCTGTAGCATGGCCACAGACGGTATGCGCTGGCAACCTAGAAGGGGGAGGGAGGTCATGTTCAATGGGATACACTTTGAACAGTAAGCAGAGGGATCCAGAAGATAAATTCCTCTCCCCTCTCCCCTCTGCAGACTATACAAGAAACCATGGTTCCACATGGTTTCCCAGAGCCATCCCAAAAGACTAGTTAAATGTCTATGCCTTCTTTTGAAGCTGTGGTTACTTCGATAACATGTCGTATTACATCTGCTTTCCCTTCGTCTCTTCCTCACTTCCTTTTTCCCTTCACTCTTGCCGCCCCTGAACTGTCCTCTACAATAAAGCATTAACATATAGATTTCACCTCAGATTCATTCTGTTGTTTAAGCCTAAGCGTGGGTGCCTGATAAATTTCATTATTCTGATTGAATGCCATCATGAGCAGAAATTATTGGCCCATGATAATATCTAAGCAAAAGTCTTTACCTAATTCAGAACACTATGGATCAAGTGTACTCTACCTTTTATGGGAACATAAAAGGATAAAAAGCACAAACACAACATTTTCAGTTGTGGATTTACAGATGGTACAGATGCTACCCTGATTTTATCTTCAGGAAAGGACAAGAAGACTTTGACATATCTCAATTTAGGAAATTAGTGATTGCTTATTAATCCTATATGTTTATGTGAGATGGGAAAAAAAGTCATTACGTTGTGGTTCCAAAAGTATTAGGCCCCATAAGACACTTTCCTGAAGGTGTCCTTTAATACTTCTACACATAAATTCTGGATATATAGAACTTCTCCAAACACAACACTATAAAGCTCTCAGACTTCCATGTCCTTGCACAAGCTATTCATTCCCCCTGAATATCCTACACACACACACACACACACACACACACGCATGCACACACACACATTCTACCTTGAAAACTGATGATTCAGATAAAGACCTTTTTTGTGACTTCCCCAACTGTCCCTCCTTCCCATTTCAAAATTGTTTCTGCCTCCTAATTATACTTCTATTCCAACACCTCGCTCATAGACAGCACCTATCTTTCTACTGGCTTTTTTTTTTTTTTGGAATTTTATACTATATATATTTTCCTACAGCAGGTTCTTACTAGTCATCAATTTTACACACATCAGAGTATACATGTCAATCCCAATAGCCCAATTCATCACACCACCATTCCCACCTACCCCCCAATGGCTTTCCCCCTTTAGTGTCCATAAGTTTGTCCTCTACATCTGTGGCTCAACTTCTGCCCTGCAAACCGGTTCATCTGTACCATTTTTCTAGGTTCCACATACATGTGTTAATATATGATATTTGTTTTTTTCTTTCTTCACTCTGTACGACAGTCTCTAGATCCAACCACATCTCTACAAATGACCAAATTTCGTTCCTTTTTATGGCTGAGTAATATTCCATTATATATATGTACCACATCTTCTTTATCCATTCATCTGTTAATGGGCATTTAGGTTGCTTCCATGGTTGCTTCCATGACCTGGCTATTGTAAAGAGTGCTGCAATGAACACTGGGGTGCATGTGTCTTTTTGAATTATGGTTTTCTCTGGGTATATGCCCAGTAGTGGGATTGCTGGATCATACGGTAATTCTAGTTTTAGCTTTTTAAGGAACCTCCATGCTGTTCTCCATAGTGGCTGTATCAATTTACATTCCCAACAGTGCAAGAGGGTTGCCTTTTCTCCACACCCTCTCCAGCATTTGTTGTTTGTACATTTTCTGATGATGCCCATTCTAACTGGTATGAGGTAATACCTCTTTGTAGTTTTGATTTGCATTTCTCTAATAATTACTGAAGTTGAGCAGCTTTTCATGTGCTTCTTGGCCATCTGTATGTGTTCTTTGGAGAAATGTCTATTTAGGTCTTCTGCCCATTTTTGGATTGGGTTGTTTCTTTTTCTAATACTGAGCTGCATGAGCTGTTTATATATTTGGAGGTTAATCCTTTGTCCATTGATTCATTTGCAAATATTTTCTCCCATTCTGAGGGTTGTCTTTCCTCTTGTTTATGGTTTCCTTTGCTGTGCAAAAGCTCTGAAGTTTCATTAGGTCCCATTTGTTTATTTTTCTTTTTATTTCCACTACTCTAGTATGTATATCAAAAAAGATCTTGCTGTGATTTATGTCAAAGAGTGTTCTTCCTGTTTTCCTCTAAGGGTTTTATAGTGTCCGGTCTTAAATTTAGCTCTCTAATCCATTTTGAGTTTATTTTTGTGTATGGCGTTAGGGAGTGTTCTAATTCCATTCTTTTATATGTAGCTCTACAGTTTTCCCAGCAACGATAATTGAAGAGACTGTCTTTTTTCCATTGTATATCATTGCCTCTTTTGTCATAGATTACATGACCACAGGTGTGTGGGTTTATCTCTTGGCTTTCTATCTTGTTCCATTGATCTATGTTTCTGTTTTTGTGCCAGTACCATATTGTCTTGGTTACTGTAGCTTTGTCATATAGTCTGAAGTCAGGGAGTCTGATTCCTCCAACTCCATTTTTTTCCCTCAAGACTGCTTTGGATTTTCGGGGTCTTTTGTGTCTCCATACAAATTTTAAGATTTTTTGTTCTAGTTCCATAAAAAATGCCATTGGTAATTTGATAGGGGTTGCATTGAATCTGTAGATTGCTTTGGGTACTATAGTCATTTTCACAATATTTATTCTTCCAATCCAAGAACATGGTATATCGCTCCATCTGTTGGTATCATCTTTAATTTCTTTCATCAGTGTCTTATAGTTTTCTGCATACAGGTCTTTTGTCTCCCTTGGTAGGTTTATTCCTAGGTATTTAATTCTTTTTGTTGTAATGGTAAATGGGAGTGTTTCCTTAATTTCTCCTTCAGATTTTTCGTCATTAGTATATAAGAATGCAAGAGATTTCTGTGCATTAATTTTGTATCCTGCTACTTTACCAAATTCATTGATTAGCTCTAGTAGTTTTCTGGTGGCATCTTTAGGATTCTCTATGTATAGTATCATGTCATCTGCAAACAGTGACATTTACTTCTTCATTTCCAATTTGGATTCCTTTTATTTTTTTTCTTCTCTGATTGCCATGTCTAGGACTTCCAAAACGATGCTGAATAGTAGTTGTGAGAGTGGACATCCTTGTCTTGTTCCTGATCTCAGAGGAAATGCTTTCAGTTTTTCACCATTGAGAATGATGTTTGCTGTGGGTTTGTCATATATGGCCTTTATTATGTTGAGGTAGGTTCCCTCTGTGCCCACTTTCTGGAGAGTTTTTATCATAAATGGGTGTTGAATTTTGTCAAAAGCTTTTTCTGCATCTATTGGGATGATCATATGGTTTTTCTTCTTTAATTTGTTAATATGGTGTATCACATTGTTGATTTGCAAATATTGAAGAATCCTTGCATCCTTGGGATAAATCCCACTTGATCGTGGTGTATGATCCTTTTAATGTGTTGTTGGATTCTGTTTGCTAGTATTTCGTTGAGGATTTTTGCATCTATATTCATCAGTGTTATTGGTCTGTAGTTTTCTTTCTTTGTGAGTTCTTTGTCTGGTTTTGGTATCAGGGTGATGGTGGCCTTATAGAATGAGTTTGGGAGTCTTCTTTCCTCTTCAGTGTTTTGGAAGAGTTTGAGAAAGGTGGGTGTTAGCTCTTCTCTAAATGTTTGATAGAATTCACCTGTGAAGCCACCTGGTCCTGGACTTTTGTTTATGGGAAGGTTTTTAATCACAGTTTCAATTTCTTTACTTGTGATTGGTCTGTTCATATTTTCTATTTCTTCCTGGTTCAGTCTTGGAAGGTTCTACCTTTCTAAGAATTTGTCCATTTCTTCCAGGTTGTGCATTTTATTGGCATAGAGTTGCTTGTAGTAGTCTCTTAAGATGCTTTGTATTTCTTTGGTGTCTGTTGTAACTTCTCCTTTTTCATTTCTAATTTTATTGATTTGAGTCCTCTCCCTCTTTTTCTTGATGAGTCTGGCTAATGGTTTATCAATTTTGTTTATCTTCTCAAGGAACCAGCTTTTAGTTTTATTGATCTTTGTTATTGTTTTCTTTGTTTCTATTTCATTTATTTTTCCTCTGATCTTTATGATTTCTTTCCAAAACTTTAGGTTTTGTTTGTTCTTCTTTCTCTAGCTCCTTTAGGTGTAAGATTAGAACGAACCCGTGTCCCCTGCATCGGCAGGCGGACTCTCAACCACTGCGCCACCAGGGAAGCCCTCTCTAGGTGTTTTCTGATATCCTCTTTGATTTCTTCAGTAATTTGTTGGTTATTTAGTTTCGTATTGTTTAGCCTCCATGTGTTTGTGTTTTTTACGTTCTTTTCCCTGTAATTCATTTCTAATCTCACAGCATTGTGGTCAGTAAAGATGCTTGATATGAATTCAATTTTCTTAAATTTACTGAGGCTTGATTTGTGACCCAAGATGTGATCTATCCTGGAGAAAGTTCCATGCACACTTGAGAAGGAAGTATAATCTGCTGTTTTTGGACAGAATATCCTAGAAATATCAATTAAATCTATCTGGTCTATTGTGTCATTTAAAGCTTCTGTCTCCTTATTTATTTTCATTTTGGATGATCTGTCCATTGGTGTAATTGAGGTGTTAAAGTCCCCCACTATTATTGTGGTACTGTCGATTTCCTCTTTTATAGCTGTTAGCAGTTGCCTGATGTATTGAGGTGCTCCTATGTTGCATTCATATATATTTGTTATATCTTCTTCTTGGATTGATCCCTCGATCACTATGTAGTAGCCTTCCTTGTCTCCTGTAACATTCCTTATTTTAAAGTCTATTTTATCTGATATGAGTATTGCTACTTCAGCTTTCTTTTGATTTCCATTTGAATGGAATATCTTTTTCCATCCCCTCACTTTCAGTCTGTATGTGACCCTAGGTCTGATGTGGGTCTCATGTAGACAGCATATATATGGGTCTTGTTTTTGTATCCGTTCAGCAAGCCAGTTTCTTTTGGATGGAGCATTTAATCCATTCATGTTTAAGGTAATTATCGATATGTATGTTCCTATGACAATTTTCTTAATTGTTTTGGGTTTTTTTTTGTAGGTTCTTTCCTTCTTTTGTGTTTCCCACTTAGAAAATTTCCTTTAGTATTTGTTGTAGAGCTGGTTTGGTGGTTCTGAATTCTGTTAGCTTTTGCTTCTCTACAAATCTTTTGATTTCTCCATCGAATCTGAATGAGATCCTTGCTGGGTAAAGTAATCTTGGTTTTAGCTTCTTCCCTTTCATCCCTTTAAGTATATCATGCCACTCCCTTCTGGGTTGTAGAGTTTCTGCTGAGAAATCAGCTGTTCACCTAATGGGAGTTCCCTTGTATGTTATTTGTCATTTTTCCCTTGCTGCTTTCAATACTTTTTCTTTGCCTTTAATTTTTGCCAATTTGATTACTATGTGTCTCTGCATGTTTCTCCTTGGGTTTATCCTCTATGGGACTTGCTGTGCTTCCTGAACTTGGGTGGCTACTTCCTTTCCCATGTTAGGGAAGTTTTTGACTATAATCTCTTCAAATATTTTCTCAGGTCCTTTTTCTCTCTCTTCTCCTTCTGGGACCCCTATAATGCGAATGTTGCATTTAATGTTGTCCCTGAGGTCTCTTAGGCTGTCTTCATTTATTTTCATTCTTTTTTCTTTATTCTGTTCTGCAGCAGTGAATTCTACCATTTTGTCTTCCAGGTCACTTATCTGTTCTTCTGCCTCAGTTATTGATTCCTTCTAGTGTAGTTTTCAATTATTGTATTGTTCATCTCTGTTTGTTTGTTCTTTAATTCTTCTAGGTCTTTGTTAAACATTTCTTGCATCTTCTCGATCTTTTCCTCCATTCTTTTTCCGAGGTCCTGGATCATCTTCACTATCAATATTCTGAATTCTTTTTCTGGAAGGTTGTCTATCTCCACCTCATTTAGTTGTTTTTCTGGGGTTTTATCTTGTTCCTTCATCTGGTACATAGCCCTCTGCCTTTTCATCTTGTCTGTCTTTCTGTGAGTATGTTTTTTGTTCCACAGGCTGCAGGATTGTAGTTCTTCTTGCTTCTGTTGTCTGTCCTCTGGTTGATGAACTCTACTGGCCTTTTAACCATAGTGGGAATTCCCTAAATTTTCAGATTGTGTTGCTTTTGCTTTTATATCTCCAATATGTTTCATGACCCTTGAGACATGATAAGGACTGAGCAAAAAGTGACAGGCCAAAGTGGTGAACAAGGACAAAGAGAAGAAGGAAAAAAAACCCCACAGGAATGTACTGTATCAGTCTCCTTCCTTTCCTTCTTTCTCCCCAGATTTTGGCTTTGAAGAAGAGAATCCAAAGTTAAAATAATGCTACATATTTTTGAAAGTTTTAGAAAACATCACAATGTTTTATGCACCGTACCACAAAATATTTTAAGTCAATCCTCTGGAGATTTTTTTCTGATTGAAACATGCTTTCAAGAGTACAATAAAAATCAATGAGGTATCACCTCACACTGGTCAGAATGGCCATCATCAAAAAATCTACAAACAATAAATGCTGGAGAGGGTGTGGAGAATAGGGTACCCTGTTGCACTCTTGGTGGGAATGTAAATTGATACAGCCACTATGGAAAACAGTATGGAGGTTCCTTAAAAAACTAAAAATAGAACTACCATATGACCCAGCAATCCCACTACTGGGCATATACCCTGAGAAAACCATAATTCAAAAAGAGTCATGTATCACAGTGTTCACTGCAGCTCTATTTACAGTAGCCAAGACATGGAAGCAACCTAAGTTCCATCAACAGATGAATGGATAAAGATGTTGTGGCACATATATACAATGGAATATTATTCAGCCATAAATAGAAATGAAATTGAGTTATTTGTAGTGACATGGATGGACCTAGAGTCTGTCATACAGAGTGAAGTAAGTCAGAAAGAGTAAAACAAATACCATATACTAACACATATATATGGAATCTAAAAAAGGGGCAGGACAGGAATAAAGACGCAGACATAGAGAATGGACTTGAGGACACGGGGAGTGGGAAGGGTAAGCTGGGACAAAGTGAGAGAGTGGCATGGACATATATACACTACCAAATAGTGTATATAGTAAAATATCTAGTGGGAAGCAAGCAGCTGCATAGCACAGAGAGATCAGCTCGGTGCTTTGTGACCACCTAGAGGGGTCACATAGGGAGGGTGGGAAGGAGCCGCAAGAGGGAGGTTATATGGGGATATATGTATATGTAGAGCTGATTCACTTTGTTGTAAAGCAGAAACTAACACACCATTGTAAAGCAATTATACTCCAATAAAGATGTTAAATATATATATATATATATAAAGAAGTATAAATATAAATATAAATGAGGTTTAATTATTAAATTTTCAAATTATAAAAAAAAAAATCAATAAAGAAAATGTTGCTTTCCAGAAACTTGTTTTGAGGGAAACTGTCCTGAAACACTTCAGATCTATAGACAGATATTTGTATTAAATCCTTAAGCTTGAGTTGCAGAAAATGGACACCATGAATTAGCATGGATCATCGTGTAACGTCTAATAAGCCTGTTCATTCTACAGAAGAGATAGAAACTTGTAAATACAGTGGTTTTAACAATAAATTTGGTTGAGCACTAACAGACAAATCTCCTGATCTTAAACCTCAAAGGAGTTGACCCAGATGCAATGGAAATCTTCCCTAAGTAAAATATTTGTGCCATACTCAGGCTCTCAAACACTGTGAGATAAGCATCATTTCCAGAATGGGACTGTGGTACCTTGACATATTTTAAAGACTGAAGAGGCAATTACTATTTTTGATTGTGTTAACCTGTGTGTAATTATGTAATTACCTACAAAATTTAGGCAGAGTGTTACAGATCTAAATCATTAACTTTAACAATTGACAAGCTGCTTTGATTAGTATTTTCATAGTGTAAGATAACATACTTTTTTCAGCTTTCATATGATTAGTGATGATTGGGAATTTATTTATGTAAAATGTTTTTATTGCCTGTTTGGAGAAACAGAGCTGGGGAGTGAGGGCAGGGGAGTCACATACCTTCCTCATGGTTCAACTCAGGAAATGTCAGTGATGAGAAAACACCAAAGAGGTCCTCATCATAACTCCCAAATGACATAAAATTGTAGTGTCGGATTAGAAGAGTATCCAGAGAATTCAGTTTGGGAGAATTGGACTCTTCTTTGGCAAATTAGACTAACAAGTACATCAGTTTATGTGGCATCAACTCAGACTGTCATATGCAACCCCCGACTTGGCCAGGCAGCCCCTCTAACAGCATTGATCCCTGCAGCTGCTCTTCTAAGGAAAATGTATGTCAATATATTTGTTATTTACTTTCTAGCAGAAACCCAGCAGCTGCAGCAATTTTTGAGAGAATTCTCTGACACATCTCATTTCCTATCAGTCTTAGGTGTTAGTGGCTGTACACACATGTTCCTATTAGGCTAACATCTCTGAATGCAGCTAGCTATTGGAAGAGAAAACCCTTAAATTTCTTGGCTGTGACAAGGCTGTGTGAAGCCAAATTTCAACTCTCTATGGGAGACAGAAAGTCCTCAGGACATGAAGCCTTTCTTGTCTCCCCAGGCAAATTGGCTGGGCTCATTTGTTTAAAGGAATCTATTACAAAAAGTGGCTTAGAGAAATTTTAAAGTAAAATTAAAAATAAAGAGTCTTTCCCTTTTGAGGAAAAGTGTTTGGGGTGGAGATGGGAGTATTCAAAAGGGACCAACACAAGTAATACATTCTAATTGGGAATGAAAAAAAAGTGTGATTTGCCATTGTGATCAGAAGATGAGTCCTTCCTTCCAAAAGAATTTGTGGAGCAAACTGGACCCTTAGCTCTTGTTAATCTTTCCTCTCTCTCTGCATTTTTATGACATTGTATTCTAGTGAAAATGCCTAGAAAGGAATAGTTTCATATGATTGTCTTTCATTGTCTCCCTACAAAAAAATAAATAAATCACATTCTAAATGCAGTTTGTCAAGAGGAGCAGAGAATGCTGTACCACATGAGAGATTGTTTTCTTTATCAGATTAGGAATGTCAAATTCCACAATCGTAAAGTATTGATCTCTCCAAATCAGACATCTCTGTTGTCATGTCTCACAAGCATGACATTGGCTCCATCTTTCACAATAAGACTTTTCCCCACAATCACACAGGCTACTGTCTTTGAGATGCAAGCTTAATTATACTGTTTTAAAACCTTCATGATTGAACACACATGCAGCAATGCCACCCCCTTACTGCATCTTTAATCTTGTCTTTCCATCTCTCTAAATATATTTTAAACGTAGGACTTTTTACAAATTTCAAATCGCCATCCAGCCTTATAATTTTTCTCCTACTTGGTACTAATTCTACCTTTCTTGACAGTCACTCTTTAATAGTTCTTATCAATTTAAGAAATATCTACCTTTCTGAAAATTTGGAGACTGAATCCTACTCTACTTCTCTTCTCTGATAACATAAGTTATCTACTCCATTATGCAAAAAAGGAATGTTGTATGATGCTTTATCATATTCTTTTGCTTTCTAAATAAAATAACCACTCCTAATTGTTATTATTAATTATTTTTGTGTCTCCTTTCCACGGTCTACATAGATATGAATGTTTGTAGCCCATTTGGGGGAGGCAATATGCATTTCCTGTGTCAGAGCATGCCTACCCAACAATGCAAAATACCAGCAATGAAAAAGGAGCCAGAAGCCACCTGGGTATTATAGGTAGGATGTGTTGTTGAACAGTCTTCCTTCATGGGCACATTATATTCGGTAAGGCCATTTTGCAGCCTAAAGAACTAAACCATTTGTCTTTCTTTTCTTTCTTTCTTTTTTTCTAAACAAAACATATTTGAATCCAATCCTGAAACTCAGGTATGAAATGATGCTCGGGGATGGGGTCAGGAATGGGATACAATGGGCGTTTGCAGTGAAGAGAGATTTGGGGATATTATGGGGAATGATGTGAGACTCAGCAAAGAAGGAAGGAATGGGGTAAACTCTAGGATGGTGTAAAACAAGGAGTGTCTTTGCACATATTACTTGGTAACAATAAGCTGTATTTATATCTTAATATGGCTGTTTGGGACATTAAGATGACTGTGTCAATAAAAAAGACAAATCAAATTTCTAAACCAAGATTTCTTTGTTTTGATGACCATCCTGTGCATTGTAAGATGTTTAGCAACATCTGTAGCCTCTACCCACCAGATGCCAGTAGCCTTTCATTCAGTTGTGACAACCAAGAAAGTCTCCAGGCACAGACAGACTCTTAAAATGTCTCACTTTACTTTTGACTTCACAAGCATCCCTAATATTACCTGCTATGGTTTTCAGGGCAAAGGCAAGGGTCCTTAGAGTTTAAACACTCCATATTTATGACCCAATAGTAAGGGTTAAACAGCTGCCTGGTTGCTCAGAAAAGGAAGTTGATGACCCAGCTTCATTACAGATTTATAAAGACCCAGTTACAACTCTGCTCTCCACAATAGAATCTAGATGGTAAGCAAGCAAAGCAGACCTGGAACACTTTTGGAACACTCTAACTAACAACACATGATGCTCTTTACCTACAAGACATCCTTTGTTATATGTAACACTTTATTGACAAAAATCTCAAGACTGGTTGAGGTTGAGGTTGGAACCCAGAAGAGGGAAGTCAGTCTTCTGAGACATTCTCTTAGAGCCTGCCAGGTTTTTTCACAGAACAAAAGAATAGTCTTGTATCTGGATGAAATTACTATTATTTCTACTTCAGCACATTCAAAGGTCCATGATAAGCTTCTTCTTCATTTAAAAATTAACCATGAGCGCCTTCATATTTCTACAATTCTTAGTAATATGGCCTTTGATTAAAGGGTCCAAACAGAATTGTATAAGGACAGCAAAATCTATCTAATAGAATTTTATTAGAGTTTTATCAGCAGCAGACGTGCTTTTAGATTTGAAAGGTATGTTACTATCAAGCTTATAGAAACAATACATTTTACCTAATTTTACATTTCCAAGGATATGCTGGCCTTTCTTTTTCTGATCTCATAAACTTTTCTAAATTTCTTAGGAAATGAAAGATTCTAAAAATCATAAAAGTTCCTCTTATTTCCTAAACAGCATGCAAAGCTGTTGCATAATCTTAGAAAAAGATAGACAGGACAGACCTTACAAATATATTTTAAAGCTCTGAAATGTAGACAAGAATATGTAAATTGAAAGTAAATTTATTTTAGTGAACTGGCAAGAAGGGAAAAAATATAGGGCCATATGTTACCATCAGTTTTGCTATGCATATTTGGGGGGGAAAAGTTTCTTAAGCCAGGCATTTGCAGTCCATAAAATGCCTTCCATAGGTAACCACAAGCTGGCAGAAGTAGCAGGCAAGTGTTGAAAGTTAGAAATGAGGACAATGCTTTTATTGGTGGCGGAACGGAATTGGGAACTTGGTCTAAGAGGAATGGAGATGAGGGTATGATAATTTTACGTAAGTGAAAATGGTACCAGTGAGTAAGGAAACTCTTAGCGGAAACAGAAGTTCTTTGCTTCATCTCCTTTCCTCCGGTTGATCTCCCTGCTCACAGAGAAACAATTTTGAAAATCACCTACAACGTAAAGAACGTGTATTCTAACTCACCTCTCTGTTCTAGGCACTAAGTGATTTCTTCTTTTGTGCTTTGCTTAATAAGCACATCACAGTACCCAGGAGGTCAGTTTGAGTTCTAGCCATAGGTACAAATAACAAATTATGTGGATTTTAATATAAATAATATGCTCCCTGAAAGCAAGGCTTTATCTGTTTTGACTATAATCTGCAATGCAGTAAAAATGTCTGGCATACAATAAGTGCTCAGTAATTTTTATTGAATGAATGAATGAATACCATAAACAATAATTATTTTGTGCATGACACCTGGAGCTTATATATTTTAAGTTAATTATTTTTCTCTGTGTATATGTTTGTGTGTGTGTGATTATATTTGAACTTCACACATTTCCACAATATATTAAAGCTTGCTTGATGATGACATGATTTTATATACATGTACCCCTTTAGCATTTATTAAGCATTTTCCCATGGCTTGTAATAAATAAATTCGGAGGACAGAATCCCAACTATTTCAGAAGACAGCATTCTATTTTCTAAATGAGACCATGAGCAGACAAGTGACTGAATCTCTAAA
The DNA here is from genome assembly GCF_003031525.2 of Neophocaena asiaeorientalis asiaeorientalis. NCBI lineage: Eukaryota > Metazoa > Chordata > Mammalia > Artiodactyla > Phocoenidae > Neophocaena > Neophocaena asiaeorientalis. Next base: position 94,743 of record NW_020173914.1, read on the forward strand.
CTTCTGTTTCTTAATCTATGAAGTAACAATAACACAGCTCTCGTAGGGTTCCTGTGAGAATTAAATGGACTGACATGCATGAAATTGCTTGGCAGAATGTAAAGTACTGGATAAATATAAGAAGCATTACTGAAGTTATTCTCAGAGAACAGAGAACACAGATGAATGTTAAGATCATTTACATATTAGCAATTATATGACCTCCTGGACTCCAAGAAGTTCAGTTTCAAGGTACCAAATACAGGTAACCAAGAGTTTGGAGTTCCAAGGCTAATTGTAGCAGATTTGCTGTGAGACTTGCCCAAATTCTTGAGCTTTTTTCGTACCTCAGTAACATCATCTGGATAATAGGACTCTCATAAAGTTCCCTGAGGTTCCTTTCTGCTCTCAGGTTTTATGATTCTATGACAGAAACAGATTGATGAGGCACCTGGAGTAGAATCCAAAATGCAAGACCAGACTTAAGGAAAGCATTAGAAAAAAGAAAGGAGTATGGTTGGTTACTTCTTGTGCCAAACTTACAGCTTCTTGGCCCAGCTTTCACTCCAGTCAGTGCAGCAACCGGCTTCCCTCATTTGTAACCTCACTGCACAATACGGACTCCTCAGGAAACCCACCAGCACTCACACATGGGCAGCATGGGAGTGCAAGGAAGTCAAAACCCAATGAGGAAAACTTTCATCAATGAAGGACAAGATCCAATGGACAAAACTTCCCTTCTTCTATCCCTCAAGTAAACATTTCTGAGGTGATGCTATAGGGCTTCTCAGAGGGTCCTGGTAGGATGAAAATCCAGTTCCCCTCAGTGGTGACCAACTCAAGCCTGCATCTTTACTGGCTTTCCCTCTTCCCCATTTCATACTTCCTAAGCCACCACTGCTGTTCCTTGGGATCACTTCCCAAATTAAGCTACCTGAACACAAGCCCTTGTCTCATGCTATGTTTTGCTGATAGATCGCAGACTTAGAGACAAGTCTGGAAAGCAGACCCTCAGGGTGGAGTTTTGGAATGGAATCATTCACCAAACACACTGAGATAAAGACCTCATCATTATAGTAGCAGGTGAAGTCCTGATAACCCTTAGCATGCTGTACCCTCACCATTATTGAGGCTAGCACCAAAATTTAGTTGAGAGGCTATATAAGTCATAAGAATCCAAAGGAAGTATTTGGGCTCTTGTCTTCTGCATCTGCAAAGCAGACTTTGCTCCAATCTGAGCCCTGCATTTAATTGTAAGCAGACTGAATTGCAGGAGTTATATAACTTTTATATACCAATGTCAAAGACATGATAGAAAAATCAGTGGTATTCCAAGATCTGAGATTGGGGAATTTCATACCAGGAGGTTAGACTGTAATGCTGCATGAAAGAAAATCTATTGACATCAAATCATTCATGTTTTAGGATTTAACATTCTAGCGAAGAAACCTAGAACCAGTCTCAGTATGCTGCTAGGATGGCACCCTGAATCTTGGTCTACAATAAATAATATACAGATATCCTCTGCCTTAGCAGAGGATTGAGGAAGGAGTCATAAGCCTCAGAAAAAGGAAATAACAGAATGATTTTTTTTTTTTAATGTGAGACCAAAGAATCTACACCTATGAGCCTGCCATATCAACAAAACTTTAGGGGTCAAAAGGTCTAGGGCGGGCTTCCCTGGTGGCGCAGTGATTGAGAGTCCACCTGCCAATGCAGGGGACATGGGTTGGTGCCCCGGTCTGAGAAGATCCCACATACCGCGGAGCGGCTGGGCCCGTGAGCCATGGCCGCTGAGCCTGCGTGTCCAGAGTCTGTGCTCTGCAACGGGAGAGGCCACAACAGTGAGAGGCCCATGTACCACAAGGAAAAAAAAAAAAAGGTCTGGGGCAAGTCAAGGTATCCCCAAACCCTAACGTAATCCTGTAAGGCAAAGGACAAGTTGTTGGACCTTGCACCTTCACTACCAGTATAGATGTACAGCATATAGTAAGCCTATTTGGATGCTGGAGTCAGTGTACACTGTGCTTGGGAATACTCCTCAAACCCATTTATCTGATGACACAGAAGGTTGCCAATTTTGAGTAATTTCAGAGCAAGAGATGGCATTACAGAAGTTCCTCAGTCCAATGCAAGCTGCCCTGACCAACAGGCCATAAGACACAGTGGATCCAATGATTCTAGAGGTGTCTCTGGTGGGTTCTGAGTTTGAATGTGGGGTCTGGTAAGTTCTATTAGTTGAGTCTTAATGCAGAGAACTCTTCTCCATTTGAAAAGCAGTTCCTGGCTTGCTACCAAGCATTATTAGAGACAGAACACCTTGACCATGGAACACAGTGAATATGCCACCAAAGCTACTATTCTTAGCTGAATATTATCCCAATCATTGAGCCATAAGTTTGGGTAAATGAGGCAGTGATGGTTAGGTGGATTGTGTGCAAGCAGGTCCAGAGAGTACAAGGAAATTCTATGAGCATAAGGCCCAGAATCTTATTTCTCCTACTTTTGTTCAACCAACACTTTCCCTCAACTAAGGCCTAAGGCCTCCTGTGGTGTTGAAAATGTTATAACCTCAATGGCAGAAGAGAAAAACATGTGGACTCAGTTCATCAATGGATTATCTTGATATGTTGCTACTAGTCAAATATGGACCACTGATGTACTACAGAGCCCCACGCCAGGAGATCCCGAGGTGAAGGAAAATCCCTAAAGTTCTTTTCTGTTCTGATGTTCTATGACAGAACAGGTATATTAGAGCACTTGTAGCAGTATCCAGAATGGAGGACTGTATTTAATAAGCATGTACTGGACTTCTCTTGCACCCTTCCCTTGGCCTATCTTGTACGTTAGTCTTCATTGCCGTAACCAGAAACACAGAATCAATCCTGACAGCACCTTGTCTCAACGACTCCAAATATCACTTGCTTTAGGTTCTGGGGCTTCAATGACTCCTCAGCAGCATGGGACATTTTGGGGAACTGCCAGACCCCCGCAAGAGAGCAGTCTGGAAGTGAAAGGGACATAATGTCTCATTACCAACCCTTTTGTTAACTTCTTAAGAACCTTGAAAAAAGAATAGACAACCTCAGATTAGCTAATTATAAACTCAGGTCATGCTGTGAAGGTCAGAAGGCCTCCAAGGTAGTGTTTAAAGAGACCCACTAGGTATTAACACAAGCACAGCTTGGAAGTGCAAGAATGTTATGGCCTCAGGAAATCACTTCCCAAAACGCACTAACCCCAGTCAAGCCTTGTTGTAGATTCTTTTCCAGCTGGGAAAGCTAGGCTAGCCCGGAAAGGTAGGAATAGGAAGCATAGTTCCTTAATTGGAGACTCAAGGGTTTCTTGAGGAATCCCCGTCTTCTTATAACACCTTGACATTTCCCATATTGGATTTGAAGAGGGAGCCAACAGCCTTGGTTAGTTAACCATCTTATCTGAAAGATACTTTAATTTTCAAATCAAAAATAGAATTTAACCATGTATCATCTGTATGATCTTGAGAAACTCATTTATCTCAGCATCCTCATCTGTAAAGTAAAGGGTTGTTATAAAGATTACATGGTAGTATCTAGAGTTGTGTCTGATACATAGTCATGCTCAACAAGTATTAGCTGTTATTATTAATATAGATGAATTAAAGTTGTATAATACATATATTCAGTTGATCTATAATGAATAAAGGTACTCCCTGGTGACTGGGCAATAGAAGGACCTACTCCAAAATTAGGCACATCTTGCTGTGGCCCTGCCACTGACCCTGTAAGAGTACAAACCCAACAAAACAGGGGAGCCCCAAAATGGCAGCAGGACTACATCAAACACTGAAGACCTGCTTCAGAAGGAAACAAGTTCCCTAAAAACTTCTTCCATGTGGCAGGAAATAAAGTCAAATACACCATGTAAGTGCTGGAAGAAGCAGGGAGGAAATCAAGACCAGAAAATCTATTCAAAATTTTTGAATTCAATTATTGTAGAATTTGAAACTTGGGCTTTGGAAACATTAATTTTTTTTTCACTTTTTTTTTATTTTCTGCAGTTTTTTTCTTCTTTATTACCTGAAGGTTTGGTCTGTTTCATTAAACTTTGGGGGAAAAATAGTGTCATCCCTAGAGACTGTCATACAGGGTGAAGTGAGTCAGAAAGAGAAAAACAAATATCGTATATTAATGCATATATGTGGAATATAGAAAAATGGTACAAATGAACCGGTTTGCAGGGCAGAAATAGAGACACAGATGTAGAGGACAAACGTATGGACACAAGGGGGGAAAGCGGGGCAGGGGTGTGGTGGGATGAACTGGGATATTGGGATTGACATATATACACTAATATGTACAAAATAGATAACTACTACTAAGAACCTGCTGTATAAAAACAATCATAAAATTCAAAAAGAAAATAATGTCATCATTTAAGCTGAAGTATAAACAAGATAGCAAGCCTATCCCTAAAAGCCATACATGATCAAGGCAGTTTATCAAGATGAGGCACTCTCAAAAAGAAGGGTACACAGTGAGGAGGGGTGCTCCAACTAAATGCCTTATTTAAGGTCACAGAGAGACCTCTACAGAGCAACCTCTTCAGAGAGATCTTAAGCCTTGGAGATTTCTGTGTGAGTTTATATAAAGGAAGCCAACATCTTTTTTGTTTTGTTTTAAATTTCATTGTTTAAAAAAATTGTACATATTTAAGGCCTCATGATGACTTGCTATACACAGTGAAAGGATCACTACTTTCAAACCAATTAACATCTTCTCCTCACATGCTTTCCATTTTTGTGTGTGATATAAGCACATGAAATGTTCCCTCTTAGCAAATTTCCTGTGTTCAACATGGTATGGTTAACTATAGTCACCATGCTGCACTGGATCTCTGGACTTATTTATCCTACATAACTGCAACCTTGTATCCTTCTACCAACATCTCCCCATGTCTCCCATCAGTGGCCCCTGATAACCACTGTTCTACTTTCTCCTTCTATGTATTCAACTTTGTTAGGTTCTACATATAAGTGAGACGATGCAGGTTTTTTCCTTCCTGTGTCTGGTTTATTTTACTTAACGTAATGTCCTCCAGGTTCATCCACGTTGTTGCAAATGGCAGGATCATAAAGGAGGTCAATCTCTTAAAACAGCATCAGAATCAGGCATCTGTCATAACTGCCACTTCTAAATGCCAAGGCCAAATACAAGTCAACACTTCCAAAATACACACAGAAATGTAAGACTCCGTGGCTATTCTATATTATCCTAAAATGGCACAGTGTTTTATATAAGGATCATCTCTAATACTCATCAGTTCATTCATTTTTGCATAACTACTGACATTAGCATATGTTTATGTCAGTGATGTCAATAAACAACAAAGAAAACGTTCAGAAACTTAATCAATTTTATGTTATCCTCCACAACTGTTACCAGCTCTTTCACACAGTTGCTTGTCTACATTTGTTTTTCAACCTCATAGGAAGCTCCTGCCTCAGGATCCTTTTTTCTTTCTTTCTTATGGACACCCTCATCTCTTTACCTCCTTCCTTATTAAGCTTACATTTCTTAATCCATCATTTAAATATTTCTGTTGTCAATATAGAGAACAGACTTGTGGTTACCAATGGGGAGAGGAGGGCTGGGGAGGGATGAATTGGGAGTTTGGGATTAGCAGATGCAAACTATGATATACAGGATGGTCCTATTGTATAGCACAGGGAACTATATGCAATGTCCCGTGATAAACCATAATGGAAAAGAATATGTAAAGGAATATATATGTACAACTTTTGCTGTACAGCAGAAATTAAACACAACATTGTAAATCAACTATAATTCAATAAAACTTTCCAAAAATCCTTCTGTTATCAAAAATCTACAAGTCTCATTCTCTATTTTTCCTTCCAAGAAAGTAACAACTAACAAAACCCTGGGTTCAGAAGAATCGAACTTTCCATCCTTCCATTCTCTATCAGGACTGCTGAGTGCCACAGGTGTCACTCAATTCTGTAAGCTGCTGTTGTTATAGACCTGAGGTTTCCAATCTGTGTTGAGTCCTCAACACTGCCTGACCACCACTTACATCAGGGATTCTCAACCCTGGCTACCATTAGAACCCTGGGGAGCTTTTTTCAAATCCTGATACCTGGGCCTCACCCCAAACCAATAAAATCAGATCCTCTAGTGGCAAGATTGAGGCATCGGTAATTTTCAAAGTTCCCCAAATGATTCTAACACAGTCAGGATTTACAGCAGTGTTCTCAGCCTCAGTAGCAGATAATAAGCACCTGAGAAGTTATTTAAAGTACTGATTCTGGGTTCCCCTCCTCACATATCCTGATTTAATTTGCCTAAGGTACAGTCTGGGAGTTTTGAACTCTCCATGTGATTCCAATGTGTAGACAAGGGTAAGACCCATTGGTTAGAGACACGGTCCCCAGTTCTCCAACCTTCTTCCAACTCACAGCAGATGATGGCCTTGCCTCCTTCTTCACGGAGAAAATAGAAGCTATCAGAAAAAAACTATTTTATCCTTCCTTTCTACCATTAAAGTCACAGACAAACCTCCTCCTAGCTGTGGTTAGTCCCTGCACTTCTCTTCTGGCTCCGTCCCTTCCCACACTCTGTAATTTCTCTCCACCAGTCACTCCCATCTATTTGCTCTGTCCACTCCCCACTGGTACTTAACACACTCCACTCTCTTAATTTTTATTTTATATTGGAATATAGTTGATTAACATTGTTGTGTTAGTTTCAGGGGTACAGCAAAGTGCTTCAGTCATACATATACATGTATCTATTCTTTTTCAAATTCTTTTCGCATTTAGGTTATAACAGAATATTGAGCAGAGTTTCCTGTTCTCTACAGTAGGTCCTTGTTGGTTACCTTTTTAAAATATAGTAGTGTGTATATATCAGTCCCAAACTACCAGTCTATCCCTCCCCCCACTCTTCCCCCCTGGTAACCATAAGTTCATTCTCTAAGTCTTTGAGTCTGCTTCTGTTTGGTAAATAATCTCGTTTGCATCATTTTTTCTAGATTCCACATATAAGCAATATTGTGTGATATTTGTCTTTTTCTGTCAGACTTACTCCTCTTAGTATGATAATATCCAGGTCCATCCATGTTGCTGCAAATGGTGTTATTTCATTCTTTTTAATGGCTGAGTAATATTCCATTGTATATACTGGGTTGGCCAAAACATCTTACAGAAAAACCCAAATGACCTTTTTGGCCAACCCGATATGTACCACATTTTCTTTATCTACTCTCACTTATTCCAAAGGAATAGATAACCAACAAGGACCTATTGTATAGCACAGGAAACTCTACTCAATACTCTGTAATGGCCTATATGGGAAAAGAATCTAAAAAAGAGTGGGTATAGGTATATGTATAACTGAATCACTTTGCTATACACCTGAAACTAATACAACATTGTAAATCAACTATGTTTCAATAAAATTAAAAACAAAGGAAACCTTTCCCCCTGCTCACATCTGCTTTCAACTGCTGTCCTATCTCTATCACCTGTTCAGAAGCAAACATCTCAAAACTGTCATGCACCCTGGCTGTCTCCTCTTCCTCACTGAGTGGTCACTCCTTTACATGTTGCCATCTGTTTTTCCCAACAACTCCAACAAAATCAGTGACCTCATTGTCACGAAATCCAGTGTGAACATCCCAGCCTTTATCTTCATTAAATCCTCATCTGTGTTTGGCCCTGCTGACTCCCCACTAACTTCTTGAAATCCTCCACCTCTCCTTGATTTATATAACTCCACACTCGTTAGGTTTTCCCCTTGTCTCCATGGATGTGCTTTCAGCTGCAGTTGCAGGTGCTGCTCCCTCTGTCCTTTTAAATGCTGCTGTCCCTCAGGTTGCAGCCACTGGTACCCTCCACTCTCACGTCACACGTTCATTGTCTCCCATGACTTTCATAGTATGCGCTAATCACTCCTTTGTGGGTGTGAAACTCAACTACAAAAAAAGAGGCAGTTAAGAATTACAACTCATTTGAAATTCCATCTCAGAGATGTTATTCTATAGACTGATTAAAAAAAAAAAAACAAATTCCTTTAGGGGTCCCCGCAAGTAATGCTGTCTCTGGGGTCAGAGGCATTGGGGTTGGAATGGAGAGCTAAGTAGCACAATCCTTACAACTGGACCTCAAGATTTCTAAAAAGCTCTCCCCGTACCTAGCCTACATTTGCTGTTCAGGGTCCATAGCTTTTCTGCTGTTTCTGTTTCATTACACTTAGGACATAAGGACTCCATTGTCCTCCTACTTGCAGGGTCAATTATCCCCTAGAGCATATCTCTTCCTCTCCTGTGCAACCTGTTCCTCTGCCACCTTCAATTCCATTTCTTACCTAGCTGACTTCATCTCATTGTATTCCTCTAGAAAAACTGTCCTCACCCCCCTAAGTGTTTCTGCAAATTAAGTCACTATATTACTATACTATTAAGTCACTATATTACATTATTATAGCTAATAATGATGCAATCAGGAAAATGGTCCCCAAGAATAAACTTTGACTCTAAACTTGATAAAACCAGACATCAAATTAGTCAATAATATTTATAAAGAATTTATAACAGGGCTTCCCTGGTGGTGCAGTGGTTAAGAATCTGCCTGCCAATGCAGGGTACACAGGTTCGAGCCCTTGTCTAGGAAGATCCCACATGTTGCGGAGCAACTAAGCCCATGCACCATAACTACTGAGCCTGCACTCTAGAGCCCACGAGCCACAACTACTGAGCCTACACACTCTTAAGCCCGTGCTCTGCAACAAGAGAAGTCACTGCAATGAGAAGCCCGTGCACTGCAACGAAGTGTAGCCCTCACTTGCCCCAACTTGAGAAAGCCCGCGCACAACAGTGAAGACCCAATGTAGCCAAAAATTAAAAAATTAAATAAATTAAAACAAAAGAATTTATCACAGTGATAAACACATAGGGAGCAATTAATAAGTGATAGCAATTTATATTTCCCTATTTAAAACTAATTTCTGATACCATATGTAAAGTAAATGATTGAAACAAATATTAAAATGTGAATGCAAAGTAATGGGTTAATGTTTGGCATAAGGATTTCATACCTAATGACAGTTTAAATGGACCAAAAAAAATCCAGACAGAAAAATCATTCAACTTCTATAAGTGTTTTATGATGAAAAGAACATGAGTAAAGAGTCACATGATTTTGTGTGACTGTATGTAAAGCACTTAGAAATATCTAGCCTGGTTTGCTGACTAGTAAAATGAGAAACCAGACTTGTTTATTTCAGAGGTCCTTTCCACCTCTAAAAGTATCTTATACTACAAAAATAATTTCAAAGAGTCACCATCCAGCTTACTACAGAGAACATTACTAATAACACTGAATCTCTGTCATCTCATGCCACAGAGACCTCATTCTCCTCCCTTCCATGCACAGGTAGTCTCGATTCCAAATGATCTCGTGAATGAATCCATGCATTTCTAAGCAATATAGTGCTTACTTTTGTGTTTTGAACTTTCTAAAATTATATCATGCAGCGTGCAGTTTCTAAGTTGGTTTTTTACTTATGCTTAATGAGACACATACGTTTGGATGTGTACAAATGATGGGATTTTAACATCTATATTCATCAATGAGTTAACTATAATTTTCTATACTTTTTTTTACTGAGTTTGGGTACTAAAGCTTATACTATTATATACAAATATTTATATATATTATATATAATAGACATTTATAATTTTATATGTGCTTATGTAAAATGAGGTAGGAAGTGCTTGACATTTTATATTTTCTAGAAGAATTTTTATTTATTGGGAATGATCATATCCTTAAATGTTTGGCAGAACTCACATAAAAATCAGTTGGCCTTGATATTTTCTTGGTAGGAAGACTTTAAAATACTAATTTCTAGATTAGTTAGGGTTATTTGATATTCCTGTTCTTCTGAGTCACTTTTGGTATATTTTTCTAGTAATTTTATCCATTTTATCTAAGGTTTTCTATTTATAATTCACATTGTTCATATTATTCCTTTATCATTTTAACTTTATTGTAACTACAATTATGTTCCTTTTTATGTTAATATTTTATGCTTTTTTTTCTTGATTCATTTTGACAATGGTTTATATATTTCACTAAATGTTTCAACTATTTATTTATTTATTTGTTTGTTTGTTTATTTATTTATTTATTTTCGGTACACGGGGCTCTCATTGTTGTGTCCTCTCCCGTTGCGGAGCACAGGCTCCGGACGCACAGGCTCAGTGGCCATGTCTCACGGGCCCAGCCGCTCCATGGCATGTGGGATCCTCCTGGACCGGGGTACGAACCCGTGTCCCCTGCATCGGCAGGCGGACTCTCAACCACTGCGCCACCACGGAAGCCCAACAATTTATTTTTAACAAGTGTATGCCATATTTTTTTTGGTTTATATCACATTAATTTATGCTTTTATCTTTACTGTTTCCTTGCTCCTATTTTCTTTGGGGTTATTCTATTGACATTTCTTTCTATCTTACAGTGAACACAAAGCTCATTAATTTTAAGCTTTCATTCTAATATAAGTACTTACTGCCATACATTTCTCTCAAAACTTTTCCAGAAGTGTCGGTGCATATGCTTTGTGTTGTTGTGACTCTGGAGGTGCGCTGCTCATCTCTCCTTTGAAAGGCTGTGCGGTGAGAACACGGCTGACTGGCAGCTGCTGCACCTTCTGATACCCTCCCAGGGTGCTCAGAGCCAAGGACCAAGCACAGCTAGGGTGCCAGAGCAGGGCCTCATTTGCTGGATGTGGGACTCTTTCAATGGGCAGCCTTGACTTGGGGTCTCCCATCAGCTTGGCTGAGGCTTTCTCAGAACTGTGACTGTGAAGTTCTTCCCTCCCAATCCTCCTTTCCTTTGTCTTTTCACAGACGTCAGTCCTGCATCAGAGTCTGAAGGCTCTGGTGGTATACTCCTTCCTCGTCACTCTTTATTCTTCAAGGACATCTCCCCAAAATAGCTCATGTACATCTCATTCTGTATTGGTGTCTGCTTCTCAGAGGACTCAAACTGACACAAGTGTTTTTGTTATTATCCATCCTAAATGTTTCCAAACTCCTATTAAGATTCCTTTGTTGCTATTTACGAGGTTCTTTTCCCAAAATGTTTAAGAGGGCTTTCACCTCCTAGCTTAATTTCATTGTCTAATGTTCACAGATCGTATCCTTTGAAATCTGTATTTTTTTCATGGTACTTGAAGAAGAATGGATATTCTATAATCATAGAGTGCAGAGTTATCTATAAGTTCACTAAAACTGTTTGTTGTGTTATTCAAAAATAAATAATATCCTATAATGTGAGAGATGTGTAAATCTCCCATTCTGATAGTGGATTTGTTCATGTCTCCTTTTAGTTCTGTCAAGTTTTACCTTATATGTTCAAGGCTATTTCATCAGGTGTACACAGGTTTAGAATTGCTACATGTTCCAAGTGAACTGGAACTTTATCACTGTCTAGTGAGTCCTTTCCACCTTGGTATTGCTTTTGACATAAAATCCTGAATTATTCTTATCTAAATTTTTCAGTCTACTTTTGCCTTTTCTCCCATCTTTTACATTAAAATATTTGCTTACCTTTATGTTTTAGGTGTGTCCTTGGAAAACAGTTTTTGCTATATGTTGGCATTTTATGCAATCTAGAAATATTACCATTTTCATTAATGAGTTTACTACTTTGTTCACTTACATTTATTGTGATTGCTGGTACACTTTTATCTACTTTCTTATTTTGTGTTTTTCATCTGTCCCACTTTTTATGCTACTTTTTCTCATTTCCTCTTTCTTTTGCTTGATTGCATTGATTTTTAAAAATTTCATTACACCATTTGACTTTATGTTCTTGGTGATTATATTTGAAAATTTACCTTGTATTCTTAACATTAAAAAAAATCCCTTTATTATTCCTCTTGCCAGACAATAAAAAGACTTTAGGATATTTCAACTTTCATACTTTAACTCTGATTGCCTCCATTGAAAATTACATTACATTACTGTCTAGTATTTTAATTCTCTCTTGCTTTCTAGTTAATCTTAACCTCATACATTGGACATAACCATTTCTTTTTTTTTTTTTTTTTTTTTTTCGCGGTACGTGGGGCTCTCACTGTTGTGACCTCTCCCGTTGTGGTGCACAGACTCCGGATGCGCAGGCTCAGCGGCCATGGCTCACGGGCCCAGCCGCTCCACGGCATGTGGGATCTTCCCGGACCGGAGCATGAACCCATGTCCCCTGCATCGGCAGGCGGACTCAACCACTGTGCCACCAGGGAAGCCCCATTTCTTTTTTTTATACAATGTATGTCTACATTTGTTGGCATTCTCACTAATACCTTTGTTCACTGTTATTTCTTACACTTCAGATCTTCTATGATCATTTTTCTTTTCTATTATATGCATCCTTTAGAAGTTTTTTTTTTTGCTTGATGAGGGTAAAATTGTAATGAAGTCCCTCATTACTGGAAAATATATTTCTATTGTACATAAAATCTAAATATTTTTTCTAGTTTTTAATTTATTGAGGGGGAAAATCCTTGGGGACTTAAAAAATGTTCCTGTGAGTTTATCAATGCATTTAAAAGTATGTTCATTTAAAATCTAAATTGATTTGCACTGGAAGGCTTTTAGAATAATCTAGTCTATTATTACAGTCTTCCTATAGTCTAGTCTTCCTATAACTCTGGAAGTAGTAGTCTATTTCTATTATTTTACCTATAAACATAATTAAGTTTTACAAATACTACAATATATAAATTGATGGATGTGCCATCACTTATTGCACAGATTCTAAGGTCAAAAGTCACCTACAGAACATGAGGTCCTGAGGAAAGAGAGGAATCTGCTCAACTCAGATAAGAGTTGATAGGGATCCCTTCATGAATGCATTTTTGCTTAAAATATTGGTATGTATTACAGTTAAAAATTAAGTAGCTTTATGAATTGTATTATCTAGTTCCAACAAAATAAACCTCATATAAGGGACAATAACCTTAAAAAAATTCTTGTAGAAAAATCACAGATTGCAAGTTACACTAAATTGAAGCATAAAAAACAATCTATAGTAGCAGAGCTGATAGTTCTCCTGTACCCAGTATGAGTTCTTTGTTGGCCACTGTACAAAGTAAAAGTAATGACAGTCTAATTAGATGTGACAAGAAACCAGCCAAGAACCTTAACCTAATGAAGAAGTTGATTTTATATAAAGAGTAACAATTATCATTGTTAAATATGAAATTGGTCTAATTGATTATCGTGGCTTTAAATAACAAGTTAATGATAGATAAGGGTACAACTATTAGCAAAATATTTTTAAAGTAAGATTTATTTCATCTTTATTTTACCCTTTTTAATTTATATTATACTTATTTTTTACTGTGTATATGTTACATCTATAAATAAATTAATATACTTTTATTAGGGTTGAGTGCTCAAAATATTTTTCCTAACCAAAATATGTAATTTTAAAACATTGGGGGCACCAATTTACTACCAAATAAGCAACTTGAGGGCTTGAGTCATTTAGGATTTATCTCTATTTCCTCCATAGAGGCTAAATTTGAGCTTTGCACATGGTAGTAAACAAATCATTATTTGTAGAATATTTTGTTCATCTTATATATTTTAAAAGTCGTTCTTTCCATTGAGTCTATTTTTGTACATGGTGGAGATTTTGAAAAGTATTCCCTCTTGGATCATCTAATCTAGTCCCAGAATGTTGGTAGAATTGATTTTTATTATTCCTAACTTATACCTGATGTATGAGTGTCCAGTGCTACTTTGAATATTATTAGTAAAGGTGAATTCATTATTTCCCTTGATAATTTGCATCATTGTTTAATTGTTCTCATGGTTAAAAAGTTTTCTTTTATTTAACTTAAATTTCCCAGGTGCATTTTAAGCCCATTACTTCCTGCTCTGCTCTCATTGACTAATGAGAATTGGTCCCTGTCCTCCTGGGAATATCTGTTAACATATTTTCAGATGCTAACATGTCTCCCCTTAGCCTTCTTTTCTCCAGATTGGGAAATTCCCAGCTCTACTAACCTTTTATCATACGTCGTATCCTACCTGAATTTCTCATATTTTGTGGTTTTCCTCTTAACTACATTAATTTATCCATAAAGAGAAAAAATGCATTCAAAATTTAGTAATTTCCTGAAAATGAGAAAAAAAATAGCACCATGTATAATTTACCTAATTTGATAGAAAGTAAGCATGAAATTCTACTTGGGAAATAGGTTTGCTTAAAGTTAAGTCTGATTCACAGTTTCATAACAGACCATGTAAGATTATCTGTTTCTGCCCTTATTAGAGAAAGATTTCAAGGGTCTGAAATTTTATGCAAACTTGTGTACATGCACCCATATGCATAAGGTTACATGTGCAAAGTGCATTTTTCTGGAAAGCCCACTCATAGCTTTCATAATGGAGCTCTACTTCCTTCAAAAAGGCAAAATCTGACTGGATTCTAGCCCTGAGACAAAACTAAAGTCAATAGAAAACTAATGGGTTTAATTTTTCTGTTACTCAAATTTCCTTGCTGAAAATGAAGTAATTTATAGTAATATACTTGAAGTAAATAAAGTAATATCTATGTCTAACAGTTTTAAAAGAAAGCTGAAATCAGTAGTGACCTGTAAACCAGGACTTGTTCTTAGCATTATTTTCAGTTTATTTTTATCCTTCTGCACATCTTCACTAGGGCACCGATTCAGAGCATCCTCTTTCTGTCAGTTACAATGTTGGCAGCTATGTTACCAGCTGTTCTTGGCCACTCCCAAGTGTGTAATATACAGCCCTCACATTTGTGAGTGATCCTTGTAACAAGGTACAAATTATCCATAAATATTACTCCCAAGAAAGGAATCAAAGGAGAGAACTGTACTTCCAAGCATGCTCTACATTCTCCCCTCTACAGGTATGGACCACGAGGCCCTCCATCCATCTTACAAGGTCCCCCATGCATCACCCTTTGGTAGCAGAAATCCCATCAGCAATATCCAATAGGGAGATAATTCCAATAAGAAGGAAGTTGTCTTCAGTGCAGAGACTGAGCGCACAGGGTCTCATATCCACGAGGCTATGTTTAGATCATGTATGTTTACAGAAGGAAATAAAGGAAACAAAGACCTTTGTATTAGACACCAATCTTCCTGCTCTTCAGATCCTCATCTTGGCATCCTTGTTCCAGCTCTCCATGTGTTCTAACCAAATACACACAGATGTAACCAGATGATGCCCCATCTTCCACCCCTTCCATGTATGTATCTCTGTCCTCCTATCCCAGGGCTGCATTGCAGGTGATACCACAGGACTCTGCTCAGTTCCCATACCCTGTATGCACAATGTGCAAGTCTGGGGGGCACTATTATGTCATGAGGTAAAATTTACCAATGGCTTACAAGAGCTAGTGGATAGATTATTCTACATTCTCCCTTTCCTCCATAGGAATGGTTCAGAGATGCAGTTTATAAAATAGCTGCACATTAGCCTTTTTCTTTGGCTCTGCTTTCTGGGGAATTCAAGCTAAGAGACTCTCTTAGCTCTTTTGACCAGTGATACATGATAGAAGAGCCCAAGTGTTTATTGTAATTTTCCTCATATAACAGGTATTCAATACAAACCTCTCTTTCAAATTAGAGACAAGGCATCCTCTATCTTGATCAGTAAAGATAACATATTGAACATGGTGAATATACCGATTGACAATTCAACAAATATTACTGAGCTTCTAGAATGTCTCAGATTTTGTGCTATAATATGGCTTTCTGTCCACAAGCTGAGGATTGAGAAAATTTTCATATTATAACAGGAAATGTTAGCTAACTAATCTTAAGGACTATCCTCCTCCCGACTTCTGTAACTATAGCCTTTCTAAACAGCAGATCAGTAAAACTGATTCCAAGAGATCAGATCAGATCAGTAAAACTGATTCCAAGAAAAATAAAATGTGAACATCAACTCTGAACCCCAATAAACTTGTTAAGAATTTCCCTTGGAAAACTCTTCAAACCCCAAGTGCCAGTAAAACTAGAACTAATGCAAACAAAGGGAAATTCTGCTGAAAACAAATCCATTTACAAAAGAGAGAGAGAGAGAGAGAACACAAGCAAAATCAAAGTTTCTCAGAGAAGAGAGACATAAAGAAGGAAAGTTTGCTGTTTTTGTAAAAAAAAAAAAAAAAAAAAAAAAAGTACAAGTGATGACTAACTCTATTCTTCTGATATCCTTATAGTGTTAATAAAAAGATAAAGATATTAGGACAGGGCTTCCCTGGTGGCGCAGTGGTTGAGAGTCCGCCTGCCGATGAAGGGGACACAGGTTCGTGCCCCGGTCCGGGAGGATCCCACATGCCGCGGAGCGGCTAGGTCCGTGAGCTATGGCTGCTGAGCCTGCGCGTCCGGAGCCTGTGCTCCGCAATGGGAGAGGCCACAACAGTGAGAGGCCCACGTATTGCAAAAAAAAAAAAAAAAAAAGATATTAGGACAAAGGTATTCCATAGTTATAGCTGTTTCTAAATGCTTTTAATTACAATTATGAATGTATTGAGTATAGTAAGGAGAAACCTCTTTACTATGTGCTTTCTTGAATCCAATGTATACAGAGAGTCTATAAGAGGTGAGAATGGTAATCACTGCATAAATGTGGGTAACTGAAGCTTTCAAGGAATAAGCAAGGTTGTCTCCCAGGAAACCAGATTACATGGGTGGTTGTCAAGAGGATTTGCAAGAACAGTGAGGTGAGGTTGAGGGCAAGGAGTATGTACTAAAGAAACAAGAAGATTGATGGCATCTAGTTTGGAATCTAAAAAGAACTGAAGGTATGAACAGGTGGAGGCAAATGAAAAGGAGAACCAGTGGGGAGACAGAACAGAGGTCTGAAGTGGTTCTTCTCAAACTTTTTCATTCTGCATTCTCCATTTGCTTAATATAGAGGGAGGAGCCAAGAATACCAGCTGCATGGGAGTTGATGCTAGAAAAATAAAATGGGCTTATAGAAAAGACCCAGATGTGGGTTTTTAAAAATATTGTGGGTGACCATGGGAGATCCTCTTCCATGTAAATTACATTTCAGACATTAAGAAACCACTTTAATGAAAAGTAAGAAAGAGTTGGTAGCAAAGATAGGGAAAAAGGTGTTGCTTCCTTGACTGCTAGGACACCTAGATAGGGTGACCATGCATCCTGAGTATGGAAGTAAAGAGAGGAAGAGCAAAAAAGAGAGGGAGAGTGATTTCTGCGAAGGTAGAGTTCTCAGGAGACAGCATCAAAGAGGTATGCACATTTATACCAACTCACTTAGAGCATTATGACAAAGATGCAGGTTCTAAACCAGCATCAAAGGTTCTACATTGCCAGCTAACATAGGCAAAAACTTACTCATTGACTCTACAGTAATTCCCGGTCATACTGCTAACTGTCCACGGCCTCCCAAGCAAAATCCCCTGTTCTCTTCATCTCCCCTCATCTCATAGGAAACAAATTGTTTCTACACATGTTCTTTCAGTTTATTAAAATCAAACTTCTCATCTGAAGAACAATTGACAAGGTTAGCCTGCTCTCACATTTTTTAAAGTGTGTGTAAGTACATAAGTTTTTTTTAATGCAAATTTTGAATATTTCATATGAATAAATCATATCTATTGTAGTCAGGGTCTATACCCAACCATATGGGAAAATGCCCTTATGCGCTACTAGGCCTAAATGGAGAAAAAGACAGCTCTGACCACTTTAGTCTAATACTGCTACTTAAATTTCTTATTTGAGATTTTGTGAGAGTTTTATAAAATCAACTTAATTAGGTATAGTTTAAATACAGTAAAGTGAAGCAACTTTGACTGTACATGTTGGCAAATTTTGACAAGTGTATACACTGAAATAACCAACAAAACAATTTTATAAGGTGTTTTTACTGCCTCAAACATTTCTCTAGTGCTCTTTGTAGTTAGGTCCCCATCCTCACCTGGCCACAGATAATTACTGATCTGCTTTCTGTTACAAAAGGCTATATTTGTCTGTTTCATAAAATGAAATCATAAAGTATGTATTATTTTGGACTGGATTTGTGACTCAGTATATTTTTCAGCTTTATCCATGGTATTGAGTGTACCAGTATTTCATTTCTTTCTTACAGTGAAATAGTATAAATAGTCATAGTACAATACATACTAATAGTTTGTATAGTATGGCTATAACAAAATTTGACCCATGGCCTGCTGATATACATGTGGGTTCTATTCAGTTTTGGGCTACTATGAATAAAGCTGCTAAGAACATTAGTGTTTGGTTCTTTGTATGGACCTATGTTTTCATCTCCCTTGGGTGAATTTCTACTCTGTTGAGGTAGTTGTTAACATGTTCGTTACCCACAAGCAATGTGCGCATCACATCCTCCACAAAACTTGACATTGTCAGACTTGTTAATTTTAGCTATTCCAATGAAAATATTGTGGTAACTTGCTATTTTTAACGTGCAATTTCATTACATGAATGATGTTGAACATCTGGCCATTTGCATATCTTCTATTTTAAAATGACTGTTAAAATATATTGTCCATTATTAGATCCTTTTCCTTATTATCATTGAACCGTAAGTTCTCCTTACATATTGTGATCCAAGACTTTTGTAGCTATTTGTTGCAAATATTTTCTCCCCATCTGTGACTTGGCTTTGCAGAAGTTTTTAAATTTCATGAAGTCTAAGTTATTAATTTTTCTTTATGATTCATTTTTTTCTGTTTCACCTAAGAAATCTTTGCATTTCACCAAGGTCAATACCACAACTAATCAAGTTCAGATGAGGTCATTAGGGAGGGCCCTAATTCAATATGATTGCTATCCTTATAAGAAGAGGGAAATTTTGACCCAGACACCTGGAGAGAATGCCATGTGACAATGGAGGCAGAAATTGAGGTACCGCAGCTGAAAGCCAAGGAATGCCTGGAGATGCCAGAAGCTGGAAAAGTCAAGGAAGGCTCTTTCCCTATAGACTTTGAAGACAGCATGGCCCTGTCAAAACCTTGATTTTAGATTTCTAGTCTCCATACCTCTAAGAGAATAAATTTCTGTTGTTTTAAACAAATTTGTGGTACTTTGTCATAGCAGTCAGGAAATCAATACAATGTCTTTGTTTGATTTTGGAGTTAGAGTAATTCTTGCCTCAATAAAATGATTACGGCAGTGTAACGTTTTTGTATAGAAATGCTATCAATTCTTCATAATGTCTTCTCAATGTTACAACTGCTAGTAAAGCGACAAGGGCCTGAAGATTTTTAGTGTGGGAAGATAATTACAAATTTTTCTTTAAGTGATATAGAACTATCTGGAATTTCAATTTCTTCTTGAGTCAGTTTTTACAATTTGTGTTTTTCATGGAATTTGTCGACTTTGTCTAGGTTTTCAAGTTTATTGTCATAAAATTATTTGTAATATTTAATTATTATACTTTTAATGTCTGTAGAATATTTAGGATGCTTATAAAACACAAAGAGGTGTAGCAGGTCCTATGTTTCCCTTTTTGGTGAAAGAGGATGCACTATGCAGCAATCTGAGGGCTTTTCTTTTTGGAGTGGATATAACTGTACCCTAACCACCAAACCCTTAAAATTTTCACTGAAGAAGCAGGTCCCTGAAACTACACAGAATTTCTTTCCCAAACTCTGGTGGAATGTGTCTTTCCAAAATTTCCAGTTCACTAGCCAAATCTTATTCATCCTGTCTCATTGGCATGATGTCATATATTTCATGGATCTGTATGAAGACTGGTGGGATGACCAAAGAGTTCAGATTTCTTCAAACTATAGTATAACAGAGAGGAGAGTGTTAAAGTAGCCTAGTGGTAAAACTAAATGAAAATTGTTGTATACCCTACATTAATGCAAACTATTTTAGATCTACTTTTTAACTTAGAATGAAAAATAATGAATTTGCCAAAACAGTGGTTATATAACGTGTACCCAGGGCCTTATTAATCTTCTCTAGGAAAACACATGTAGAAAAAGACATGTTATAGGGGCAACTATTTGGTCAAGATTGGTGTAATCTATAGTCATTTGCCAGGATAATCCAGTTGTTGCAGGGACAAGAATAACAAATTTGGACTTCTCTGCTAGTGCAGTGGTTAAGAATCCGCCTGCCAGTGCAGGGGACACGGGTTCGAGTCCTGGTCTAGGAAGATCTCACATGCCGCGGAGCGACTAAGCCCGTGCGCCACAACTACTGAGCCTGCGCTGTAGAGCCCATGAGCCACAACTACTGAAGCCCGCGCGCCTAGGGCCCATGATCCACAACAAGAGAAGGTCACCACAATGAGAAGCCTGCGCACCACAGTGAAAAGTAACCCCCACTCGCCACAACTAGAGAAAGCCCGCGCAGCAACGAAGACCCGACACAGCTAAAAATAAAAAATAATAAATAAATAAATTCATTTTAAAAAAAGAACAAATTTAACAGATATGATAGGGACCCCTACTGCTCTCTTTGGGTCTTTAATGGTCTCGCTAATCTCTACCATCCCCTCAAAATGTTAGAGTATGTTATATTTACAATCTTAACTGGAATATTGGGAGAGGAACAGCAAAAACATTTCAGAAGTTCCTGCTTGGCATTTCCCATTATGATAGTGCACAGGCAATGTGAGGGTTGCTCCAACTACCAAGTATATCAACTTTCCATTGATAAGCAGGGGAAATGACTATTGGTGAATCTGGGGTTCCAAGGAGCCTACCACGAGCCAATTTTACTGAGGACTCCATTTACTATCTGGCCTCCATATGTTTCCATTCTTAGAGCAAAATAATCATAATTCTTTGAGCCTCTAGGTATACATATCAACTCATACCTCGTGTTCAAATGTCCTCAAAAGTCTGGGTATTCCTTTGTAGTAAGCAGAATGGACCCAAAAAGATATTCATACCCCTAATCTCTAGAACCTGTGAATAGATTTCATTTCATGGCAAAAGGGACTTTGCAGATGTAATTAAGGCTACAGACTTTAAGATAAGGAAATTAACCTGATTTATCCAGGTGGCTCAATCTAATCATATAAGCCCTCAAAAGCAGAAGACTTTCTCCAGCTGGAGTCACAGGGACCATAAGAGGTAAGAAAGATTTTAAGTGTGAGAAGAATTCAGTGCACTCTTACTGGTTTAAAGACAGAGGGGGCAACATGATGAGGAACAAGTGTTGCCTAAAAGAGCTGAGAGTCTTCTGTCTGACTCTCAGCTATTAAGAAAATAGGGACCTCAGCTTTATGACCATAAAGAAAGGAATTCTGCTAATAGCCCCGTGATATAGAAACATACTCTTTCCCAGGAAGAAACCTCCATAAAGGAATGTGACACTACCAACCTCTAGATTTTGGTTTTGTGAGACCTTAAAATGAATCAGCTGAGCCACACTGTATTGGCCTTCTGACCTACAGAACTGTGAAATAATAAATTAGTGTCATTTTAAAGTGTTACGTTTGTTGTGGTATGTTATGGCAGCAAAAGGAAACTAATACATCCCTTTTCCCTAATGTGTAGTCACCCAAGCAAACAGCCATCAGTCCCTTTGGGGAAGGAATGTGAGAATACTACAGCATACATGTGCCATGCAGTTACACAGTATTTCCTCCTATGCACCCAGTCCTCTTTTCAGTCAAAGAATTCTAGATCTGGAAATTGGCTCAGGTTCAGAAAATGAGCAAGGGGTAGAAACGTTTTATTGGGCTGACCCTCCTCTGCCTACTGCTCTTTTGCACACTTTTGGTTATAGATTTAAAATAGCATGCTTGTTGGTTGCCAAGCTATTTTGCCCCAAGGGACAACATGCTCTATTAACTATCATTTTCTGAGGGACAAGTCCCCTTGGCTGCCCCTTTGATCTCGCTAGTAATTAAGGTAATTGCAGAGGCCTCATTTCTGATGATGAAGTGCCACCTCCTGGCCTCCATTACTTCAGGGCCATCCTGAAGTGTACACAATGTCCCTGCATACACTAACGAGCCCAGGTTTATGACTGCCTCTCCTATCTTCAGCCCTGTCCTGCAAAGGAACACCACCACAGAACCTACTGATGCTTGTGTGTCTCTCGTCAACAAGCTCCTACGGGCCTTAGTGAGGACTTTGGTCTCTGAGTCCTCCTGTGGAACTAACCCTTTGAGGGATCTTCTGGTTTCACATACTAATGCAGCACACCCACTCCCCCCAGCATCTTTATTCCTTCCTTTCAGCTTGCCAGGACAGTTCAGACACTTCCACTTCACTCAGTGTTGACAACTGTTTTTCTTAAGAGCAACTCTATTGGAGAGTTTGCCCCTTCCCTTAGGGTCTTTGCCAAGATAATAAATCCCATGTGCTGAGAAAGTGTTCCCAATTAATTATTTTTAAATTTTTTCACTCTTTCATCCCAGGCTTCTTGATCAAGTGCCTATCAGCATGGCAGGCAAGAGAGAAGGTAGGGGAAGCCTCTTATGGGGGTACCTGCTGCCTTGTGGGTGAGAGTTCTCTGCAGCATTGTCCATCTTAGGAAAAGTACTACCTCCAGAAAGAGTGGGCTACCTCCAAGTTCTGAGGATCTAAGCGAGGAGGGTGAGTCCACAGTCAATATATTCTCAGGGGTTTCCAACCACTTGCCTGCATCCCATGTTTCAGGGTTAGCCCCAGACTTTCCCAGTCAGGGTCCTGACGTTAGCATAATAGGTCAACCTTGGATGAGCATTCAAACAACCCTGGAACTCTACAATTCTAAGTATCAGATTCTTAACTTACTTGGCTATGTCTGCTCTTCCACTGCAGGAGAGAAGGATCTCTTTGAAAGCTACAAATGAGACCTCCCACTCTCACACTTAGCACTAAACTGCTTATTAACAATTGTCCGTTTCTGATGATCCCTCTATGTAGTGTAAATACAACTCAGAGAACAGTGAACTCCACTATCTTTGTAGAAATGTTTTTGTGTATCTTTCAAATGACCCACAGAAACTACAAGGGCATTTCCCTCCACTGGCACACTTTCCTGTCCGACAGTGGTGAAATCTTTATCAACCATGCCACTACCTTGTGCCAGGGACAATTCATGCCCAACCTACCATTGAGGATAGATTCCATTTTGCCTGCCCTTCAGTGAATGAACCAGTCCCAAATCCCTATTTATCACCTGTTTATTTAGACTATTCCTGGTGCCATTTGTATTAGTTGGGTCTATTGCAAAGCAAATGTCAGGATGGGTTTTAGGTATGCAAGAGATTTAATGTTGGAGGGAGCAATAGGAGGTGTGGAGAGCCTTTAAACCATGACACAGATCTGATATTTATAGAAGAGATAAAAGGAAGGGAGAAAAATCTTGGATGGCAGTATATTTCAAAAAAAAAAAAATTCAGTAAAGTCAATGGGAGAGTTTCAGCCAAAGTCGCCCATTCAAGAAGTCCCAGCACTTGCTGGAATAAGCCCACACTGGTGCTCTCACCATGCCCAGGCTTGGGCTGTGGGTAGCCTGAGGGCAGTGTGCCTTCAGCACAGAAACAAGAGTAAATCCAGAATGATAGCTTGCTCCCTGCTGCAAAATATCTGAACAGTACATTTTCATGTCCTCCATAATTAATTTTTCTCTTGGCTATGATTCCCATTTTATGCTTATCTGTATGTCTAGTAATTTTTATTGAATATTAAACATTATGAATTTTACATTTCTGAAGCCTACATTTTGTTTTATTCTTTTAAGGAGTGTTGAATTTTCTGGCAAAAAGTTAAGTTCCTTTTAGGTTCTTTTTCTGTGTATCTCCATAATCTCAAATTCTCTGTCCCATGCATTTTAGCCATCTCAGTCTCCCTGTCTTCTCAATTTATGAGATTACCAGACCATGTTTTGGTTCTTCCTTCCTGCTCCATAGTCTAGAAATTACTTGAAGTTATAAAACCCGGGTAGTCATAGAGTTTACTTCGGTTGTTTTCCTTTCCTCAGTCCTGTATTTCCATTGTCCAATTCCTGAAATATTTGTTTCTTGTATTTTTGTCCAGTTTTTTCAATTGTTTGTAGTAGGAGATTAAATCTATACCATCTTATTCCCTCATGACTTCATCAGATGTCTGAGTTTCTCAAAAATTTAAAAGCAGCATTATATTTTTAATTTTATGTAAACACGTGCTCAGCTTTATCGTTCATATTATTTTATCTGAATGAATTTTATTTCCTCCCTAGCACAGGGACCATGCTTCTTCTGTTCCTTGGCTCTCCTGCTCTTCCTTTCTGTGTGTTTTTTCACCTATCACACAGTTAGGATTACAGGGCAGACATCTATACAAATGCATGCCCAATGAACAGTACCCCTGAAAGTGAAACTAGATAAATTACAGAGGAAAAGAGCAGATTAAGAAACTAACACAACATTGTAAAGCAATTATACTCCAATAAAGATGTTTTAAAAATTGCATATTGAACCATAACTCTAAGTGCTCTAAACATTTTTAAGATTCCTGAGTATTTCAGATCCCTTGTAGTGCACACGTAAGAAAGCATGAAGAGTTAAACACAAACCAATCTACAGTGAAAGAGAAAATGAATAGCATTTAACCTTAGCTACCAAAAGAAGTGCAGAAATTGATAATATCACACAGGAAGGAAACATCATGTAATGATCTTTTAAAAATGTGAGGAAAGATTTCTGATAGCATCTGTGTTAGTGGTGTGCTGTTTCCTACCAAAAGCAATGGGCCTTTGAAAACTCTTCCTGTACAACAACACAGAAAACAAGGCACTTTAAAATTTTTGCAGCAGGCATACTTGCAGAATTTGAAGATCGTAAAACCATTAACAACTACAAGGATGTGTATAAAAGCAAGTAAAAACTAGAAATAGCTCCAGTGAGACAATACTTTGATATCAGCAAATGTCTTATTCATTTTGTGTATCTTTTAAATATTCCACACAAATTGGGAACCCAATAAGTACTGATTGAATTAAATTGCCTTAACTTGGTTTTTTTTTTTTTTTTTGAAATTACAGAAAGTTTCATATTTATGTGGTGTACTTGAGTTGATGGAAATACATGTTAGGCTATAAATTTCCAAGAACAGGAGAGAAATAGATGGAAAAATAATAGAGTACTCTAGTTCACCACAATGGCTGACTTCCTCTTTTATCTCCCAAAAGATAGAAGGAACTGCCATAGAATTTCCTAAAAAAGATAATTGTGTTCCCAGAATTTCAAAAGATAAGTGAGGAGGATTCTTCCCCTACTATGAAATTCACTGGAAAATCTGAAAAATACAATTGGGAAAGAATGTTCAATAAGATGGACAATTTACAAAATATCAGATTAGAAAATGTCAACATATCAAAAATAAATGCCACTTTGTAATGGTATTTTTATATTGGAATACTTGCCATTTTTAAGACTTATTGTTCAATGTTAAACTGAAAAAAAGAAATCCAAGCAAGAAAAAGCCAAAAGGAGTATTTACTGTGGATTACGTGGGGGAAAGAATTAACTGTCACTCAATACCATTAATGCTGATGTCAACTGTAGTGTGTGAGTATTCCCAGTTATTCCCAAGATGGTATTCTTCCTCCAAAGTGCTTATATAACATTCTCATCTAAAATCTGAGATAATAAATTTGGAAAAACTATTACTATTTTTATTAGGGTCATTTAAAAATACATATATATCAACCTATCAGTTTTGAGGTTTCCCTGCTTCACTGACATCACTACCACTTGCGAATGTTAGTGTTCTTAAAATTTTTACTTTTATTGAATTTCACAGTAGTAAAGTCTGACTCATCAAATTTTACTAAAAAAGAGAAAGACAATTGTTATCAAGACAAAGAAGTTTTCTTAATCTAACAAAATTTTATACTTTCTAATGAAAAAAAGTAGAACCTTAATAAATTATTTTTTAATTTCATGTAATGTCTGAAACATTTATATTAACATATTTCCATACAAATAACACAAAGAAAGTTTAGTATTAGTTTTTTCTTTGAATTTTATTTTATTTCTTTATACAGCAGATTCTTTTTTTTTTTTTTTAACATCTTTATTGGGGTATAATTGCTTTACAATGGTGTGTTAGTTTCTGCTTTATAACAAAGTGAATCAGTTATACATATACATATGTTCCCATATGTCTTCCCTCTTGCGTCTCCCTCCCTCCCACTCTCCCTATCCCACCCCTCCAGGCTGTCACAAAGCACATCAATTTTATACACATCAGTATATACATGTCAATCCCAATCACCCAATTCATCACACCACCATCCCCACCCCACTGTGGCTTTCCCCCCTTGAGGTCCATAGGTTTGTTCTCTACATCTGTGTCTCAACTTCTGTCCTGCAAACCAGTTCATCTGTACCATTTTTCTAGGTTCCACATACATGTGTTAATATACGATATTTGTTTTCCTCTTTCTGACTTACTTCACTCTGTATGACAGTCTCTAGATCAATCCACATCTCAACAAATGAACCAATTTCGTTCCTTTTTATGGCTGAGTAATATTCGATAGTAGGGACTTCCCTGGTGGTGCAGTGGTTGAAAGTCCGCCTGCCAATGCAGGGGACA
This sequence comes from Neophocaena asiaeorientalis asiaeorientalis, assembly GCF_003031525.2. Taxonomy (NCBI): domain Eukaryota; kingdom Metazoa; phylum Chordata; class Mammalia; order Artiodactyla; family Phocoenidae; genus Neophocaena; species Neophocaena asiaeorientalis. The sequence goes on from NW_020173914.1 coordinate 121,297, forward strand.
CGGGTTCAAGCCCTGGTCCGGGAGGATTCCACATGCTGCAGAGCAGCTAGACCCGTGTGCCACAACTACACAGCCTGTACTCAAGGGCCCGTGAGCCACAACTACTGAAGCCTGTGCACCTAGGGCCCATGCTCAGCAACAAGGGAAGCCACCACAGTGAGAAGCCCGTGCACCGCAACGAGGAGTGGCCCCCACTAACTGCAAATAGAGAGGGCCCACTCAAAGCAACGAAGACCGAACATAGCCAAAATAAATAAGTAAATAAAATTTAAAAAAATATTCCATTGTATATATGTACCACATCTTCTTTATGCATTCGTCTGCTGATGAGCATTTAGGTTGCTTCCATGACCTGGCTATTGTAAATAGTGCTGCAATGAACACTGGGGTGCATGTGTCTTTTTGAATTATGGTTTTCTCTGGGTATATGCCCAGTACTGGGATTGCTGGATCATATGTTAATTCTAGTTTTACCTCTCCCGTTGAGGAACACAGGCTCCGGATGCGCAGGCCCAGCAGCCATGGCTCACAGGCCCAACCGCTCCATGGCATGTGGGATCTTCCCAGACCGGTGCATGAACCTGTGTCCCATGCATTGGCAGGCGGACTCTCAACCACTGCGCCACCAGGGAAGACATCTTTGTTGTCTCCATACAAATTTTAAGATTTTTTGTTCTAGTTCCATAAAAAATGCCACTGGTAATTTGATAGGGATTGCATTGAATTTGTAGATTGCTTTGTGTAGTATAGTCATTTTCACAATATCAATTCTTCCAATCCAAGAACATTGTATATCTCTCCATCTGCTTGCATCATCTTTAATTTCTTTCATCAGTGTGTAAAGGTGTTTTGTCTCCTTGGGTAGGTTTATTCCTAGGTATTTTATTCTTTTTGTTGCAGTGGTAAATGGGAGTGTTTCCTTAATTTGTCTTTCAGATTTTTCATATTTCTGATGTCCTCTTTGATTTCTTCAGTAATGTGTTGGTTATTTAGTTTCGTATTGTTTAGCCTCCATGTGTTTTGTTTTTTACGTTCTTTTCCCTGTAATTCATTTCTAAGCTCATAGCATTGTGGTCAGTAAAGATGCTTGATATGATTTCAATTTTCTTAAATTTACTGAGGCTTGATTTGTGACCCAAGATGTGATCTATCCTGGAGAAAGTTCCACGCACACTTGAGAAGGAAGTGTAATCTGCTGTTTTTGGATGGAATGGCCTATAAATATCAATTAAATCTATCAGGTCTATTGTGTCATTTAAAGCTTCTGTTTCCTTATTTATTTTCATTTTGGATGATCTGTCCATTGTTGTGAGGTGTTAAAGTCCCTCACTATTATCGTGTTACTGTTGATTTCCTCTTTTATAGCTGTTAGCAGTTGCCTTATATATTGAGGTGCTCCTATGTTGGGTGCATATATATTTATAATTGTTATATCTTCTTCTTGGATTGATCCCTTGATCATTATGTAGTGTCCTTCCTTGTCTCCTGTAACATTCTTTATTTAAAGTCTATTTTATCTGATACGAGTATTGCTACTTCAGCTTTCTTTTGATTTCCATTTGAATTGAATATCTTTTTCCATCCACTCACTTTCAGTCTGTATGTGTCTCTAGGTCTGAAGTGGGTCTCATGTAGACAGCATATATGTGGGTCTTGTTTTTGTATCCATTCAGCAAGCCTGTGTCTTTTGGTTGGAGCATTTAATACATTCATGTTGAAGGTAATTATCGATATGTATATTCCTATGACCATTTTCTTAATTGTTTTGGGTTTGTTTTTGTAGGTCCTTTTCTTCTCTTGTGTTTCCTACTTAGAGAAGTTCCTTTAGCATTTGTTTTAGAGCTCATTTGGTGGTGCTGAATTCGCTTAGCTTTTGCTTGTCTGTAAAGCTTTTGTTTTCTCCATCAAATCTGAATGAGATCCTTGCCAGGTAGAGTAATCTTGATTGTAGGTTCTTCCCTTTCATCACTTTAAGTATATCATGCCACTCCCTTCTGGCTTGTAGAGTTTCTGCTGAGAAATCAGCTGTTAACCTTATGGGCGTTCCCTTGTATATTATTTTTCATTTTTCCCTTGCTGCTTTCAATACTTTGTCTTTAATTTTTGCCAATTTGATTACTATGTGTCTCGGCATGTTTCACCTTGGGTTTATCCTCTGTGGGACTCACTGTGCTTCCTGAACTTGGGTGGCTACTTCCTTTCCCATGTTAGGGAAGTTTTTGATTATAATCTCTTCAAATATTTTCTCAGGTCCTTTTTCTCTCTCTTCTCCTTCTGGGACCCCTATAATGCGAATGTTGCATTTAATGTTGCCCCTAAGGTCTCTTAGGCTGTCTTCATTTCTTTTCATTCTTTTTTCTTTACTCTGCTCCTCAGCAGTGAATTTCACCATTTTGTCTTCCAGGTCATTTATCCGTTCTTCTGCCTCAGTTTTTCTGTTATTGGTTCCTTCTAGTGTAGTTTTCATTTCAGTTATTGTATTGTTCATCTCTGTTTGTTTGTTCTTTAATTCTTCTATGTCTTTGGTAAACATTACTTGTGTCTTCTCGATCTTTGCCTGCATTCTTTTTCCCAGGTACTGGTACATCTTCTCTATCATTATTCTGAATTCTTTTTCTGGAAGGTTGCCTATCTCCACTTCATTTAGTTGTTTTTCTGGGGTTTTATCTTGTTCCTTCATCTGGTACATAGCCCTCTGCCTTTTCATCTTGTCTATCTTTCTTTGAATGTGGTTTTTGTTCCACAGGCTGCAGGATTGTAGTTCTTGCTTCTGCTCAATAAATTAATTTTTTAACTGCTACTCTCTCTTCTATAATCCCTGTTGGGTCATTTGCTGTTAATTATATATTTATATAAACGTATATACCCCCCAGTTCATAATTTCCATTTTTTTTTCAGGAAAAGGAAAAATAAAGTCTACAGAAAATGAATTTAGACAACTGAAACTAAGTGGGAACACAGCCTTCAAGGTCAAGCATTTATGCTACCTGAAGAGCATATGCAAGTTCTTCACATTTGTTTTATTTTCAGTTTTGTTTTTCTTTTAAGCTCGTGTTCTCTTCAAGAAAACACTTATAGCTAGATATTTTAAAAATCAGGGTTTGCATTGTCTACATGTTTTCTCATACTTTCTATGTGTTGGCAGTGGAAGGGGAGTCCAGGACAATTCGGTCCACCATGTGACCAAAACTGGAAATTTTTATATTGGTTTAAGATGGGTATTCTTCCCAGAGCTGTTTGTATCCTTAGAGAATGTTAGGCCTACAAAATAGGGATCACTCCTTAGAAGTTTCCTGTTCCTTACAATCAAGATACTCTTTGTCTTTAGTTTCCTGAATCAAATACAAGCCCACCTCCATCCTGGGTTGCCAAACAAATCTGAGTACCTTTCCCCTTCCACTATCTGTGAACCAGCATCATGACTGTGCTTAGGATATTTGTGCGTGGTTGAGATGGATGTGTGTGGTGAGTGAGCTGGAGCACTTTCTTGCTTCTCTTTTTTCCTTATTGTGGATTCACTTCATGTTGCAACACTCACTTATCTATACATGGCCTAAATAGTTGTATCATACCAGGAATATTTGGTTCAGAATTCTATAACTGAGCCACTGCAGAGGTACAACTGTGGAAATCTATATCCTGGATATTTTGCTGTACTGTAGCTGATGTCAAGATGTGAAATAATTGCTAAAGAAACTTAGGCCATACTTTTTAAACTCACATAGAAAATGTGTATGTTTTGTGAACTGCTGATTGGTGATTATGGCAGAAATTTACAAATTGTTAATTGAACCCATTTCCCTTTTATCCTGCTACACAGGGGCATCTCCTTTTCTCCCGTGCAGTTAGGTGTGGTCATGTGATTATGCTCTGGCCTATGGAAAGTGGATGGGCAGTAAAAAATCTCCTACACCATTCTGTCTCTCAATTCTAACATCTGTAGTCTATATGACAATATCTATATCAATTTTGGAAGCCATATATTGAAAATGGTAGACATTTCTGAAATTTCTGTATCTATACAATTGCCCTCTTTACTCCTACATCACTCCTCACCTCTCACCATTAACTGTACTTTAGAGAAGCACATAATAAATTTATTTTGTGTCCCGTCACTGAGTTATGTTTACTTATTACAGCAGCCAATCATAACTAATATAGTGACAGATATTTAAAAGATTCTATATGTTGACTGCCACCCACCTTACTTTCTCTACTAATATTGCTTTTATGTGGGTGAGTAGTTCATCATTTCTGAGAATTACTACCAACAGAATTTTTAATGAAATTTACCTCTTACACAAGGATGTTATAGGAATTATTGTAATATTTTTATAAATCTTTCAGGGGTCCATGAAGCAAAGATTCCATACAAAGCAAAATAATGATGCTAATTTTATTATACATTATAATTTTAATGAATAATACTGCATAATATAAATACAAAACAACTATTTCCAGAGACAATTGTTTCTCTGAAGTGAACACTGTTTTTGAATACATCAGAATAATTTCATGGAACAAATTAAGAAAACACTTGGTACAATCTATCCATTTTGTACTCTTCCATTTCCATAGTTATGAAGTTAAAATGCTTAGAAAAGACTAATGATTACCTCTGGTAACAAAGAAAAGTAATCCTTTTCTGTTTTTAATCCAACCTGCTTCACCTCCAATAAAAGCAACAGGGAATTTCTGGTTGTGATCTGCACCTTCTACCCATCCATTAAAAGTAGATAACTTCCTGCTCTGACCCTCTTTTCTAGGTCTAAAATTGGTTTATATTACTGGAATATAATCTCCCAGGGTCTCTAGATGCCCATGTTCAGGATTTCCATTTTCATCATAATGCCAGGGCCACCATCATGATGTGTATCATGGAAAGGCCTGTCTTCTGAACAGCTCTGAGAAAATGGAAAATGTATTGTCTCCACAATCAGACACTTTCTTGCTTTTAAGACTTTGTTACTGCTGGTCTCTCCATTTGTAAAGGGTTTATCCCTGTCTGTAAATCAAACTGTTCCTTGTACCACAAAGTACCATTCTTATATATTATGAAACCTGTCCCAGGTGGATTTAATTTCTCTTTCTTCTCTGTTCAGAAAGCCTCCAATCACACAGTAACCTGACTGCCCACTTAGGTCACTGGAAGAACCATATGGCAATATCTGCTCAGACTCACACAAATAACACCCAGTCCAGGACCACCATGGGTGGCTACACTGGTGTGCAATGCATACCTCCAGTGGGAATCATCCATATAGATTATTGTGTAGACTAGACTAGCATAATAATCATTCATATATAGCGGCCCTACCCAGTACCATATTCTTAACTCTCACTTTCTGAGTTCCACCGCCCTTCATCTATTCCATGGCTATAATTGGAAGATTTTTCTCTGTTATTTAGAAGTACTACAACTCTGAAAATATCTCCAATGATACATTCTTTGACTACCATTCTCGTTTTTTTTTTTTTCTAGTTTTCTCATTCCTCTATTCTCACTAAATCTGTTCTTCAAACTCTCAAGACTTCTATTCCCTTGTTCCTTTCATTTATTTCCATTTTTATTATTCCTCTTCCCTGGCCTCACTTTCTTTCCTACCCAGCCTAGACCCCTAGTCAATTACCTCAGGAACATTGTCACAGATACCCTCCACCATCTCTCTAGTTCTAAATCTTTCCGCATCATGGACTCCACAACTCAATAAACCTGGATCAATTCTCTACTGCTATGGCCAGTTTGGTTCAGTTTAATTCAAACACACATTCTACTGAATGCCTGCCATAAACTAAGCACAAATACATGATTTTTACTGTGCCTAGGTGAATGCCAGGAGCAATATAAGCACAGGGCACTCACAGAAATAATAGGAAAGAAGAACTCAAGAGGGCTATAAATTCATCATAGATGGTAAATGCAGTAGGGAAAATCCAGCAGGCATGCAGATTGGTGTCACCACATATGTGTGGGCTTGGGACTCTTCTGAGCTCTCAGTGAACTCAGCAATCTTCTGCTTGCACATAGATAACTCTTGTCCCTATTACCCTCAGTATCACTCCAAACCAATGCACTGGCCTCAGAATTAACCCCTGCCAGACCCCTTCTCAACAGTTATCATTACTCCCTACTTCACAGAGAAAATAGAAATCATCACCCCTCAACTCCCTCATTTCTCCACTTTGAACCCTATTTTTGCACCATGCTCTCTTATTCTCAGTGTCAGACAAAGATTGGTCCTTCCTAAACTCTCCAATCATATTTTGCTCTCAACATCTCCTGTCTCCCTCAGAGACCTTGCTTCATTAATAATCATCTCCTTTGTCATACTACAAACTGTATTAGCTTCTTCCCTTCTGCTAACAGTCTAGCCAAGTATTATCATCTTTAAAAGGAAAAAGAGCTAAATCTTTTGTTTGCCTTTAATAACCCTGACTCCTTTCATTCTTTTCCAATCAATTTTCCTTTAAAAAATTATCTGTTTTATGACCTACTTCTCTTCCTAAGCCATGATAACTAGTCTCACACGAACTCCAGTCCTGGACCGTTTGTGGCCAGCTCAGCATCACCATCACTCATCCCTAAGCCCAAGAAATTCACATCCCAGAACCCTTTACTTTATATGGTTCTAGGTTAGAGGTTATCAGTGTGAGAAACTCAGGTGAGAATTAGGTGAAAGTAAAGCAGCAACTACTATTTTTTGGAGCAGGCAACATATGAGACATATAGGGAGATGATCGAGTGACTGTGGCTTTGAGGGAAGCTCTGAAGACTCATCGGTTTCCCCCAACAGACAGAGACAGTTTCTGGGGGATTTCTAAAGAGTTTCAAGACTTGAAATAACTTCTGGCAAGCTTTTGAGAACAATTTACTTTAGTGGTTCAGACTGAGATCTTTCATGTCAATTTCTCTGTCATTTGGGCAACAGCTCCCCTTATCCTGAATGGTAGCTTCCCTGAGTTTCAGTCCTTCAGTGTTTCCAACAAGTTCTGTCAATCCATGATTCTATATTAAACCTTCTATGCACAGAATACATGGACTATATTACCTGAGTGAATGCTGATAAACACACTCAAATACCCTCCTGAATCTATTCTAGCAAATATCACCAATAATCTCCAGATTTCCAAAACCCAGCAATCTCTGTCTTTATTTGATGTCTCTGAAACTGTTGCCAATGTGGCAACTGCTTTCTTGGAACTTATTATCCTTATGGAACTTAGGGAATAGTAGAAGAGATATTTACAGATATAATAATGTATGTAATAAGATATGCTGTAAAAAGAAACAAACTTCTATGAATGTAAAAAGCAACTTGGTCTTTCTTAGGGAATTATGATGAAGGATTCCCTCTGAAATCTCCTGACTATATTGAACTCTTCTGGGGCCTCCAAACAGTACATGCAGCCTCTTGGACACTATTAACATGCTAATGATGTTTCTCCCTTTCTCCCTTTTTCTTTTATCCTCTAGGATATAACTTGACTATGTCTACAAATAAATGCTCTTATTTTTCTATCCTACATATTTTTGTTTCTAAGGTTATAAGTAATGAACAAAGGGAAAAGTGATCAAAAAAGAGAGATTTTATGTGAGTAAAGAAAATCCATTTACAAAATTCTGTCCAGGGTTTACAGGCTCAAAAGCCTAGATATATTCAAATAAATTTCTCTAAATCCAAAAGCAAATATCTAAAGTTTTTCCACCATTAGAGCCCTTTAGAGAGTAATATCCAATTATATATAAATATATATCCACAACTACTACTTAAAAGAAAAACAATTAAGTAAAAAATTTAGATACAAGCAAAAAACAATCATTAGGTTTTTTTCAGAAAATCAAGGGCAAGATCCTCAACTACTTTATATTGTAATACGTTAACAGATCTAACAGCAACAATCAATTTAGTGTGTGAACTCCACTCTTCCATAATATTTTGACTACAGTGATATTCTACAGCCGTCAGCATGGATAGAAATTTTCAATAATTTTAGAAAACTAGGTCAACATCATATAGATACACTACTCATAATCCAGCCTATTCTGTCGATATCTTAACTCTAGCAGGAATGTGAATTCTATAATGCTGTGAAATGAAACAGGAATTTCTAAAATAAAGGCAATTGGAAAATGCCCTATACTTTCAAGTTAAATTCATATGTGGAAAATCTGCGTGCAGTACAATAGATTTAAATAAGGAATGCTGCAGATGAAATAAACAAGAATTTGGGTATGATAGTCATTTTAGTTGATTACATCATAGCCTGAATTTAGAAAATCTATGATGTTACTATGGAAACTGTTTTTGCTTAACTGTAGTTACAGATATTCTTTAAGTACAAATTAAATTAATTGAAGGCAGGAGTAAAATGTCAGAACCATTTAGATGGTTAAAGAACAATCTACTAACCTAGAAGAATGAAAAAGAGTGGTAGAAAAGTGAAGAATACATAAACTAGTCTCCTAAAATGAACAGTATATACAGAATATTTTCAAAGCAAGCTGTACACACTTTGAAATCCAATTAGAATAATATGAACTCCAAATACTATCCAATCCAACTTCAACCTGATGTTTACAATCTAGTGGGACTAAAGCCATAAGTTCTCTGATGCCTACTTTTAGTTTCTAAAGCTCAAGTAGAAGGATTAATCTTCCTAGGGATTACCTGGCACATAGTCGACACTTACTAAGTGTTTGTTGCCTAAATGAATGAATAGAGGAAATAATCTAGACTGCAACAATGATAGAGTGACAATGCTGGGATTCAATAAGGTCCAGTAAATAGTACTCTATTTCCTATTTTTTTCTGAACTAGTTAAAAATAAGAAAGATAGAAAAGCAAATGGAAGATGCTATGGACAGTTTGTTTTCCTGCAATATTCATACATGCAAGCCCTAATCCCCAGTGTGATGGTATTTGGAGGTGGGGCCTTTGGAAGGTAATTAGATTTAGTGGCAGTCATGAGGGTGGGGCCTCCATGATGGGATTAGTGCCTTTATAAAAAGAGAAAAAGACCAGAGTCCTCTTTCTCTCTCTACCATATTAAGATACAGCAAAAAGGCAGCTGTACGCAAAATAGAAAGCTCTCACCAGTCAGCAAATTCGCTGGCACCTTGATCTTATAATTCTCAGCCTCGAGAACTGTGAGAAATAAATACATGTTGTTAAGCCACCCAGTCTATGATATTATGTTATAGCAGCCAGAGCAGACTAAGACAGAAGACAATACAAATATCTCCTTTAATACTGAGCAATCTCATAAGGGAGAAGGGGCTATTGCAAGCAAGTTTCCTAATTTTGAGCTCAGGTTTTAACAGACACCAACCCAGGCACAGGCAGCATTAGGACATCACAGACCTTTACATGTGGTAGCTTGCATTTGTAAACCTAACACACAGAGAAGCACAGTTTCTGCAAACAGATTTGGACCCAAAGAAAAAGACAAAATAAGTAACTGAGCTAGAATATTAAACATATTCTTCCAAAACTAAGTCATATAACACATCCAACTCCCCAAGAAAGCAGCATGTGAGGGTGGAGCGACAGGCCATGATTGTTATGTGAATGAAATACACTCCTAAAGAAAAGAATAATCAGGCTTGTGAAAAAATATTCTATGCATACCAATTATGGAAAGACTTGTGTTACCTGACAATCAGTTAATCACAGGATAGGTTCAGTATACTCTTATTAAATAGGTTAAATCAGGGCACTTCTAATCACTCAGTCTTTTAACAAGTATTCATTGATACCTACTTGGTCTGAACATTCTTGTATATGTTGGGGTTATGAGGAATAAGAAGGTAGACACAGTTTCCATCCTTATGAGGTTTATAACTTACAAGGCAGACATCAATTGAGTAAGCAATTATAATTCAGAATAATATTAGAATAAAGGAAGTACAGAGTTCTCTGGAAGCTCATAGTGAGATGTTAACCTTGCAAAGCTGAAGAATTCTACCTGAAGGAGTCAACTTTGCAGCGAGAGCCAAAGCCTTGGTAAGAATTAGCCTGACAAAGAAACTGATAAAGAGTTTCTCAGGCAAACAGGCAGTAAGTTCATAGGCCTAGAGTAAAGAGTGAGAAGGTGGTAGAGTCAGCAAACCAAAAGAAATTCAGGAAGGTTAGAATGTAGTGTAAAGATGAGAGAAGAGATGGATTTCGTTAAAGAAGCAAGAGGAAAGACGAATGTCCAGGTTCACATTTTAGAAAAATCACTTTGGCTTTAAGAGGGGAGAAAGAGCTAAAAAATAAAGTTATGGACACTTGGTAAAAATAACTGCAGTAATTTAACAGGAAAAAATTGGTGGCTTGAACAAGGGGACTAGACACAGAAATGGATAGAAATAAGTGTACTTTAGAAATATTTTGTAGGTAGAATAACTAAAATTTGGTGATCTTGAGAACATATCCAATATGAGGATAAAAGAAAGGGAGATTAATATATTCTGCTTCCAATAGCTAAGTAGATATTAGTGTCATTCAATAAAATAGGAACTCACATGAAGGTGGTTTGGAAATGGGACTGCAAAATGACAAATACATTGTGGTACATTTTAGATTCAGCTTGAGGCTATAACCATTTTAGTAAGTGGATCGAACTTGGTAGTGTATGATCGGCAAACAACATTTTTTTTTTCTTTTTTGTCCATGCCACGCACAAGGCTTGCAGGATCTTAGTTCCCTGACCATGGATGGAACCTGGGCCCCCGGCAGTGAAAGCGCCGGGTCCTAACCACTGGACCGCCAGGGAATTCCCAAACAGTATTATTATTTAATTACCAAACTCCTTCAAATGTAGTCTGTAAGATTTCCCTTCTTTTTCTTTCTTCTCTTACAACATTCAACATCTTTGCCAGGTCCTGTGGCTTTTAATCATTTTCATTTATGTAAGGAATTGCATTCCTTTAAGTCACATGTATAAACTCTACATATATGGAGAATTTTTCTGTAATACTTTGAGTGTGCTCTATTATATATGTGACTCTAACCTAAACATTATCTATGCTTCTTACGAGAAATGAGACTGGGAGAGAGAGAAAAAGAGAGCACTGAAAAACTAGTGAAGTCTGTCATGAAAGAATTCTGTCTCAGCTCTTGGGGGAAAAAAAGAAAACGGAATTATTCAGCATAGTATTTTACTTTTATTTATTTGTTTATTTTTTAAACATCTTTATTGGAGTATAATTGCTTTACAATGTTGTGTTAGTTGCTGCTGTATAACAAAGTGAATCAGCTATATGCATACATACATCCCCATATCCTCTCTCTCTCTCGCGTCTCACTCCCACCCTCCATAACCCACCTCTCTAGGTGGTCACAAAGCACGGAGTTGACCTCCCTGTGCTATGCAGCTGCTTCTCATTAGCTATCTATTTTACATTTGATAGTATATATAAGTTCATGCCACTCTTTCACTTCGTCCGAGCTTACACATCCCCCTCCCTATGTCCTCAAGTCCATTCCCTACAACTGCGCCTTTATTCGTGTCCTGCCCCTAAGTTCTTCAGAACCTTTTTTTTTTTTTTAGATTACACATATATGTGTTAACATATGTTTTTCTCTTTTTGACTAACTTAATTCTGTATGACAGACTCTAGGTCCAACCACCTCACTACAGATAACTCAATTTCGTTTCTTTTTATGGCTGAGTAATATTCCACTGTATATATGTACCACATTTTCTTTATCCATTCATCTGTCAATGGACACTTAGGTTGATTCCATGTCCTGGCTATTGTAAACAGAGCTGCAATAAACACATAACCCTTATTGAATTATGGTTTTCTCAGGATATATGCCCAGTAGTGGGATTACTGGGTCATATGGTAGTTCTATTTTTAGTTTTTTAAAGAACCTCCATACTGTTCTCCATCGTGGCTGTATCAATTTACATTCCCACCAACAGTGCACGAGGGTTCCCTTTTCTCCACACCCTCTCCAGCATTTGTCGTTTGTAGATTTTTTGATAATGGCCATTCTGACTGGTGTGAGGTGATACTTCATTGTAGTCTTGATTTGCATTTCTCTAATGATTAGTAATATTGAGCATCCTTCCATGTGTTTGTTGGCAATCTGTATATCTTCTTTGGAGAACTGTTGATATAGGTCTTCTGCCCATTTTTGGATTGGGTTATTTGTTGTTTTGATATTGAGCTGCATGAGCTACTTGTATATTTTGGAGATTAATCCTTTGTCAGTTGCTTCATTTGCAAATATTTTCTCCCAGTCTGAGGGTTGTCTTTTCATCTCTTTACGGTTTCCTTGGCTGTGCAAAAGCTTTTAAGTTTCATTAGGTCCCATTTATTTATTTCTGTTTTTATTTCCATTTCTCTATGAGGTGCGTCAAAAAGGATCTTGCTGTGATTTATGTCATAGAGTGTTCTGCCTATGTTTTCCTCTAAGAGGTTTATAGTGTCCGGTCTTACATTTAGGTCATTAATCCATTTTGAGTTTATCTTTGTGTATGGTGTTAGGGAGTGTTCTAATTTCATTCTTTCACGTGAAGCTGTCCAGTTTCTCAGCACCACTTACTGAAGAGGCTGTCCTTTCTCCATTATATATTCTTGCCTCCTTTGTAAAAGATAAGGTGACCATATGTGCGTGGGTTTAGCTCTGTGCTTTCTATCCTGTTCCATTGATCATATTTTGGTTTTTGTGCCAGTACCATATTGTCTTGATGACTGTAGCTTTGTAGTATAGTCTGAAGTCAGGGAGTCTGATTCTTCCAGCTCTGCTTTTCTTTCTCAAGATTGCTTTCGCTATTCAGGGTCTTTTGTGTTTCCATGGAAATTGTGAAATTTTTGTTCTAGTTCTGTGAAGAATGACATTGGTAGTTTGATAGGGATTGTGTTGAATGTGTAGATTGCTTTAGGTAGCATAGTGATTTTCACAATGTTGATTTTTCCAATCCAAGAACATTGTATATCTCTCCATCTGTTTGTATCATCTTTAATTTCTTTCATCAGTATCTTATAGTTTTCTGCATGCAGGTCTTTTGTCTCCTTGGGTTGGTTTATTCCTAGGTATTTTAGGTATTCCTAGGTATTCCTAGGTATTTTATTCTTTTTGTTGCAATGGTAAATGAGAGTGTTTCCTTAATGTCTCTTTCAATTTCTCATCATTAGAGTATAGAAATGCAAGTGATTTCTGTGCATTAATTTTATATCCTGCTACTCTACCAAATTCATTGATTGGCTCTAGTACTTTTCTGGTAGCATCTTTAGGATTCTCTCTATATAGCATCATGTCATCTGCAAACAGTGACAGTTTTACTTCTTTTCTGATTTGGATTCCTTTTATTTCTTTTTCTTCTCTGATTGCTGTGGTTAAAACTTCCAAAACTATGTTGAATCACAGTGGTGACCATGGACAACCTTGTCTTGTTCCTGATCTTAGGGAAAATGGTTTCAGTTTTGCACTATTGAGAATGATGTTGGCTGTGGGTTTGTCATATGTGGCCTTTAATATGTTGTGGTAAGTTCCCTATATGTCTACTTTCTGGAGAGTTTTTATCATAAATCGGTGTTAAATTTTATGAAAAGCTTTTTCTGCATCTACTGAGATGATCATATGGTTTTTGTCCTTCAATTTACTAATATGGTGTATCACATTGATTGATTTGCGTGTATTGAAGAATACTTGCATTCCTGGGATAAAACCCACTTGATCATGGTGTATGATCCTTTTATCATGCTGTTGGATTCTGTTTGCTAGTATTTTGTTGAAGATTTTTTCATTTATGTTCATCAGTGATATTGGCCTGTAGTTTTCTTTCTTTGTGACATCTTTGTCTGGTTTTGGTATCAGAGGGATGGAGGCCTCACAGAATGAGTTTGGGAGCATTACTCCCTCTGGTATATTTTGGAAGAGTATGAGAAGGATAGGTGTTAGCTCTTCTCTAAATGTTTGATAGAATTTGCCTGTGAAGCCATGTGGTCCTGGGCTTTTGTTTGTTTGCAGATTTTTAATCACAGTTTCAATTTCAGTGCTTGACATTCGTCTGCTTATTATTTTTATTTCTTTTGGTTCAGTCTCTGATGGCTGTGCTTTTCTAAGAATTTGTCCATTTCTTCCAGATTGTCCCTTTTATTGGCATATATTTACTTGTAGTAATCTCACATGATCCTCTGTATTTCTACAGTGTCAGTTGTTACTTCTTCATCTTCATTTCTAATTCTATTGATTTGAGTCTTCTCCCTTCTTTTCTTGATGAGTCTGGCTAATGGTTTATCAATTATATTTATCTTCTCAAAGAGCCAGCTTTTAGTTTTATTGATCTTTGCTACCATTTCCTTCATTTCTTTTACATTTATTTCTGATCTGATCTTTATGATTTGTTTCCTTATGCTAACTTTGGGTTTTTTGTTGTTGTTTTTCTTCTTTCTCAAATTGCTTTAGGAATAAGTTTCGGTTGTTTATTTGAGATGTTTCTTGTTTCTTGAGGTAGGATTGCATTGCTATAACCTTCCTTCTTAGAACTGCTTTTACTGCATCCCATAGGTTTTGCATTGTCATGTTTTCCTTGTCATTTGTTTCTAGGTACTTTTTGATTTCCTCTTTGATTTCTTCAGTGATCTCTTGGTTATTTAGTAGTGTATTGGTTAGCTTCCATATGTCTTTAATTTTTACAGATTTTTTTATTTCCTGTAAGTGATAGCTAGTCTCATAGCATTGTGGTCAGAAAAGATACTTGATATGATTTCAATTCTCTGAAATTTACCAAGGCTTGATTTGTGACCCAAGATATGATCTATCCTGGAGAATGTTCCATGAGCCCTTGAGAAGAAAATATATTCTGTTGTTCTTGGATAGAATGTCCTATGAATATCAACTAAGTCCCTCTTGTTTAATGTATCCTTTAAAGCTTGTGTTTCCTTATTTTCATTTTGGATGATCTGTCCATTGGTGAAAGTGGGGTGTTATAGTCCCCTGGTATGATTGTGTTACTGTCAATTTCCCCTTTTATGGCTGTTAGCATTTGCCTTACGTACTGAGATGCTCCTATGTTGGATGCATACATATTTACAATTGTTGTATCTTCTTCTTGGATTGATCCCTTGATCATTATGTAGTGTCCTTCTTTGTGTCTTGTAATAGTCTTTATTGTGAAGTCTATTTTGTCTGATATGAGAATTGCTACTCCACCTTCCTTTGATTTCCCTTTGCATGGAATATCTTTTTCAATCCTCACACCTTCAGTCTGTATGTGTCCCTAGGTCTCTTGTAGACAGCATATATATGGGTCTTGTTTTTGTATCCATTCAGCCAATCTATGCCTTTTCGTTGGAGCATTTAATCCATTTACATCTAAGGTAGTTATTGATGTGTATGTTCATATTAACATTTTCTTAATTGTCTGGGCTTTGTTATTGTAGGTCTTTTCCTTCTGTTGTGTTTCCTGCCTAGAGAAGTTCCTTTAGCCTTTGTTGTAAAGCTGGTTTGGTGGTGCTAAATTCTCTTAGCTTTTGCTTGTCTGTAAAGGTTTTAATTTCTCTATCAAATCTGAATGAGATCCTTGCTGGGTAGGGTAACCTTGGTTGTAGGTTTTTCCCTTTCATCACTTTACATATGTCTTGCCACTCTCTTCTGGCTTGCAGGGTTTCTGCTGAAAGATCAGCTGTTACCCTTATGGGGATTCCCTTGTATGTCATTTGTTGCTTTTCTGTTGCTGCCTTCAATCTTTTTTCTTTGTATTTAATTTTTGGTAGTTTAATTAATATGTGTCTTGGCATGTTTCTCCTTGGATTTATCCTGTATGGGACTCTCTGTGTTTCCTGGACTTAACTATTTCCTTTCCCATATTAGGTAAGTTTTCAACCATAATCTCTTCAAATATTTTCTCAGTCCCTTTTTTTAATCTTTTCTTCTTCTGGGACCCCTATAATTTGAATGTTGGTGTGTTTAATATTGTCCCAGAGGTTTCTGAGACTGTCCTCATTTCTTTTCACTCTTTTTTCTTTATTCTGCTCTACGGTAGTTATTTCCACTACTTTATCTTCCAGGTGACATATCCGTTCTTCTGCCTCAGTTAGTCTGCTATTGATTCCTTCTAGAAAACTTTTAATTTCATTTATTGTGTTGTTCATCATTGTTTGTTTGCTCTTTAGTTCTTCAAGGTTCCTGTTAAATGTTTCTTGTATTTTCTCCATTCTATTTCCGAGATTTTGGATCATCTTTACTATCATTACTCTGAATTCTTTTTCAGGTAGACTGCCTATTTCCTCTTCATTTGTTTGGTCTGCTGAGGTTTTAACATTGCTCCTTCATATTCTGTGTGTTTCTCTGTCTTCTCAATTTTGGGATGATTCACTGTCTATTCAGGTATTCCACAGATGCAGGGTACATCAAGTTGATGGTGGAGATTTAATCTGCTACTCCTGAAGCTGCTGGGAGAAATTTCCCTTTCTTTTCTTTGTTCACACAGCTCCTGGGGTTCAGCTTTGGATTTGGCCCTGCCTCTGCATGTAGGTCACCTGAGGGTGTCTGTTCTTCGCTCAGACAGAATGGAGTTAAAGGAGCAGCTGATTAGGGGTCTCTGGCTCACTCAGGAAGGGGGAGGGAGGAGTATGGAATGTTGGGCAAACCTGCAGCGGCAGAGGACAGAATGATGTTGCAACAGCCTGAGGCTCACAGTGCGTTCTCCCGGGGAAGTTGTCCCTGGATCACAGGACCCTGGCAGTGGTGGGCTGCACAGTCTCCCAGGAGGGGAGGTATGGACAGTGACCTGTTCTTGCACACAGGCTTCTTTGTTGTTGCAGCAGCAGCCTTAATGTTTCATGCCCGTCTCTGGTGTCCATGGTGACAGCCATTGCTCGCGCCTGTCTCTGGAGCTCATTGAGGCAGTGCTTTGAATACCCTCTCCTCACACACCACGAAACAATAAGATGCAGGGTACATCAAGTTGATGGTGGAGATTTAATCTGCTACTCCTGAAGCTGCTGGGAGAAATTTCCCTTTCTTTTCTTTGTTCACACAGCTCCTGGGGTTCAGCTTTGGATTTGGCCCTGCCTCTGCATGTAGGTCACCTGAGGGTGTCTGTTCTTCGCTCAGACAGAATGGAGTTAAAGGAGCAGCTGATTAGGGGTCTCTGGCTCACTCAGGAAGGGGGAGGGAGGAGTATGGAATGTTGGGCAAACCTGCAGCGGCAGAGGACAGAATGATGTTGCAACAGCCTGAGGCTCACAGTGCGTTCTCCCGGGGAAGTTGTCCCTGGATCACAGGACCCTGGCAGTGGTGGGCTGCACAGTCTCCCAGGAGGGGAGGTATGGACAGTGACCTGTTCTTGCACACAGGCTTCTTTGTTGTTGCAGCAGCAGCCTTAATGTTTCATGCCCGTCTCTGGTGTCCATGGTGACAGCCATTGCTCGCGCCTGTCTCTGGAGCTCATTGAGGCAGTGCTTTGAATACCCTCTCCTCACACACCACGAAACAATGGTCTTTTGGTTCTTAGGCAGTTCCAGACCTTTTCCCAGACTCCCTCCTGGCTAGCTCAGGTGTACTAGCCCCCTTCAGGCTGTGTTCACACAGCCAGCTGCAGTCCTCTCCCTGGGATCCGACTGAAGCCCGAGCCTCAGCTCCCAGCCCCCGCCCACCACAGCATGTGAGCAGACAAGCCTCTCGGGCTGGTGAGTACTGGTTGGTGCTGATCTTCTGTGTGGAAATCTCTCTTTTTTGCCCTCCGCACCCCTGTTGCTGCGCTCTCCTCCATGGCTCCAAGGCTTCCCCCCTCCACCACCGGCAGTCTCCGCCTGCGAAGGGCATTCCTAGTGTGTAGAAACTTTTCCTCCTTCACAGCTCCCTCCCAGAGGTGCAGGTCCATCCCTATTCTTTTGTCTCTGCTTTTTCTTTTTTCTTTTGCTGTACCCAGGTACATGGGGAGTTTCTTGCCTTTGGGGAAGTCTGAGGTCTTCCTCCAGTGTTCAGTAGGTGTTCTGTAGGAGTTGTTCCACATGTAGATGTATTTTTGATGTATTTTTGATGTATTTGTGGGGAGGAAGGTGATATCCACATCTTACTCCTCTGCCATCTTGAAGTTTCCCCCCAGCATAGTTCTTTAAATAATTGTAGAAAAATATCTTAAGATCATTAAGAGAAAAACAGCACCCATCTCTTGGGCTTCTTCTATCTTCTAGATGTGATTCTTCAAATAGCAATAACTTTAAAAAATAACCAATCACTTCACTGCAAAGGAAAAATGAATGAAGAACTATCCAGAAATGTTTGAAACAGGCTCAGATGTTTAAATATAAGAATGTTTCCACAGACACTAAATTTAGAGTTCTAGAAATTAAGGTGGAACCTTCAATCAATTATCCTAAGCAAAGCTTGAGAACACCAATAGGAAAAGAGAAAAAAATGCATCTTGTGAAATATTTGCAGCTGTTGTCACACTTGTTTGATATTGATGGAATGTCCATAGTGTATAAGGTGTTAAACTTACCACGTCTGAAGCAGCTCTCGACTCCCAGAGCTTTCATTTTACTATGTATATGAATAAACAAGTGCAACATCTATATAAATTGACTTTTTGACTCTAGTATTATATTTTGTTCTTATTCCCAACCCTTATTTTGGCTTTGTTTGACAGACCAACAATGTGTGAAGAACTATAATCTTAATTTTGTCCATTATGTTTTCCGATTTTGATTTTTTTGAGATTGCTGATGTTCACTTTTAGGAGGTCATATTTTGAACAAAAAGAGCCCCATCCCACCTTTCAACACTCTCCTCCAGTCATGGCTGAGTCTGTCAGGTGTGGACTCCTAACCCATCCAAAGGAAGCTATTTCATAAGATAGACAGGTATCTATGATCCCACACACATACATCCACACAAAATGAGCAGGGACAGTCACACTGCCTCCAGAAACTAAATTGGATATAAAAAGAGAAGGAGTTACTGAGAAACAAACCTGAAAAATAAATACATAAATAGAAGCCCTGAGCGGAGGCTGTAAGGGATCCTAAAAGTCAAAGTTATGGTAAAGTATAAAGTTTAAAAGAAGCTACAACATAATGTTTTGTTCTGTTTGTTTTTAATATACACAGAAAAGAAGGAGCTTATTGGTAATAAAGAGTAGAAACAGACACAATGAGCAAAGTGACATGATGAGAGACACTGAGTCATGTTAATGACAAAACTCTAGGAAGGATATCCAGGAGTTCCTTCTACTGGGAGCCCAGTGCTACAGTGGATTCAGAACTAACCTTCTAGATATGTAATGGTTCTGGGATTTCGGTGAGGTTTTGATTTTCTTATCTAGGGCCACAGTGAATGTTTGTAAGTTTGAGCTTTTTAAAAAAAAAAAAAATCTTTATTGGAGTATAATTGCTTTACAATGGTGGGTTAGTTTCTACTTTATAACAAAGTGAATCAGTTATACATATACATATGTTCCCATATCTCTTCCTTCTTGCATTTCCCTCCCTCCCACCCTCCCTATCCCACCCCCCTAGGTGGTCACAAAGCACCGAGTTGATCTCCCTGTGCTATGCAGCTGCTTCCCACTAGCTATCTATTTTACGTTTGGTAGTGTATATATGTCCATGCTACTCTCTCACTTTGTCACAGCTTACCCTTCCCCCTCCCCGTGTCCTCAAGTCCATTCTCTAGTAGGTCTGTGTCTTTATTCCTATCTTACCCCTAGGTTCTTCATGAGAGGGTAAAGTCCAAGATGGAAGAATATAGTGACACACAACCCACATTCAGAGCTGTGGTGACCTGGACAAAGGACACATTTGTATGATTCATACATCCAATCCAGTTCCTTCTAGTTTGCACACTGTGGTCCCACCCTTATCACCCCAAATGAAATGTTAGAATAAACTTCCCCTTTACTAACTGAATTTATTTATTATTATTATTATTTTTTTTTTTTTGTGGTACGCGGGCCTCTCACTGTTGTGGCCTCTCCCGTTGCAGAGCACAGGCTCCGGACGCGCAGGCTCAGCAGCCATGGCTCACGGGCCCAGCCGCTCCGCGGCATGTGGGATCTTCCCGGACTGGGGCACGAACCCATGTCCCCTGCATCGGCAGGCGGACTCTCAACCACTGCACCACCAGGGAAGCCCTGAATTTATTTTTGAAGGAAAAAATAAAAATTAAAAAAAACAAACTTAAGCAGTGTGTTACTCTACCTTTACCTCATGTGTATAAAAAAGTGGGCTCTCACAATGAGATATCACCTCATACCTGATAGAATGGCTATTATCAAAAAGACAAGAAATAACAAGTGTTGGTGAGGATGTGAAGAAAAGGGACTACTCATGCACTGTTGGTGGGAATGTAAATTGGTGCTGCCACTATGGAAAACAGTACGGAGGTTCCTCAAAAAGTTCAGAATAGAATTACCATACGATCTGGCAATTCCAGTTCTAAGTATTTATCTGAAGAAAACAAAAACACTAATTCAAAAAGATATATGCAACCCCCATGTTCATTGCAGCATTATATATAACAGCCAAGAAATGGAAACAACCTAAGTGTCCATCAATGGATGAATGGATAAAGAAGATGTACATTACCTCCCAAGGACTTATTTTATAAATGGAAGTTTGAACCTTTCAACTCTCTTTACCCATTTCACCCACTTCGCCAGAGGTAGGGGTGTGAAGCAGGTGACTATAGTTAATAATATTGTATTGTATTTTTGAAAGTTGCTAAGAGAATAGACCTTAAAAGTTCTCATCACAAGAAAATGTGTAACTATGTATGGTGATGGATGTTAACTAGACTCATTGTGGTGATCATTTCACAATATATACATATATCAAATCATTATGTTGTACAACTAATATAATGAAACTACTATAATGTTATGTCAGTCATATATCAATTTAAAAAAAAAGAAACAGAGGGAAAGGAAAGAAATGTGGTCTCTAGTAAGTTTGCCTCTAAGATTCCTTCAAGTGCTATTATCTATTCTTTCCTTTAAATTTAATGTGAATCTTTTCAGAATTTAGACCCTGTGATTGCACTGTTGTCACCTAGATGACTTAATCCTATGTGGATCTGCTCACTGCAGGAAGCATGAGATTTCTAGATTCATATTTTAAGCTTACTTTGTCTTGAATATGTATGATACAATTATATATATAATATAAATATATATAAAATTTAGACCAATGTTTGTCATTCTCTGAAGTATAAAGAGTACAATGACAAAATAGTTTCCTTCCTTAATCTGCATGTAATTTAAGAAGGAGACTTAAAAAATAATTATAATAAAATGGAGGTTATGACGTAAATAAACACACAGTGTAATAGAAGCATTTAGGGTTGTTGTCAAGCCCAAATTTAGGGATTAGAGATAAGGAAAACTTCTGGAGAAGATAACACCTAAGTTGAGTTTCAAAGAAGAGAAGAGAGCCAGTTAAGGGAAAAATCAGACAGGCATTGTAGGCAAGAGAACAGATACAGAAAAGAATCAATTATTGGGAAAGAGCAGAGCTTTACAGCAATGCTGATTGAACATTTTTTCAAATTACAGTCCACTTGTGTAGAATATAAGACCTACAGCCCTCTGAAGACAATTTCCACTCCGTAGTAAAAAAAAAGTATTTTGAAAAAGTAAAGGGACTTAAGATAACTGAATTTCAGTATACTTTTGATGTTAACATGCATGAATTATTATCATAACAAGATAAAAGTATCAATACATATGTAGTTATATAGTTAATCAACACATTTTATATTAACCCTATAAATCATTACACTTACTTTAGCAATATAATGCCCTTTACATTCTTTATTTTGCTTTTTTGTTATAGATTATATATGTACATGATAAAAAAGAAAAAGAATATTCAATGAAAATTGTATCTCTCCCTGTCTCCCAAAATCTCTACTAATATTGATAGTTTCTTTGTGTCCTTCCAAAGCTATTATATATATTCACAAACACATATATTTCCCCAAACATACACAACTGGTGAACTTTTCTTTCCCAGATTTAAGTATATATCTTGGAGAGCTTTCCAGACTAGTTCAATGTTTTTTCTTTTTAATATTTTTAACATTTTATTTTGAACTAATTTTAGACTTATAGAAAAGTAGCAAAAATATTATTAATTTCCTTATATCACTCACTATGCTTTTCAAAATGTTAACATCTTACATAAAGAGAGTAAATTATCAAAAACAGGAAATAAGGGACTTCACTGGTGGTGCAGTGATTAAGGCTCCACGCTCCCAATGCAGGGGGCCTGAGTTCGATCCCTGGTCAGGTAACTAGATCCCACATGCATGCCGCAACTAAAAAAAGTTCACATGCCACAACTAAGGAGCACGCCTGCTGCAACTAAGATCTGGTGCAACCAAATAAGTAAATAAATAAATAACAGGAAACACTGTTACAATATTGTCACTTAAGCCAAAGACCTTATTCTAATTTCAACAAATTTTTCACTTATGACCTTTCTTTCTTTCATGATCCTATCCAGGATCCCACATTATATTTAGTCATTGTTTTCCCTTGGTCTACCAGTCTGTAAGAGTTCCTCAGTCTTCCCTTGTCTTTCATGACCTTGATACTTGAGCAGTGCTAATCAGTTATATTTGCAGAATTTCCCTCAGTATGGTTTTGTCTAATGTTTTCTCATAATTAGAATGAGATTATGTGTTTCTATATGAATGCCACAGAAATGGTGGAATCATTAAGAAGTTGTTTATTCCAGGACCAGGACAGGAAAAACACAAGGTTAACCCCGGAATATGAGGTGATGTAGGAATGTAAGAAAATGCTCTAAAAGGTGAGGGTTTTCTGGAAGGACGCAAGAGCCAACATGACTAATGATCTAATGTCCAAATGGCCCTAATGACCAAAGTGGGATCATTGAGCAACAAAATGAAAAAACAATGGCACTGGATTTTAACCTATAGAATAAATTAAATATTCATAAGTATGTAGTGATATAAATCAATAATAGAGTAAATAAATAAATGGGGAAATGAATAGCTCTTAAAATAATGTTCCACTTAGTGAATTTGGAGAAACAGAGAATCGACATTAGACAAACACCACAGTAACAATTATTGCAGATAAGATCCACCAA
This sequence comes from Neophocaena asiaeorientalis asiaeorientalis, assembly GCF_003031525.2. Taxonomy (NCBI): domain Eukaryota; kingdom Metazoa; phylum Chordata; class Mammalia; order Artiodactyla; family Phocoenidae; genus Neophocaena; species Neophocaena asiaeorientalis. The sequence goes on from NW_020173914.1 coordinate 144,356, forward strand.
TGAATCCCAAAATTAGTGGGCAAAAGTATGAGAAAGGGGAATTGCCTAGTCTCAAACCATCTCCCTATTAACTATAAAAGAAAAAATATTAACTTTCCTGTGGAGAAATCTGATACACACCAACTTAACCATATGAGCACAGTAGCCATTATTTGTCGTACAATATATGAGCTATTTGATGTGATGCATGGAGAAGGATACAAGATCATAATTTAGTTTTCAACAGATAACTTTTTATATAGATAACATATTTATGAAACTTCAAATTTTTTAATATTAAAAATTTAAATGTAAAAACAATACAGTGCAAGTCTTTACACTTACATTAATAGTCTATTTTAAACATGATTTTCAACATGTGTATGTCTAGATTTCCAGAAATGAATATTTAAGTAATTTGTTATGTTAACATCTATAAACAAACTGCCCTCCATGCAGCTGATGCCAATTTACATTCAGCACAATATTTGTACTACAGTCTCAACAACAGAATGTGCTGATCATTTAAATGTTTACAAATGTTATGGGTGATACATAGTGTTTTAGTCTGGTTTTTACTTATGTTTCTCTTTATGTATTTTCTTGGGCTACTTTTACTTCATAACCTAAGAATTATATTTTCATATCCATTATCCTTTTTAATGGAGTAATTGGTCTTTCTTCTTTTTATTAACTTATGGGAGCTCTTTATATATTAGGGAAATAATTCCCTCATCTGTAATATGACTTGCAAATATTTTACCACATAAAAAGTTATTTAAATAGCACACATTCTGAGGAGTAAGTTCTATTAGTGGGTCATCATTGTTGTTAGTAGTGATTTTCCAACTACTTTTATTCTCACAATTAGAACCAGTATGTTACTTTGTATCTTAAAAGTGATAGAATATCAAATGTTTTAAAGATTAGCTGCTTCCATTTTTTTCTAACTTATTTCTTCTAATAAATTTAAACTTTAGGCATGATACATAGAAGATTTGCTCTATGTTTATTGGTCAAAAAAGAGCTATATAAATCAGGGCTTTGTTAAAAAACACTTCATAGGATTTTAGATCTAGCATATTATTTTTAAGAGCTAGCATTTTTTTAATTGAATATGAAATTAGAGATTTTGCCAAAAAATACAGTTATCGTCTTTCCCATAACCATAAAACCTCTGGGTTTATTTGACTCAATGTCAGGTTGTCCTATGATGCCCAACGTATCAATCAAAACTGATAAGCAGCAGAAATTTGAATTCTAATTTATTGTAGTAATTCTGGTACAATGTCACCTAAACATGATACCCATAACCATATCCCTAGCAAGTAAGGAATTAGTTGGTCTCTGAACCCAACATACCTACAATGAGGATTCTTATACCAAACACTGATGGTCATTGTCCCCTCCTTCAGTTTTCCCTTTATTACTAAATGAGATATATATACATAGAGAGAGAAAAGAGAAAGGGCAGGGAAGGGAAGAGAGTAGAGACAGAGGGGGAGAAAATTTTATATGATTATCTAAAGCACTGGTTTCCAAGCTTTTTTTTTAATTACATACTCAGATCAGCAAAGTTTTCAGCTTGCATATCCAATATATGTTTTATAAAATTATAAATTAGACATATTCTATCTAGTTATCAAATGTCAATAACATAGATCTGTGTTCTTCAGGTTTCGATAATGAGAAGTTCTGATATTTTTCTCATTTCTAATGAATCCTCTTCCACATATTCTAGAGGATAAACATCATACTTTGGAGGGAGTTGTAGTAGAGAACCTGGAAGACAGGTTCTTCCGTAAAACCTGGTCCTATAACAGCAGAAACATAACAATGAATTTGGAATTCATGACCAGAACAAGAAAATAGCACCTAATCAAAAGTGAAAGATTGATTTTTTTTTTCTTAAGATTGACAGAATTATAAAGGTTTAAAGATGTTCAGGGTGTTTAGGAAAGTGTTCATGGATAAGGTGAGGTTCAAACTGAGCTCTGAATGAGAATAGATAGAATAAAAGCAAGAGATAAATTAAGCAGATTTTATTGAATTAAAAGTTTCTGAATATATTATTATGCCGGGCACACTAGAGTAACATGGGTTAAGGAGAGAAATGGGAACGAGGTGGCACATCCATGGGGCCAGCCTTCTGACATGAAAGGATAAATGACCCAACTTCCCTTTATTTCTAGAACACGTGCAGATGGTGCTAAGTACTTTCACACAAATAAAGTCCTAAAGAGCAGGCTGCTTAGTCTTTAGTATGTGTTTATGATATGTGCTTATAATATGATTTAAAAATCACCTGGACATGTTGGTATAATACAGATTCTGATAGAGTAGATCGAGGTGGGGTGTGAGATTCAATATTTCTAAGAAGATCATAGGTGGTAACAATCCTGCTGGTTCATGGACCACATTTGAGTACCAAGTGCGTAGAGGTCAAATTCCCCACAGGCCTTATTTTGTGACTTTTAATTTTGATATGATTTCAAAATTACAGAAGAATTTCAAGGGTACATACTATCAACATCACTTATCACTGTTGATGATAACTTTGACCACCCAGCTGAGGTAGTGTTTATCAGGTTTCTCCACTGTGAGGTTATTCATTTTTTCCTTTTTTCCATACTTAATTCTTTGGAAGGAAGTCTCTATGTTCAGCTCATACTTAAGGAATGAGGAAGAATGCTCTATTTCCTAGAGGATGAAGTACATACTTAATTATTTGAAATTTATTTATTTATTTATTCCATCATTTACTTATGGGTTTATAGCTACTCATTTTATATTCTGAGTTATAACCAACACTACTATATTTTCTGTTCAAATTGTTCCAGGTTTGGCCATTGGGAGCTCTTTCAGTTGGCTCCTATTTTGCTTTAATTTAGCTTCATCACTGTGTCTACTTTTGAACATTTCCTTGTTTTCTAGCACTACAAGATTCTCCGGACTCATCTTCTAAATTCCCTGCCCTGGTTCTAGAACCTGCTAGTTCTCAAAGGACTCTTGGTTTCTTCTTCTTTAGAAACCAGTATCTTGGTGCTAGATGTGCTTATGGCTATGAGGGTGTCATTGCTTCTAGGCCCTCTCAGCTGACAAAGCAACAAATATTTGTGTGTGTAGTAACCTGTGTCTATATACATATGTACATATCAGACAAATCTCAATTGATGCATATTCTACAAAATACATAATCAGTACTCCTCAAAATTTTCAAGACCATCAAAAACAAAGTCTGAGAAACTGTCCCAGCCACACGGATTAGTGTACACTTCTCCCCTTGCTTGTCTGTAAACCTCCTACTCCAACAGTGAGAAACCTGCTTCCCACCACCAACTATCAAATTGCTTAGCTGTTCAATTTTAGCATACATCTATAGTGGTTTAAATTTGTTAACCTGTACCCCCAAGGGAAGCAGCTTTATCAACTAGATTACAGTGTTTATTACATCCCTTTCTCCTTTAGGTTTACAATCTCCACTGGTTTCCAAATGTACATAGGTAAGCACCTTTCCCCCATCCCCTTCAGGAAAGATGCTTCATACATTTGTAGTACAGTTAAATTTCCTTTTTTTTTTCCATTTGTATTAGATTCTGGGATCCTTCAGCATCCTAAATGATTTTCTATTGCATATAATTTAATTTTTAATCTCTAATTTTTAAAATTGTCTTTCTTCTTCCTGTTTTGAGTTTAGTGTACTCTTCTTTTTCTAGTTTGCTAAGGTGAAAGTTTAGGTTGTTATTGATTTTTTAGATCTTTCTTCTTTTCTAATATGTGCATTTCATGTTATAGCTTTTCCTCTAAGTGTGCACAGCATTTACTGCATCACACAAATTTTGATAAGTAGTATGCTCGCATTTCGTTGATATTTCTCTTGATAATTTTTCTTGGACTTCGTGTTACTTAGAAGTGTGTGGTTTAATACTCAAATATTTGGGATTTTCCACATATCTTTCTGTTAATAAATTCTAGTTTAGTTCCATTATGGTTAGAAAATATACTTTATATGATTTCTATTGCTTTAAATTTGTTAAGGTATGTTTTATGGTCCAGAATGTGATCTATTTTGAGGAATGCTTCATGTGGGCTTGAGAAGAATGTGTATTCTGCTCTTGTTGAATGAAGCAATCTATAACTGTAAAATAAATCAATTTGGTTAATAATGCTGTTCAGGTCATTCATATTCTTGTTGATATTCTGCCTGTTTGAACTGTCAAACAGGTTTTTTAATTTTCAATCTATAATAGTGGATGAGAGTTGTCTGTTCCTCATCTCAGTTCTTGCCTTCTGTTATTTGACATTCTGTTGTTAGGTGCCTATGCATTCAGGATTGTTTTCTTCTCAGAGAACTGAGCCCTTCATGATTCTGTCATCTCCCTCTTTATTCCTGATAATCCTCCTTGCTCCAAAGTCTGATTTGTCTAAAAGTGATATAGTTACTCCAGCTTTCTTTTTTTTCCCAGCTTTCTTTTGATTAATGTAGCATAGTGCATCTTTATCTTTTACTGGACTGGGGCACGAACCCATGTCCCCTGCATCGGCAGGCGGACTCTCAACCACTGCGCCACCAGGGAAGCCCTATCCCTTTATTTTTAACCTACTTGGGTTTCTTTAAATTTAAAGTGTGCTCCTGGGCTTCCCTGGTGGCGCAGTGGTTGGGAGTCCGCCTGCCGATGCAGGGGACGCGGGTTCGTGCCCCGGTCCGGGGGGATCCCACATGCCGCGGAGTGGCTGGCCCGTGACCCATGGCTGCTGAGCCTGCGCGTCCGGAGCCTGTGCTCTGCAACAGGAGAGGCCACAACAGTGAGAGGCCCGCATACCAAAAAAAAAAAAAAAGGGGGCTCCTTGTAGAAATCATACTGTTGAGTCTTTTTTTTCTTTCCACTCTAACAATGGCTATCTTTTAATTGGTGTATTGAGTCCATTCATTCATACTTAAAATGATAATAGATGTAGTTGAATTAATCTCTACTATGTTTGCAACTGTTTTCAATTCACTGACTTTTGTCTTTGTTCCTCTTTCACTCTACTTCTGCTTTCTGACTTTAAGATTTTATATTATTACATTTTATCTATTTCCATATATTAATTATACATTTTTAAAGTTTTGTAGTTACCCTAGAAGTTATATTTTAAACTAATCTGAATCCACATTCAAATAACACTATAGCACTTCACATGTAATATAGTTCACTTCCCACAGAGTATTTCCAATTCCTCTCTCCTGCCCCTTGTGCTATACCTGTCATTCATTTCAATTTTCCATATGCTATTATCGCCCAATATGTTGTTATTATTGTTTGAAATAGTTATTTTTAGATCAATTAAAAATGAAATTTTAATAAGTGATTTTATTTTACCTTCATTTATTCTTTCTCTGATGTTCTTTCTTTATGTAGATACAGGTTTCTGCTTATATCCTTTTCCTTCTTCCTGAAGAAAGTCTTTTAACATTTCTTTCTGAGTATAATTCTAGGTTGGCAAGTCTTTTTCTTTCAACACTTTAAATGTTTTATACCACTCTCTTTCTGCTTTCGTGGTTTCTGATAACAAGTTCACTGTAATTTTTATGCTGCTCTTCTATAGACAAGATTATTTTTCTCCTCTGGCTTCCTTCAATATTTTCTCTTTGTCTTTGGTTTTCTGAACTTTGAACATGATATGCCTAAGTGTGTTTGGGTGTTTTTAGTGATTATCTTAGTTTTCTCTCAGCTCTTGAGTCTGTAGTTTGGCGTTTTAAGTTCTCAGCCATAATAACATGAAGTATTTATTCTGCTCCATTTTCTCTTCTCCTTCTGTATTGTAGTTATACATGCTACACATTTCAGTGTTGCCCCCAGGTGTTTTTCTTTTCTCTCATTGTATTTCAGTTTCAGAAGTTTATACTGACCTGTGTCCTTGACCATTTTTCTTTCCTCAGCCACGTCAAGTCTATTGGTATGCCCATCAAAGGCACTCTTTGCTTGTTAATATGTTTTTTTTTTCCTAGCACTTTCTTTTGATTTTTAGTTTCCATCCCTCTGCTTACATTTCTCATCTATTCTTATATATTGTCTATTTCCCATTAAAGCCTTTAAGATATTAATCACAGTTATTTTAAATTCCCAGTCTGATAATTCCAACATCTGTGTCATACACAAATCTGGTCTTGATGACTGCTTTGTCATTTCAAAGTGTTTTTTCCTGACTTTTGCCATGCTTTGTAATTTTAAAAAATTCAAATATGTTGTTTTTGGCAATAGCAACTGAGGTAAACACTCCTTTAGTATGAAAATATATGTTAATCTGCCAAAGAGTTGGGTGATGTAGTTCGTAACTGTAATAATATTGTAAATTGCATTTTATTTCAATTTCCAATTGTTTACTATAAGTATATAGAAATTTGAGTTGTGTGTATTGAAATTGTACCCTGCAAAGCTATTAAATCCACTTATGAGTTTGATTAGTTGCTTTGCAGATTCCTTATAATTTTCTACATAGACAATAATGCCACCTATGAATAGAAGTTTTACTTCATTTCTAATCTTTCTAACTTTTCTTTTTCTTTAGTGTTTTCAGTAGCTAGGAATTCCAGTACACTATTGTACAGAACGATGACAGTAAATAACCTTCTGCTGTTCCTTATCTTAAAAGTATTGCATATTTCACCATTAAGTATGTTTGCTAAAAGTTTTACATAGATACTCTTTATCAGACTGAAGAAATTCCCTTCTACACCTAGCCTGCTGAGGTGTTTTTAACATCAAAAATGGGTATTAAATTTTGTCGGTATTTTATCTACATAGTCAGAAGTAATCATAAGATTTTTTCCCCCTTTATTTTGTTAATATGGCAAATTGTTACAGAAGAATGCCATCCTTAGGTAAATGCCAGTTAGTCATGACTGCCTGTCTTGACCACATTCACCCAACACCATACTTGCCACAGCCCATTACTGGATACAATGAGTACTAAGGCAGGACATTTCTGGTAAGACAGGGGATTGATCCAAAAGGCAACTTTGGCTCAAGAACTCCTCATTCACCTGGCCAAACTTTCTTGAACTGTATTCTAATACTCTTCTTTCCTTCACTCTCTCTTTCCATGTGTTTTGGATTTTCATACCCTATTCTTGCACACACTTATTTTGCTTTTTTCCCCAATAAATCTCTTGCACATCTAATTCTATCTTGGAGCTTGCTTCTCCGAGACTGAAACTGATGCAGAGGTGTTAAAACCTCTAATAATTATAGCAAATTTGTCTTCCCCCCCACCTTTGCTTTGTTAGCCTTTGAAACTCTATTATTAGGCAAATTCATATTTATGTCATTCTGGAATTAAGAGATAGAATGTAATCTTTTGTATTTACCCACACATCTACTATTTTTTGTGTTCTTTATTCCTCCTTGTAGATCTGAGTTTTCATCTAGTGTGATTTCTGTCACAATCAAGGATAAATAAAATTAAAGAGGGCACATGCACAAAAAACAACAACAAAAAAAACCTTTCTTAAGCATTTATCATAGGACAGGTTTACCACTGATGAATTCCCTCAGTTTCTATTTAGCTGAAAATGCTTTTATTTTACCTTCATTATTAAGTATATTTTCTCTGGATATAGAATTCTACACTGATTATTTTTCCTTTTAGTATTTTAAACATGTTTTTCCATTATCTTTAAGTTTCACTGTTTCTGATAAAAAGTCAGCTATCTTTCATATCACCAGTCACTATACGACAGGTGTCATTTTTCTCTGGTTGCTTTCAGGATTTTCTCTTTTTATCTTCAGTTTTCAGCAGTTTGACTATGCTGTATTTTGAATTTTATTCTATTTAGGGTTTGCTGAATTTTTTGAATCTGTAAGATATTTTCCTCCAAATTTAGAAATGTTTCAGTCATTATTTCTTCAAATATTTCTGCCCCATATTCATTATTCTAACTCCTTCCTCTTTTCCTCCCTCCTACCTACCTCCTTCTGCTATTTCCCTATCTCCTTATCTCTACTCCAACTGTTCACATACTTGAGTATTTCCTACTGTCCCATATGTGATTGAGGCTCTGTTTATTATTTTCAATCTTTTTTTCTGAGTTCTTCAGATTGAACAATCTATTTGACCTATTTTAAAGTTTACTGAACCCTTCTGCTATTTCCAAAATGCTCATAAGCCCTTCATTAAAGTTTTTATTTCAGATACTGAACTTTTCAGTTTGAGAATTTTCATTTGAATCTTGTTTATAGTTTTCATTTATTGGCTGAGATTCCCCATTTGTTCATTAATTATAATTTCTTTTAAAGTCTTGAACATATTTTTAATAGCTTCACTGAAGTCATTGTTTGCCAATTATACCACTTGTTTCATCTTGGGTTTGATTTATACAAACTGCTTTATCTCACTGCTAGTTACATTTCATTGTTTCTTCACGTGTCTAATAATTTTGTTAGTGTTCTGGACACAGTTGATATTACGTCTTAGAGTCTCTGCATTCTGTTATCTTCCTCTGAAGAGTATTTATTTTTGTTCTAGCAAGTAGTTAATTTGGTTGGACCCAAATTCAAACCATGCTTCCACTGTGGTAGGCAGCAGCCGAAATCTCTACTTTAAGTGTTTCATAGCCTTCAATCTATTCTTTCTTGCCAGACTCCTTACAACCCCCTCATCCCATTTTCTCATGTGTAGTCCAGAATCAGGCAAGAATTTGAGTGGAGTTACTTGCAAATATCAGGGCTTCCCTTTATATGGCTCCTTTCTGGGATTTCCTTCTTACTTTTTACCTGCCCAGATTGCCCTAACACCAACCTCTGACTGCTCAAGCCATTAACAATACAGTTTATTCCTTAAGTTTAGCTTTTCCATGCCTCATAGGCTGGAGTGTTTTCTAAGACCAAAAGCTATATAAAATCAAATACACCCGATGCAGCATCCTATTTTCAAGAATTGACTTTCCTCTGGTTTTGGTCTTCAAATATTTGTTGTTATTACTGTAAGTTTTGCCCAGAGTTTATCATTGTTATCTGTGGAAAAGCTACTCTAATACAAGCTACATTGGTATTACCAGAAGCTGAACTCCCTCAATGCATTTGAAACTGACTGTGTGTGTTCAATTTAGCAGGCACCAGGCAAGACCAGAGTATACCCTGGAAGCCCAGTTTTATTAGCACTACAATAATATTGGTATGCATGCATGTGTGATATTTTTAAATGTATTCTGAGGCACACAGTGTAGCACATTGACCAAAAATGGAAACTTTCAAGACACTCACCCAAGATTAAAATCTAGGCCCTACCATTTACTCACTCTATGACTTTGGACTATTAAGGTTTTCTAAATCTTAGTTTCTTCATTTATACCATGAGGATAGTAAACTACCTATCTATGGTATATTCATGGCTAATGTTCTATAGATATTCACTTCCAATTATTTGCAGCCAGTTTCCACTCTAGTTTATCAGTGTCTTTGCACTAACAATTACTTTTAAATTTACTTTTTCATAGTATTTGTCGAACCCCTCCTCTTTTGCCTTTCTTACACCTAGGAGAGGTAAGCAAAAGTTGATGGAGTGTTACAGAAGTTTTGCTTCCTGATGAAAGCAACAAACACGATTGGTTTAGCCCTTCCATCTTATTCCTGTGTTAAATACAAGCATAATATTCAGAGCTTCTGCAGCCATTTTAAATCCATGAGGGAAAAAGCAAGAGAATCTCAGTGATACTATTCCTCACACCACTGAGCTCTCAAATAATGTCAACAGCAACTTTTCACTAGACTTCCTGTTATATTAAGATAAAAACTCTCCCCTTTGTTTAGGTCACTATTAATTAGATATCTAACTACTTGCAGCTGAATGCATTTCTTACTGATACACTACTACTTCATGGATTTGTTTTGAACATCAATTGTGATAGTTCATGTAAAATGTTTAGCTCACAGTGTATCCCATAGTGAGCAATCAATAAATGTAAACTATAATTTTTATTTACTTATTTATGATCTAACTTTCTTCCAGAATTATTTGAGATGGCTTATGGAAACACAATTCAACAGAGTCAGAAAGAAAAGCAGCTTAAAAAATAGAATTACTAAAGTTAAGACACAAAACATATTCCCAGAGATACATAAAACTGCTACAGGCAGTTCTCAAATTTGATTTGGGTTTCCTAGAAGGTAAAGTAAAAAGAAAGCAAATCCTGGTATTAAGAACCAGGAAAAAATTTTTTGCTAAAGGTCAAGTAACAGTAAAATGAAAGAGAGGAATTAGAACTTGTGGATACTGAATTTCCAAGATATAACCCAAGCTTCTGAGTTACTGCACACTGCATCATGTTAGGGGGCTTTAATAGGGTACCCAGATTTCACACAACATCATTATCCCACACCTAGTAGAAAAGGAAAAATTCACTATGATAAAAGTGAGTTTTCCCACAGGGAGAAAAATGTATCTGCTCCAAACTGATAACTAGAAAAATCTTAAAAGTTGTCTACCATGATAATTTCTTGCAATGGTTGTTTCCTTTAAAATTTATATTCACATCCTGAGAAAAAAATCAGCCTGGGCAGTTTCTGAAAGACTCTAACATACCCAACTGCTTTATTTTTAAAAAATATTTATAACTTTTAATACCCTTGCAATAAACAAGAAAATCACAGTCATATAAGAGACAGAGAAATATGCATCATAAATACCCAAACACTGAGGCAATCTTAGAGAGAGACAGAGAGAGAGAGAGAGAGAAAGAGAGAGAGAGATGACTTTCAATAGCAGCAGTAACATATTCCTATTGGTATATGCCCCACTTATTGTGAAGTATATATTATCTAACACAGAGTTGTCAGTCTGAAAACAGAAAATCTGCTTTAGGAAAACAGTAGCCTCTTTTCTTAAAAGTTCAAAACTCTCATGAGCAAGGGATTTATAATTTTTGATACTTTCCAAAAGAAAATTTTAATATTTCTTTTAGAAATTTGGGTGCATTTCTATAAAAGAGGAAACTGACAGTAACACAATAAGAGTAGGGGATTTTAACACCTCACTCACACCAATGGACAAATCATCCAAACAGAAAATTAATAAGGAAACACAAGCTTTAAATGACACAAGAGACCAGATAGATTTCATTGATATTTATAGGAAATTCCATTCTATAAAACAGCAGATTACACTTTCTTCTCAAGTGTACATGGAACATTCTCCAGGATAGATCACATCTTAGGTCACAAATCAAGCCTCAGTAAATTTAAGAAAATTGTAATCATATCAGGCATCTTTTCAGACCACAACGCTATGAGATTAGAAGTCAATTACAGGGAAAAAAACATAAAAAAACACAAACACATGGAGGCTAAACAATACATTACTAAATAACCAACAGATCACTGAAGAAATCAGAGGAAATTAAAAAAATACCTAGAGACAAATTACAACGAAAACATGACAATCCAAAATCTATAGGATGCAGCGAAAGCAGTTCTAAGAGGGAAGTTTATAGCAATACAAACCTACCTCAAGAAACAACAAACATCTCAAATAAACAATCTAACCTTACACCTAAAGGAACCAGAGAAAGAAGAACAAAAAAAACCCAAAATTAGCAGAAGGAAAGAGATCATAAAGATCAGAGCAGAAATGAATGAAATAGAAACAAAGAAAACAATAACAAAGATTAATAAAACTAAAAGGTGGTTCTTTGAGAAGATAAACAAAATTGATAAACCACTGACCAGACTCATCAAGAAAAAGAAGGAGAGGACTCAAATCAATAAAATTAGATACGAAAAAGGAGAACTTACAGTGGATACCACAGAAATACATAGCATCCTAAGAGACTACTACAAGCAACTCTATACCAATAAAATGGACAACCTGGAAGAAATGGACAAATTCTTAGAAAGGTATAACCTTCCAAGACTGAACCAGGGAGAAATAGAAAATATGAACAGACCAAACACAAGTAATGAAATTGAAACTGTGATTAAAAATCTTCCAACAAACAAAAGTCCAGGACCAGGTGGCTTCACAGTTGAATTCTATCAAACATTTAGAGAAGAGCTAACACCCATCTTTCTCAAACTCTTCCAAAACACTGAAGAGGAAAGAAGACTCCCAAACTCATTCTATAAGGCCACCATCACCCTGATACCAAAACCAGACAAAGAACTCACAAAGAAAGAAAACTACAGGCCAATATCACTGATGAATATAGATGCAAAAATCCTCAACAAAATACTAGCAAACAGAATCCAACAACACAGTAAAAGGATCCTACACCATGATCAAGTGGGATTTATCCCAGTGATGCAAGCATTCTTCAATATATGCAAATCAATCAATGTGATACATCATACTAACAAATTGAAGGGTAAAAAACATATGATCATCTCAATAGATGCAGAAAAAGCTTTTGACAAAATTCAACAACGATTTATGATAAAAAAAAAAAAAACTCTCCAGAAAGTATGCATAGAGGGAACCTACCTCAACATAATAAAGACTATATATGACAAACTGACAGCAAACATGATTCTCAGTGGTGAAAAACTGAAGACATTTCCTTTAGGATCAGGAACAAGACAAGGTTATCCAGTCATGCCACTGTTATTCAACATAGTTTTGGAAGTCCTAGCCACAGCAATCAGAAAAGAGAAAGAAATAAAAGGAATTCAAATTGGAAAAGAAGTAAAACTGTCACTGTTTGCAGATGACATGATACTATACATAGAGAATCCTAAAAATGCCACCAGAAAACTACAAGAGCTAATCAATGAATTTGGTAAAGTTGCAGGATACAAAATTATGCACAGAAATCTCTTGCATTCCTATACACTAATGATGAAAAATCTGAAAGAGAAATCAAGGAAACATTCCCATTTACCATTGCAAAAAAAGGAATAAAATACCTAGGAATAAACCTGCCCAAGGGGACAAAAGACCTGTATGCAGAAAACTGTAAGACACTGATGAAAGAAATTAAAGATGATACAAACAGATGGAGAGATATACCATGTTCTTGGATTGGAAGAATCAATACTGTGAAAATGACTGTACTACCCAAAGCAGTCTACAGATTCAATGAAATCCCTATCAAATTACCAATGGTAGTTTTTACAGAACTAGAACAAAAAAATCTGAAAATTTGTAAGGAGATACAAAAGACCCTGACTAGCCAAATCAGTCTTGAGGGAAAAAAAATGGAGCTCAAGGAATCAGGCTCCTGGAGTCCAGACTATACTACAAAGCTACAGTAATCAAGACAGTATGGTACTGGCACAAAAACAAATATAAATCAATGGAACAGGATAGAAAGTTCAGAGGTAAACCCACACACCTATGATCAACAAATCTATGACAAAGGATGCAAGGATATACAATGGAGGAAAGTCTCTTCAATAAGTGATGCTGGAAAAACTGGACAACTTCATATAAAAGTATGAAATTAGAACACTCTCTAACACCATACACAAAAATAAACTCAAAATGGATTAGAGACCTAAATGTAAGACTGGACACTATAAAACTCTTAGAGGAAAACATAGGAAGAACACTCTTTGACATAAATCACAGCAAGGTCTTTTTTGATCCACCTCCTAGAGTAATAGAAATAAAAACAAAAATAAACAAATGGGACCTAATGAAACTTAAAAGTTTGCAAAGCAAAGGAAACTACAAACAAAACTAAAGGACAACCCTCAGAATGAGAGAAAATATTTGCAAACAAATCAATGCACAAAGGATTAATCTCCAAAATATATAAATAGCACATGCAGCTCAATATTAAAAAAACAAACAACCCAATCCCAAAATGGGCAGAAGACCTAAATAGACATTTCTCCAAAGAACACATACAGGTGGCCAAGAAGCACATGAAAAGCTGCTCAACATCATTAATTATTAGAGAAATGTAAATCAAAATTACAATGAGATATCACCTCACATCAGTTAGAATGGGCATCATCAGAAAATGTACAAACAACAAATGCTGGAGAGGGTGTGGAGAAAAGGGAACCCTCTTGCACTGTTGGTAGGAATGTAAATTGATACAGCCACTATGGAGAACAGTATGGAGGTTCCTTAAAAAACTAAACATAGAATTACCATATGACCCAGCAATCCCCCTACTGGGCATACACCGAGAAAACCATAATTCAAAAAGACACACGAACCCCAATGTTCATTGCAGCACTATTTACAATTGCCAGGTCATGAAAGCAACCTAAATGCCCATCGACAGATGAATGGGTAAAGAAAATGTGGTATATATATACAATGGAATATTACTCAGCCATAAAAAGGAATGTAATTGGGTCCTTTGTAGAGACATGGATGGATCTGGAGACTGTCATACAGAGTGAAGTAAGTCAGAAAGGGAAAAACAAATATAGTATATTAACACATATATGTGGAACCTAGGAAAATGGTACAAACTGGTTTGCAGGGCAGAAATAGAGACACAGATGTAGAGAACAAACGTATAGACACCAAGGGGGGAAAGCAGCGGCAGGGGTGGGGGTGATGAATTGGGAGTTTGGGTTGACATATATACACTAATAAGTATAAAATTGATAACTAATAAGAACCTGCTGTTTAAAAAAATTAAATTAAAAAAAAAAAGAAATGTGGGTGCATTCCTTGTAGTCAGGAATCCACAAGGCAGGAAGACCTGGTAGTTTATGATGACTCATTAATTCAAGGTAAATGTGAGCAAGAATATGTTTGCCACGACATACCTTCAAGGCAAAAGCAAAGAGGCTGACTATGAGAACCAAAGCAATGGTGAAGGGAAAGGACTAGGTCTTATTTTTGTTCCTGAAGTTTTCTTCTCAAGATGAGTGGGTAGGAAAGCCTCCATTGTGAGCCTGTAAGAGAGCTGCCTGCCCATTGCATAGAAGCTAGAGCACGTCCCCAAGGCCGTGCTTCCCAGGCAACTTGAAAAATGTACTGTCCTGCCTGATACTAAGCAAAGCTATAATACAGCTCCAAATTATGGGTTTCAATTAAGTTTTCAAAATTGTTTTTTTTTAATCATTAGATATAGGGGGTCAATCTTTGAGCACAGAGCTATATTTGAATAAATAAATGAAACAGATACCTACTTATTCTATTTCAAGTTTGCTTCAGTGCCTAAGGATAAACTCTAAGGACAGAGTTAAAATCTGCACAAGTCTTAAAACATAATTTGGAAAGGATTCCCTCTCACTTACCGTAATTCACGAGATCAGGATTCTCAGGGCAGAGACCATTTGGTTTTCCTGAAGCCATGCTGTGAGAACAAGAAATACTCATGCTTAGCTGTCATGGCCTCCCACAGGGGAGATGAGCAACCTTGAACTCTGGTGTCAGCTGCTCCAGACACATTTGCTCAGTTTTATGAATGAATGCACTAACTAAAAAGTATCCTAATCTGCTAATTATTTGTAAAGCACTTTACATACCCTGTATTCCTAATTTAGGTTTTGAAGCAATTCCACCGTCACTGAAATTCTGTAGTTCACCCTTTAGATACATTTTTTTTTTTCACCTTCAGAGAATACAAGGAGTGTTTCAGCCTACATTTTAAATATGAAGAAGCAAACGTGTGAAGTGAGGAAATAAAAATACACTGGTTTTTTTTAGAACATATACTTACATACTTTCAAAACATGCCTATGTTTTAACGAGAAGTAAGCTCTACGAGAATACAGCCCTGGCCTATCTTATACATCAGCATAGCCCAGTACTTGTGTCAGTGTCCGGCATAGAGTACACACTCAATAAACATTACTGGAATACATAAATAAATATATACTTCTTTTAGGAGATTCATTATTATGGACCTAAATCATTTTCCCATTCACGCTAACCATGGTCTTTTAAAAAATAAATTATTTTTTCTGCTGTAATAGCCAAGAATGAAGTTCCTCCCAACTTCTTCTGACTACCCATCAGAGACATGAGTATCATCTGTCAGGTGGCTGTCAGACCCAAGCTGAAATTACTGTTGTCCTCTTCATCAACTTACAGGGTTTTTTTTGTTTTTGTTTTTTTGCGGTACACGGGCCTCTCACTGTTGTGGCCTCTCCCGTTGCGGAGCACAGGCTCTGGACGCGCAGGCTCAGCAGCCATGGCTCACGGCCTAGCCGCTCCGCGGCATGTGGGATCCTCCCAGACTGGGGCACGAAGCCGTGTCCCCTGCATTGGCAGGTGGACTCTCAACCACTGCGCCACCAGGGAAGCCCCAACTTACAGTTTCTATGCTTCATAACTTTCCCTTCATTTGAAGAAGCTAAGTTTTTTTTTTAAGTAAATAAAGAATTAAAATGAAAGAGATAAAGAGTAGTCCCATCCAATAATTTTACCACCTATTTTGCTTAAGGATGCCAATATGAACTTTAAAGAAAGATGGATCAAGAATAATAGAGATGGCTGGATTTGTTTTTATTATTGATGTGCTAAAGGGTACTGGTAAAATCTTTGCAAGTAAAAACTCTCCACACATTTTTAGAGAGGATATTTTAAATGTACTTACATGTATAGTTAAATAGATTCCTTGCTATCTGACACTGAAGCTTCAGGCTGCGGTGGAGTATTTAATTTTAGGCACCTTTCAAACTCTATACTATAATAAGTGGAAAACGATCCCAGCTGTTACGAACCTAAACCCAGATGAGTCCCCGCTGGTTTTGCTGGGCTAACTCTGACTTCACCTTTACAACTTGTGTTTCACCTTCCAAAAGACATCCCCTCCCCACCACCACCAGCCGCCTCCCCCCGCTGCCTTGGAGATATATGAGGGCATGGCTTTAAAATCCCACTTGGGTTTAGCCTTGTGGAGCTGGAGCTCCATCAGATGTGCTCTTCCTTCCTTCTCACTCCAGCACAGGCAGCTCAAGCAGTTAACCACCTTCCAAGTGTCCTGGTAATACATTCCTGCCGCGATACCCCTCAGCTCTCCAGAAGTGAATTTCTGAAAATGTCTGTGCGTGGAGACATTCACTCCCCTGCTCAACAGGAAGGGCTGCAGTCAAGGCTAAGGAGAGTAAAATATGAGCTTACAAATGTGGGGCAGGACATGCGTGCCTTTCTTTTTCTTTTTTTTCTTTTGACTCAAAGAGCTCAAGCTTCTGTGTGACAGTTGGAGACTCGGGCAACCAGCATTCCTTAAAATGCACGTGAAGGATGACAGTTTGCTCCCTGAATACCACTGGCTGGCAGAGCCCCTAAACAAATTATGAGAAGGTGTCTGGGATGGAGGGAGGATTTACTCTCAATTATGAACCTATTGGCAGCTGTATACATGTAACTATTATCTATATATTCATCATTGTATCTCCAGTTTTCTCCAAGTGCTGGTATTGAATGGGTTAAAAGTCAAATGACTAGCAGTTAAGGGTGTAAGTAAAATAATCTTAAGATATTTGACTGAAGGTATAAGCTTGCTCTGTGTGCTGAGCCGAAAGAACACAGGGAGGCTGAAAAAGAAGGCAGTGGGTTTGAGAGAGTGCATTAAGCCAAAATAACACACTTGTCCTGACCATCATGGGTACTGTGTCTCAATAATTAGGAGGAGCAATACCCTTCTGTGGGATGGAAAAGCCAGTAAGAAGGAGACTTAAGTTAAGCTAGCATACATCAAAAATAATTGACAATGGTTAGGCTTCACTGTAGAGAAGCCTGCACTGGCGTTGCAGCCACCAGCCCACCACCCACCTAAGAATTATTATTTGAAAAGGATGTCAGAGGATTATAGAGGATCCTTGTGTCTGCTCCAATTAGGATCAACACTTCTGCTGCTTGCTCACTGAGCATTCAGTATGTAATGATGAAAACATATTGACCCCTGCTGGAACTGCGTAGAACTGCAATGTTTTCCTCCTGCAAAATTTGACCTAAATGGCAGGCATCCGTGAACTATCATTTGCATGCGCCAAGCCTAAGGGGCTGTGTTTGCTTATTTGAAAGAAGCCTCTATATCACAATACCAGTATCAAAATAATTTATTAGTTGCAAAGATAACTTCAGAATACTCCATGAGTCCAAGACAATTAAAACGTCTAATAATGTAGCCTTCTAATTTTCTGTATGGTGTTTATCATTTTCTTGGTTCAAACTGTGGCAACAGCCAATAAGCATCAAATTTGGGCCCTCCCTATTATTTTTTAGATTCCCCATGGATTCATTGTCTCCAAAATACGGTATCATTTTCAAAGAAACTTAAAATATGGGAAATACTCTAAAATTCTGAGTAATTATTTTGTTTCCACTATATCATCCCAAAGTTTGGATCATGATGGCAACTTCCTTCTAAGCTATTTTCCATATGAATAAGTGTTGTAAACTTAGGTCATTGTAGAATATTACTGAGAAACTTTGCCTCTTAAGAATTCTCAGAGAAAAGCTCAGGGAAAAAGACCTTTTCCAGCATACCTGGGGTTGCCAAGTTGTTTTCCAGCTACATGATTACAGGACATGGAACAGTTAACTCACAGAATACACGGCTTGTTATTTTGTGGGATGTATTAAGATGGCATAGAAATTATTAGAATTCTTGCTCTGTGTTGGGGGTTAGAAAGAAGAAGTATTTCTTGAATAAGTTAACAGAACAATTATATCAGTGTCAACAAAGTCGGCATAAGCTCTCCAGCAACACCTAGGCGTGGTCTCCTGGCATGCTCTATTAGCTGGCCCATCATGGGGTTCAATGCTTAGCCAAGGCTCAGAGGCCATTCTCTGTACAGATCATTTAACCTGGCTCCATTTAATGGTTGTCACAGCGTCCCTCAGCTCAACAAATTGTTCTGAAAATACACACTGCCAGTCAAATGGAAAAAACTGCAAGCTCCATTCTAGCTCCATATAAAGAAAATTTGTACATGGTATTTACAATAGCTCAGTAGTCACCCTAATATGACAGTCTTTTCTTAAAAAACGGATCTCCATGTTTAGGGTAAATTAAGTAACTCACACTAAACTGATTATGTATATGATGTCACAATGGTTTTGTATTTTTAGCAAAAAAAAAAAAAAAAGAGTCAATAAAACCCCATCTTGGAATACGAACTGTATGAAAGCAGAGACTTTATATATTAACTCCTACCCCAATACCAAGGCCATCACTCTACATATAACAGGCACTTATTAAATATTTAAAATTTGTGAATATATATTTTTTAAATAATAATGTTACTCAGCTTGTGCCCTGACTTTCCCATTTTCCAAAAATATCACCATGGACAGATTAGTTACTTAACTGCTCTAAACCCTGATTTCTTCAGCTATAAAATTAAGACAATTACAACTACCATCTCAAGAAAATAAAAAGATATTAAGTTTATAGAGATATTTTATGAATTTAAAAACATAACACAACATGCATTATAAGTACTACTGGGCACATGTGAAGTCTTAAATAAGTGTTTCTTTCCTTAGAGTCAAGAAAAATTCCAAGGTAAAGGAAGAATTAGGAAAAAGGGTTCATAAAGGTCATAGAAGCTGAACCAAACATCAATATATGGAGTTAAATAAGAAAAAAAAAAAAAAAGAGGGCTTCCCTCGTGGCACAGTGGTTTAGAATCCATCCACCAATGCAAGGGACACGGGTTTGAGCCCTGGTCCAGGAAGATCCCACATGCTGTGGAGTAACTAAGCCTGTGCACCACAACTACTGAGCCTGCACTCTAAAACCCGTGAGCCACAACTACTGAGCCACCGTGCCACAACTGCTGAAGCCTGTGCACCTAGAGCCCGTGCTCTGCAACAAGAGAAGCCACCACAGTGAGAAGCCCACGCACCCCAATGAAGAGTAGCCCCCGCTCGCCACAACTAGAGAAAGCCCATGTGCAGTAACAAAGACCCAATGCAGTCAAAAACAAATGATAATAAATAAATTAAATATTTTTAAAAGTCTTATCTATAAAAAAAAAAGAGCTGATACCATTTGTTAAAGAAAAACAATTTCAAAGGAGTCACATGGATTATTATTATAGATTAACTTAATAAGAGACAAGGACATACAGGAGTGGAGAAGGATGAGTAATCCTTTCAACAGGGAAAGAAAAATAGAAATTAGCTTGATTTCCCAGAAATAATGTTGTCAGAAAGGCAGAAAGAAATATTGCTGTCAGAAAGACAGCATAAATAGGAAGCCTGAGCTACAGTGGCTCTGTGTCACAGGGGCAGCCATTTTTAAAAGTCCCTATCCATGACATTGATATCTCATATTTGTTCAAGAAACAAAGCCTCTGAACAGTAATATACAGAAAGACATTCCAAGCCAAATTTATCATTTAGGATGGAAAACATCAATTAAAATGCCTATTTGTCTTTCAAGGAAAATTGTATAGGCTTAAAGTCAAAGCAAAATATTTCTCAGAACCTCTCTGGGTTACCATGTGATTTCCTGTAACTCATTTTCAATGATAGACATATAATTAAAAAAGAAAAAAGATGTAGCAGATGAAAGAATGAGTGGGAGAGCTGTTGTAATGTGTTTTAAAATGCCCCTCCTGCTCTGAGCAGGTTGAGGTAATGCAGTCATACATAGTACACTAGCTTCATTTAGAATCCTGGAACCTCAGTGATACATTTCAGAAAACATACCACTCACCGCAAAACTGCCAAAACACTTAGCCAGGGTGGTGACAAGACCTGGCCATCTCAGTCAACCAAAGTCCTAGCTATCATTCCTTAAAATCTTAATTTATTTCAGTGCTTTGTGGCAACCTAGTTCATCCTTTAAAACACATGCCATTTTGCATTACTCATTATTTTCAGAAGGAGATTTAATTTACCTCCAAATGTTATCCAGAATGTCTAAATGTTCATGTTCCATAGACATTGGCTGTCTCCTATAGATACAATCCATCACCAGTTATTCAATAAACAGCATGACCAATACTACAGAAATATAAATTCCCAAGATTTCTTTTTCTTACATAAAACATTCAGTGGCAGACACCATACAGGCAACTGGGCTATTAAGGTTATATTTAATAGGTTAATCACTTAACTGCTAACTAAATAAAACTTATGAAAGAGTGTAAAAAGCACATGGAAATTTTAATTATAATTCACACTTATTTTTCCATCTACATGTATTTATTGAACATCTATTACACACAAGGAATGGTACTAAGTTCTGTGAGGGATATAAAAAGAGAAGTCCAATAAGATCTCTGCTCTCAAACTCCTTAGAGTCTAATTAGGGGCCCAAGACATAAATACAAAACATTAAAGAACAATACAAGAGTTAAACGAGGCAAAAGTAATCAACATTAAAAAAAATGCCAAACTCATTTCTCACAGCAGTTAAATTTCTCTCAACCCTTGCAGGTAGACAAATGACTTGACTCTTCAGCAGAACTACCTGTGTGAATAATAATGAACAGAAGCAACATTCTGGAGGGCTTACTATAGGTAGAGCATTTGTAAGCCCTTTACCCATTATTTTATTTAATCTTCAGAAAAGTCACTAAAATGTAACAAAAATCTTAAAGAGCGAGGCATGATTCAGGTTTAAAACTAGATACTTCAATAAACACCACTCCTGTAAAATTCACACATTTTTAACTACTCCACAGTCAGAATCATAAAAACTGCAAAATTTATCAAAAAGAATGGTATGATCATGACATAAAAAAATGAAGAAACCAAAGAAATCCAGTAGCTTTAAGCCTCAATTTCTGAAACCAGTCACTTTTCCAATATCATTCTTTAGGCTGACCCTAAATCATTCATGCTTCACCTGGATAATAACAAACATTATTCAGCATTCTTCACTTTTAATTCTTCTCTATTGTCAATTTAACTGTAATATATTGTTATAACCTAGTCATTATTTAAGTGACTTCTTTGATTAGGAGTTCAGGGAGGCCTGGCATAATTCACATTTCAGAAAAGTATATTACATGTGCTATAGTTAGTTTAAACTGATGGTCAAAATCATTTCAATAAAGAGAAATTTTCCCTTCCATTTTTACTCAATCATCGCATATTTTGTGTTTACCTGAAAATTTTGACTACCGTATCTAGTAGGGAAAGTACAAGAAAAAGTGAAGATTTGCTTAAAAAGGAAAAATAACCATAAAAATTGCTCTATTTCAGCATCTTTTATAAAGCAACACTTTGAAATACACACACACACACACACACACACACACACACACACACACACACAGAAAGCCCATATCACCTCTATCATCAGGTCCTGTCAATTTTATCTCTTACAGATCTTTTGAATCCCTTCTCTTCCTTCCATGCTCACCTGCAAGCAGGCACACGTGACTTCTATCTCTTGTCTGGGCTTCCCCAGTAAGTTCCTGCTGGGACTCCCCTGCTCTAACCTAACCACCCCTGACACCTTCCCATCTCCCCGCTACACCCACCTACCCAAACCAGCTCCAGTCAATTCTCCTCAAGGCAGCCAGAGGGATGTTTCAAAAGGCAAGGCAAAAACCCAGTTCAGTCACCTACCAGCTTCACGTCTTTCAATCCTTCCCACCATTTTTAGGATCAAGATAAATTCTTGACGTAGACTATGAGGACCTGTGTTGTCAGCTTCCTACCAACCCCCTCAGCCTCCACTCCCCCTACTGACACTGCTCACCAGCTCACTATACTCCATCTCTCCTCCTATTTCCATTCCTTACCTATCCACTTACTCAACTTACAGATCTCATTAGGCATCTTCCATGAGGAAACTTTCCCTGACATCTCAACTATTTCAAATCCCCTTATTCCAAGCTCTCCCAGAATCTCCCCTTCAGAGCCCTTCTCACAGTTGCAATTTCATGTGTTTATTGATAAACTAATGTTGTCTTTCCTTCTAGACTACCAGCTCCAAGAGGGCAGAGGCAAATGTTGGCTTTGTTCACCATTCTATTGCCAGGACTTGGCAAAAAGGTCTGGAACTCAGAAAATTCTCACTGGAAAATTTTTGAATGAACACATGAATTCAGATAACCTAATCTCATGTCTTAACGTATCCATCCACCACCAACCTGTCTTAAATTTGTGAACTCTTACTATAAAGTTGTTTTTACAGTCAAGGAAAACTAGGCTCCATTCTTTTTCTTTTTAATACATCTTTTTTGGAGTATAATTGCTTCACAATACTGTGTTAGTTTCTGTTGTACAGCAAAGTGAATCAGACACATGCATACATATATCCCCATACCCCCTCCCTCTTGTGTCTCCCTCCCACCCTCCTTATCCCACCCTCTAGGTCATTGCAAAGCACCAAGGTGATCTCCCTGTGCTATGCTGCTGCTTCCCACTAGCTATCTATTTTACATTTGGTAATGTATATATGTCAATGCTACTTTCACTTCACCCTAGCCATGGCAATCAGAGAAGAAAAAGAAATAAAAGGATACAAATTGGAAAGGAAGAAGTAAAACTGTCACTGTTTGCAGATGACATGATACTACACATAGAAAATCCTAAAGATGCCACCAGAAAATTATTAGAACTAATCAATGAATTTGGTAAGGTTGCCGGATACACAATTAATGCACAGAAATCTCTGGCATTCCTATACATTAGCAACAAAAAATCAGAAAGAGATATTAAGGAAACAATCCCATGTATCATTGCAACAAAAAGAATACCTAGGAATAAACCTACATAAGGAGGTGAAAGACTTGTACTCAGAAAACTACAAAACACTGATGAAAGAAATCAAAGATGACATAGGCTCCATTCTAATATACACAGAAATCTTTCTCTCTGGTTCTAAATCTCCTCAAATATAATACTTTAAGGTTCTGGTTAAGAAGGCTTTCCATCTTACTTTTTGTTTTCTATTTAAAAAAAAAACAAATGTTTGACACAAACATGACTGAAAACTTGATGTTACTCTTTTTTAAAAATTAATTTAGGGAAGGAACAAGCATGTTTTCAATGTCTATTTTCTGTTTGCTTCTGTTACTCAACTTCAATATTTACTCTAAAATAGCTAACCCTAACCCTAACCTTGCAATGAATGCTCAAATTTAAAGAAATATAAGAGGTGGAATAGCTCTGAGATTTAAATTTATTAAATATGCCACATATGAGGTACATATGATTCCAATACTAAAAAGGGATTCCACGTCATTCTTTGTTCTTCTGCAAACAACAGTAAGTATGTAGGATCAAGAATAAAATATTATTGGGGCACACAGGGCCCAAAAGTGACTTGTAATCCTGAAATTTATTTCCATCCCATCCTGACATGGGACCACACACTAGCAAGTGTATATATATTTGGTGTTTTAGCATTGATGAAGAGCATTAAGATACATTACAAAAAAGTTAAATTAATCCAGATGACTAGGAGAGGTGTTGACTCCAAGATAGGATATTTGCATTAAAAACAAATAATTTTCCTGGTATAAATCTAGTCTATTCCTTGGATGAACCTTGGTCCTCCCAATCACTATTTTCTCCTGGCTTGGAGCTACTTTTTTCTTCCCTGTTACCTCTCTCTAGTGATAGCTTTCTTTGTGCCATCACAAAGCTCTTCTTATGCATTACCTCTTAGACAACTGCTCTTTAAAATTTTTTTGTTTGGTAGATTCAGGAGACGATCTTTTAAAAGATTACATTTATGCTCCCCTATATATTGTAAAATATACAAAATTGCTAAGACTTCCTACAGAGAAACACAGAAATCTATGACTCAGAGTTTATACTGTCACTCAAATCCATTAATCCCTCAATATTATGACTGAAGCTTTGGTAGCATTTTACATCATTGTAAAGGCACATCTCTGTTGCATCCTTCATTCCTGTCAATATCACATCACCATACTTGTTTTCTCTAAAAAAATTTTGCATTTTATTCTTTGCCTAGAATATTCTAACTTGCTTTTCCTCCAACTCTCTCCTTGGTTAAATCATCTAAACATGCTTTTCTGAAAAAGGGGAAAGTAGACAAGAGGAATTCCTATGATTTGGAGACGTTCCTTATTAAAAACATACACACTTCCTCTAAAAGAAATATAAAAGTTGAATTCTTGGGCTTCCCTGGTGGCGCAGTGGTTGAGAGTCCGCCTGCCAATGCAGGGGACACGGGTTCGTGCCCCGGTCTGGGAGGATCCCACATGCTGCGGAGCGGCTGGGCCCGTGAGCCATGGCCGCTGAGCCTGCGCGTCCGGAGCCTGTGCTCCGCAACAGGAGAGGCCACAACAGTGAGAGGCCCGCTTACCGCAAAAAAAAAAAAAAAAAAAAGTTGAATTCTTGAGTATGAAAGATGCAGTAATAAAATAGAGAGGTGTAGTATATCATATTTGACAATGATTGAAATAGAAAACAACACTAGAAGTCCCTACTGACAAAGATCTAACTTGAAACAAGTCAATTAAGATATACCCTCATAGGATGGAGTTAGTTGGTGAGTGTTCGGGAGAGTTCTGCCCATGATTATGGAAATCACACCTGTAATGTGGGGATATCTTTTTCTTTCTTTTCAACACCAAGAGCATTGTGTGTGTGTGGTGGGAATTGGGTGAAGTGGGGTAGGATGGGGAAGCGGTTGTGGGCTCTGATAATTTCGTAGACAATTTAAAATAAATTTGTGACAAAACTGTGGAGTGTCCATTACTTCAGCATATATTAAATGTTGA
Source organism: Neophocaena asiaeorientalis asiaeorientalis (assembly GCF_003031525.2). Lineage (NCBI taxonomy): Eukaryota > Metazoa > Chordata > Mammalia > Artiodactyla > Phocoenidae > Neophocaena > Neophocaena asiaeorientalis. The sequence goes on from NW_020173914.1 coordinate 169,894, forward strand.
GGTTTTCAAATGTTGTACTTTTTCTAAGCCTTTATACTGAAGATTCTTCTACTACCTTTTTATTTGTATTAAAGATGATCTTATCACATTAAGGACAATTAATCTACAAATGAAATCAAATGTTTTCTTAAACTTTTGCACATTAACAGATATAAGATGGTATAATTTTTTTTATTTTGTTTTCTAGACACCTAGAATTATCTATTAATTAAAGGTTTGGGGGTCAAAAGGTACAAACTTCCAGTTATAAATTAATCGTGGGGATGTAATGTACAGCATGGTGACTATTGTTAATAATCCCATTTTGAATATTTGAAAGTGGCTAAGCGAGTAGATCTTAAAAGTTCTCATCACAAGAAAAAAACTGTAACTATCTATGGTGATGGATGTTAACTAGACTTATTGTAGCGATCATTTTGCAATATACACAAATATCGAATCATGATGTACATTTGAAACTAATATATTATGTCAATTCACCCCAATTAAACTATGTATTTTAAAAACTGAAGTTTTATCTTTTTAACATAATATTTTCATTCTACTTCTTACTATCTTCACAAAAATATATTTTTTCACAGCTGCCCATACAGTTTCAAATTTACTTTCTGTAGGAAATGCTTCCAATGTGAATTACCTCTTCATTTGCGCATACTCTGTTGATTTTAATAATCTGGGTTATAAGTACTTATGGTCATTTATGTATTGTTTGAAAAGCATTATTTCATGTGTATGTCCTGAATCCTCAACTAGAATGTAAACTTGCAGGGAAATAAAATTAAATGTTCAAAGAAAAATTTACAGGCTGTAATGTCAAAAAAAAATCAAATTCAAATCCTACTTCCATCACTTCCTGTTAGCTTGACCATAGACAATTCATTTAATCTTCCTAAACCTTAATTTCCTATTTGTAAAATGCAGAAACCAACAGCACCTATCCTAGCTCCTAGGCTGGTTATTGGGATCACATTATTTAATGTATAGATTTAGCTCAATAGCTGGCACACATTAACTCAATAAGTATTGTTATTATTAAATGCCTCAAAATAAAACACCTATTTCCTTGGTTCTTCTATATTCATACATACATACTCATCTATTACAGTATTTACTATACAGTGGGTTCCTAGTATATGTAGTTTTGAATGACTAGAGATTATTTATTATTTGTTACTTATTTATTACTATTGTTATTACCAATATTATGATTGACAGTATAATTCTTGTGAACATAGAATTTGCACTAAAATAATCATCTGATTGTAAACAAGTTTTGACTTTCTGTATTTTATTATCTACATCTGGAAAAAAATAATCTTTTATAAGAGTATTTGCTTTCTGTATTTTGAGGGTTATTAAGAGTAATTACTTTGACTTATTCGTAGGATAAAAATTGAATAAATGCTGGAGGCATGAGATGGTAAACTCTGGGTAAAGAATTCCCTGGGTCTGGTTTGGGTTTTTAGTTCGCCAGTACACAGGGTTTACAATGGTGGCAGGAGAATGAAATACTTGTGGTATCCCTAAGTTTAGGGGGTCAAAGTTCAGCTCTAAAGAAGGACAAAACCACATGGAATTGATCCAGACAGTATCATCAGAAGCAAATGAGAATTGCTGTCATTAGACTATACTGAGAAGTTGGACTCACTTTCCTTCTTTCTGTTTAATAGTCTTAGTATGAAACAGGGAAATTACTGAAGTTTCAGATACTCATTTGGGTGTGGAGCAAACTTCCTGGAATGAAGAACCAGGAGGGAGACTCAGAGAAAAGGCTTCTCACAAATGCTTCCTGCTCAAACTTGTTTCAGACAGACTGAACATTTTACAAGAACAGGTTTCTTATTATGTTCCTTTTAGCCTCCTGGACTGAAATCAGCTGGCTGAGAACCTTTAGAAAAGTATCAAGCCTTTTCAAACCTAAAGCAAAAAGAGTTTTATTGAAAGCTTTTTTTTTTAATCCTACCCATATATCTGTATCTTTCTTCATAACAAGTGTATGCATATTTCAGATGCTTTCTAATTTACAGTCTCCAAAAATATGGGTAAGTTAAATCAAATGTCAAATTCTAACAACTGTTACAAATAAACAGGCTTACAAAAGCTTCCCTGGACATGCTGATGGCAAGATTTAACCCACTGCTGAGAATTAGTGAAAAATGTTTTACAGAGCTGTGTGTTTTAGAGGAAAGTTCCCCAGATTTTCCTGGGGAACTAAAGAATTTCCAGGAGTAGGCAATGAAGTCAATCCTTGCTGTATTAATTTTCTCTCAATAGTTCTAAAAACTTTTATTTGAGAAAAATTTCAAAGAAAGAAAAAATGAGTTTACCTGTTCAAAATCAAGAATATATGACAACATCCTACTTCAAGAACATCTCCATGACTCCACAAAGTTTAGAACTAGACTAAATTTCTCAGAGAGAGTCCATAACTAGAAATTCCTAAGAAGCATCTAGAAATTATTGGCAATTAGAATGTATTTTTATCAGCAAAGCCTCTAGGCCTTTGTACTTTCTGTTCCATGTACCTGGATTGTTCTTTCCATACATAGCTTATCCCTTAATTTCACTTTACTCTCAACCTATAACCCCTGTCCTTCAGGCTCTCCTAATTTACAGCACCCTATTTCTTGAACAGAATCCCCATTCCTGAGTCATTCTTTTTTCACTGTTACCTTGTTTGTGTTTGCCACACTATTTTTATCGCTACCTACTTATATTATTTACATCTTCCAAACAGTATCTTCTCCTTTAATTCCCATTCCTGCCAACCTCACATTCTGTCTAGCTTTCCAGCCAACTGTGGGAAGATGGGGACACAATCAAGCTGGAGGCAAGAGCAAGGTGATGCATTTTCTATCTTTTCATCACAATAGCTGGTTCTAATAGGGCTCAAGAAATGTATTCCAAATGAGATGTGGGGTTCTGCTTCTCTATCAAATTAAGACTACTGTATGGTACAGTACTCTGCTTAGTACTCTGTAATAACCTAACTGGGAAAAGACTTTGAAAAATAGATACATGTATATGTATAACTGAATCACTTTACTCTATACCTGAAACTAGTACACAATTGTTAATCAACTATACTCCAATATAAAATAAAAAATTAAAAAAAATTAAGTCTTTGACATCCTTAGATTTGATATGAAATTTAAAATTTTTTGCACATTCCCTAAAGGTTTATGGTATGTGCTAATTTCTAGTTTTCCTGAGTTTTGAACCTGAGTCTTCAGCAAGTCACTTAGATAACCACAATTTCTCAACAGACGTTATTGCTTTCCACTAATAATTGTTTACAGAGTATATTGTGTTACCAAATTGGGGGATTTTTAAAGTTTCAGCATGTATCTCTTATCAAGTGTCCACTGCATTTATTGCAATTCTATTTTGTACGTTAAATTCCTAGTACAGGCATCGAAACTTCAGGGCCTTTTATAAAGAGTTGTATATTTTACCTGAACAGTGGGACACCACAGATGGGTTGTGAAATAATTGACTATAGTTGCAACTCCTTGGGAGAGTGGGATTGAGGGCAAGAGGAGAAATAAATGATATATACCTTAGTATTGCATAAAAATTAGCAAGGTGCCTAAACAGAAGAAAATAGAATATAATTGAATTTAACTCTCCTAAGCAATATGAACCAAGTGTTTATTAAATTGTTTTGAGGCAGAAAGTGTTGAGAGTGAAACATCTTCTGGTAATTTGTAAAAGAGGTAGGATTGACCCATAGGCTACTGTAAAGAAATGTATGAAACAAAGTGAAGCCTGCTGCCACTAGCAAAAAATTAATTAATTAATTTAAAAAATCATCAAAAGCTAATCACCCAGTGCCCAGATCTTGGCTTCTAATACATTCTCCAATTAAAGGAACCGGGATTACATGAAGAAATAGCTGATGCTAGGGCTGGGTCCGGGAGTATACAAGGCAAGTCAGAGCAACATGCAGTGCTAGAAAATAAGGAAGCACTCAAAAAACGAAGAGATGGAGCATGTCAAAGGGACACAGGAACCAGGCGGAAAGATCTCAATGGCCAAAACTGAATAATTTTAACCAAATAACAAAATAATGTAGTATTGGATTATAACCCAAACTATAAAATAAATGTCCATGAGTTCAAACTGTTATAAATAAATGATTGAATAAATATATAAATAAATAAATTAGGGAGCAAAGACAAATCTCAGTTACAGAAGAATCCAAATAATCTACATAAATATTCCCCACAAGTAGGGTACCTGAGCTCCCCATTCCTTGAAGGTTAGCCACACTTAGTGACTTGATTTTACAGAATATGGAAAGGTGCAGGAAAACACTAAGTTTATAGTAGAGAAACTTGACAAACACCATCTAAGTCAGATGATCAAGGTCAACATCAACAATGATAAGTCAGGTTGACAGTATGGACCCTTAAGTTGATGTGATGAGAAGAGCACGGCACCTCTATGGTCTCCCTCTCGGAAACACGTATCTCCAGATTTATCATGAGAAAAACATTAGACAAATCCCAAATGAGGGACATTCTACAAAATACCCAACCAGTACTCCTCAAAACTGTCAAGGTCATCAGAAACGAAGTCTGAGAAGCTGTCACAGCCAAGAGGAGACCAAGGAGGCATGATGATTAAGTGTAATATAGTAGCCTGGATGAGATCTTGAAACAGGCAAAAAAAAAGGACATTAGAGAAAAACTACTGAAACCTGAATTAAGTGTGAAGTTTAGTTAATAGTAATGTACCAGTGTTGGTTTCTTGGTTGTGACAACTGTACCGTAGAAATGTAAGATTTAACAATGGGGTAAACTGGGTGTGGAAATTTCCATACTATCTTTGCAGATTTTCTGTAAATCTAAAAGTATTTAAAGATTTTTAAATGTTTAAATTAACCTATAATATCCCAGTTACATGAAGGAATACATTAGGAATACTTACAACTAAAATATTTCTATCCCTTGGGGACCAAGAGTAATATTAATGATAGGAATAATAATAACTATCATTTATTGAGCACTTACAGAATTCCAGCACCATGATAAGGAAAACACATATTATTAACTCATTTTAATCCATGCAGCAAGCCCATGAGCTAGATACTCATACCACTACCCCTCTTTTACATATGAGGAAACAGGCAAAGGGAGGTATACCAGCGATGGATGGCTAAGGTGCCGAGTGTTGCTAAGCAGGAAGAGGGCTGCTCAAACAATAAAAGTTGCACATATGACATATCTCAGATTAGACATCCATTCTGAAATATTAAAGGGATTATTTCACACAGAGGGTGCTGATTAGAAAATTATAATAGGATGAATTATTCCTGACAGGGAAAAAAGAATATAATCAGATTTCTTACCCTAAGCTATGGGTAGACTGCAACTGTAGAACAGAAGAATAGTATACAATTCTGGAATGGGCATATGGTGATATATTCAATCCTAGGGATCTAAGGAGTCAGTACTTACAGATGAACCAGGATTCATATAAGCCAGCTTTTACTTATGAATGTCGATTATATGCCAAAGATATGGAAATAGATGCAATAAGAGGGCTAGCCAGCCAAGAGCTGTACTCCTTTCTGGAATGGTGGTTCGAAAACCCAAATTTCTCTAAAACCTTATGAAAAAGCCTGAAAATTAGGAGAATTACCAGTCACTTTTTTCAAGGACTTTCCTGTTGGGGAAGAAAAGGGAATCTAACAGAGCTAAGAGCCAGAAGAAACAGGGAAGAGAGAAGACGACACCCAGACCTGAAAGCGATCCATGGTCAGTAAGCTGAACGGGGGAGTTCAGATGAAACCAACCACAAGGTCAACAGCACTCGTTCTGGGGACAAACAACGTGGGACCTGGCAGGGAACAGTGGACTTGGGTTGCTCCCTTATTCACTCTGATGAAAGGTTGTCCCTGAAGGTGTAGTGAGAACTAAACAAAGCAGTACCAGGCTTCGTTGTTACTTAACTATAGATTAAAATAACTGTGCCTGGTTCCAATTGTGGAGAATCCTACATTGTTAACTGCAGCACCTAAAAGGTGGTCCCACACATACTATTCCCTCCATAAATATTTGTTTACTGAATAATTCCCAACAAATTAGTTTTTGTTCATTAAATTCCAAGTTTATTAACACCATCTTAATTATATACTGAGTGCATTCTATCTGAGAAATAAGCTCAAGATCCTAATTCACAGAGCAGGAAAAAGAAAATGAAAAGAGGTAAACTGTGCAAATTTTCAAATCTATTCACAAGTCATTTCTAGATTAGTGTCTATCCATTAATTAGGTCCTGACATTCTGAGAATAACTAATACATATTCAGTGTTCAAAAAAATATTATTGATCACTTGTGTCAAATTTGTGTCTGGCTCTGGGGATACAGAGTTGAATGGCCAACAGCACTTTCCTATAAAAAACTCAGCATCTAGAATAATAATAGCTAACATTTATCAGACATTTATCAGTGTGTTCAGCAATGTTTGAAACAGGTTATACATATTAATTTAATCTTCCCAGTAAATTTATAAAATGAGAATATTAATATGTTTGGCATGGTCAAAAATAACAACAACTATCAAAAAAAAAGAAAAGAAAGAAACAGGGTACAGAAACTGGAGGTACACATACTAGCTAGGAATCTACTGAAATAGTGAAGCCTTCCAAGAAAAATATGAGTGTTAATTTTTCATGTGACACAACACAAATGACAGTGAGTATGAATAAAACAGAATGGATATGTGAAACATGCTATCAAGATCAAATTCACAGTCTTCAGTGACAAATTAGATTTTTATTCATTCATTTATCCAAGGAATATTTATTAAGCACCTACTATGGTTTTGGCATGGCTCTAGACACGACAATGGACAAGACAAAGTCTTTGCCTTATAATGCTTTATGATGCATTCCAGTGGAGGAAACAGAAAATAAACAAGTAAATTTACAACATGTTAGGTAATTATAAATGCAATGAAGAAACAGAGAGCAGTATAAGGTATGCTGATGGGGTGAGTAGGTGAGTTAATGAGAGAGAAGGGGAGGGTGGTAAACAGAATAATTGTCCCCCATAATGTCCTAGTTTTAAACCCCAGAACCTGTGAATGTGTCATGTCATAAAACAAAGGAGAATTAAGTTTGTACATGGAATTAAGGGGCCAATGAGTGAACAGTAAAATAAGGAGATTACCCTAGATTATCTGGGGAAGTCCCCTAGATTATCTGGGCAAGTCTGATGTAATCATAAGGGTCCTTAAAAGTAAAAGAGGAAATCAGAAAAAAAAAAAAAAAGAGAGAGAGAGAGAGAGATGGCAGTCTAAGAGGGACTTGACTTGATGTGGCTGACTCTGAAAGTGGAGGAAAGGCCACGAACTAAGGAAAGTGGGTGTCCTCCAGCTCTAGTTGGCAAGGACACTGATTCTTCCCTACAGCCTCCAGAAAGGAACACAGCCCTGCCGACACCTTAGTTTTAGCCAAGTAAGATCTGCAGAGACTTCTGACCTCCAGAACTGTAGGATAATAAAATGGTATTGTTTAAGCCACTAAGTTTATGGTGATCTGTTACAGCATCAACAGGAAACATACACGGAGAGGGAGCTCCATCATTGGATGATCACTTGAGTGACAAGTGGTAGTGCCAGTGACAAGTGGAAGAAACAAAAGGAAGCAGAGTTTTCTTTTTTGTCATTCAGAGTAGGTATTTGAGAAAAAACGATGAATTCAATATTGAAATTCTTAAAAGTGAAGGCACCAGTAAGGACAACCAGATGGAAAGGTTAAGAATATAGTTGAATAGAAATGTCAAGAAAAAAACTATGAAAGTAGATTAGGGAGTTTTGCCTTGTTTTTAGTCAATTTGCAAGCAGTAGTAGAATTCATAAACAAGGATGAGATTGTCCAGGGAGTGTTTTTAGCAGCATGAGAAGTAAGGATTTCCTAGCACAGAGACCTTGAGAATGCTCACTTAGAAAGAAGTTGGGGAAAGAGTGACTTGCAGAGGAGACTCTATCTCTAGATGTATCTAACTCCACTTCTGATCTCATCCCTGAGTCCAGACCCACATTTACAACAGCTTATGGGACACCTCCAGTTGAATGTTGTATAAGTCCATCAAATTTGTTGTGTCCGAAATGAATCTTCCTCACATACCTGACCTTCCTGCTGTGTCCTTACTTTCAGCAAAGGATACCTTCAGGAACTTAGTTATCCAAGGTAGAAATCCAAAGATTGAACAGTGACTATCCCTTTCTTTCACTAGTCTCTTCATAAAATCCTTTATCAAGTTCTATTGATTCAACCTCCTCATGCCTCTCAAATTCCTCTACTTCTCCCCATCCCCACTGCTATTTTCCACTAACATCTGTCAGCAAGACTACAACATTAGCCTTTCACAGGCTTTCTTGCCCCTCCCCACTCCATTCCCGCTCTATTTCCAGCATGCCATTCAAAATGCAATAGTGCTCATGTATTGCCCTGCCAAAAACCCTTCAACGGTTTTCTGTATTCTCAAGATAAAATATAATGCGCTTAGCATGGCAAAAATTCCCTGAATGACCTCACTCTTGACCATGCTCCCAATCTCAATATCTCTCCTAAGTCACATGAAAAATTTGCCTTTTCCTAAATATGCCATCTGTTTTCTCATGTGTCACATTCTTTGCACATACTGCTCCCTCTACCTTTAAAAAAAAACCCACCCTTCTCCACGTGAATAACTTATCCTGGTCCTTTAGGACTCGGCTTATATATTACCTTTTTCAGAAATCTTTCCCAGACATCTCCAAAGTTTACTGAGGAGCTCCTTCAATGTGAACCCTTATGCAGAAAAGAGATTTATTAAGTTTATGGAGTAGGTCACAGAAATGATTAAAGACTGAGAAAGTGAGCTTATGAGAAAAAGACAAAGACGGGGCGCTCTAGGGTCTAGCAGCAAAAACTCCCAACGCTACTGTCAGGATGCCACCACTGGACCACATTTACACAAAGCTTGCGTTTCATGCTTGTGTCATTCACTCATGAATCAAAGTCCCAGGAGACTGTCTGATTGGCCTGGCTTGAGTCTCATGATGAACACTTAGCTGGGAAGGCATACCGATATACATTTTTACCATCACACATGGGGAGAAGGTAATTCACCACATTGATATCAAGATGCTGCTGCCAAAGAAGGAGAATCCAAAACAACAATAAACATCCACTATAGCATTAAACCAAGTATGAGAGTTACTGGATTTATAGAGTCAGAAATATACTTTTTCTCTAAAATGTGGTGACACATTGGAGAAAATCAGGATGGACTTTGAGCTATCTTGTTTTCAAAGAAAGTTGGTATTTCATTATAAGAATGTCCTAATAAGTAAGCTATTCATTAAAATGTGCTGCAGGCTAAAATCAGGTCCATTTCTTTTGTTAACTAAAAGATATAGGAAACTCGAAAAAGACATCTTGTACTAAAGAAATGTGGTATTCCTTTTGAGTTATATCATGGGTAAGGAAATTTCTAGGATAGACTAATATCTTATGTGTAGTCCTAGATCTCATGAGAGTAAGCAAAGGGCTACACTGCTTTTCCTGAGAAGTAATAAGCATCTTTCTGTTACCTCTTATTTTTCTTAGGAGCCTCATGAAGTCACATGGCATAGACCACTGTAGCACAGATACACTCTCGACTGCAGTAGACATTCGCCAGGCATGCCTAAAAATTTCCCTTCAGTTCCTGTTCCTGCCATCCTCTATATGTCACAGGCATTTAGTTATATTTCTTTTTCAATCAGGACATGATCTTCACGTTTGAAAAAAGGATAGAGCACGCAAAAACACACCTTGATGCAGAAGCAGACCTTGGGGTATGCCCATCCTACAGTAGACAGGCCTCCTCTCTGGAATCTCTTGGAAAGATCACTTGAAAGAAGCTTCAGTGAGAGGCACACTCGGTGCAGCTCCAAAGTCTTAAACCTAAACCTTGGGATGCAGAACATCCATGTTTTCTGTAAGTAGGATACTGGGTGTCTAGACAGCACATGTGACTTCTTCAATGTTTCCATTTTTCTGCCACCAAGTTCACTGGCATTCATTTTTTACTCTCATCTACTGATGGATATTAACAGAAGCAGAATGGCATACAGTTGGATATTCCATTAACAGAAAGAAGTGCTTTTAAAAAAAAAAAAAAAAAGTGGCATCAACTTTCAGAAGAAAAAACTATTAGAGAAAGACAGTGTTCTTATCCCAATTTCTCTGCTAATTGGCAACGTTACCTAGTGCAAACTAACTTTTCTGTGTTTCTAGTTTATCTACTGTTCACAGTAATATTCGATGTGAGAGCTCAATAAGATAATTTATGTAAAAGTAGTTTAGAAAAGAAAAAAGCAAACTATTATAACCAAAATCAGAACAGACCAGTGCTGTGACAAATTCACTAGTTTACTCCAAAATTATAATTCCCATCTGATAATAATGCTACTTTCAGATTCAGAAACTAAAGAAGAGCTCCATTTCTTCCCACTGTTATATGATGCAGTTACTTCCCAGTTGTTCCAAACAAGTTATTCTCTCTAGTCTTGCAGATTACCTATTTGCTGGTAACTAATAAACGGCTTTTTGGCCAATGAATGTTTTGGTTATTGTTTTCTCCCAAAAGAGGAAAAGTAAAATTGGAAAAATTCACTGAATTATATTACAATTTCTGGCAGATTTTATTTCTTTAATTGTTTAACCATCAAAACACCAACTCTTTAAAGAAAATTGGACATGATATGAACCAAGTCAAGTTAATATAAATATTGACTGTTCATGGGTACATACATGTTGAATCTACAAATTATTTTTAATTGATTCTGGAAGCACTTTTTGAAGTTCAATAAATGCTTCAGAAATCAGTTGGAAGGCCACAAATGGTAATAGTATTTAGCTCATTTCAATGCAAGTAGTCTCATAAATATGTCAGCTGCTAAAAATGTATGAGCCCAGCCACGTCCTCTGTCTGCCTCAAGGTAAGAAACCCTACTTGCACAGTTTTGCTTTAAAAAATCATCCTTGTTTAAATTGTTAACAGTTGCTCTAGTGGTGGCCCATGGCAAGAAATTCAACCCTCTCTCCCTCCTTCCTATATGAACATTTCCAAACCCTTCAGCTAGCTTTTATATTGCCAATGCAAAACAACTTTTCTGATTGCCTTTGAAATTGCTTTAACCAGCTTAAGAGATAGACATCCTCCTCAGTGCAGAAAATGCAAAACTTAAATCTAAATTTAAGAATGCAGAATATACATGACTTCTGCAAAATGATCTCAAAAGTCCCAAAAGTAATGAGCAATATTTGTAATAACATCAGAACAAATATCCAGTAAAACAATCACATGGCATTAACTAGGCAACTAGTTATCTTTAGATTTTAGATAATCTGCTGTATAAGAATTACATTAGATTATCTGCTGTATAAGAATTACATTAACTAAATAGAAACTTTTCAAATAATTCTTGTTCTCACAGTATGAGGTTTGCTTTAAAAAAAAGTGGCTTCAAGGAGGGGTTTCATTTCCATATTAGTCACTTAAAACACTAGGATGTTTAGGAAAACATCATATAAAGTCTGCCTTGAATTAAAGCAATTTCATTAAATAGAGCTCATACCAGAATTATAATTCATGGGAAGTATTTGCAAAAATTGTGACCAAATGGAACATAGAAACATGTGCTGTTATCACGTTAATTTTAAGTCTTTAGAACAGTTCATTCAGCACGACATTGATTGTTTATTTTGAGCCACTAGCTAAGCTCACATTCCAGAAATATTCAATCCAAATTAGGGAGAACAGCACAAACTGAAAGAAATAATATCTTAATTATATTTAATATTTAAAGATTAAAATGCCAAGAAAGGTCTTCCCATTTCCCAGTTTTACTAGATAATAAATGTCACTGGTTAACATTTCAAAATACTATAAAAAACTGCTTTTGCTTTTTCTTGGAAACACCAACTGAGTACCTCTGAAACCTTCTTGATAAGTTCTTAAAAGCAATTAGTGACTTCTTTCTTTGTTGGAATGCAAGGTTTCACAGCAAGTTTTCAAGGCTCCTGCACCCACCATCTTTCTAATGCTTCAAATCCAAATGGCAAGTAGCCAAATGGCACAGAGCTGCTCAATGCAAAAAACAGGAATCTCTTAACATCTAGAAACCAGCTCTACCACTTCTGCTCCTGGTACCAAAGAATGAAAAGGAAGAGAAAGAGGAAACACGCAGGAGAAAATCTCTGCGACCTTGAGTTAGGCAAAGATTTCCTAGGTACACCAAAAGCAAGATCCATAAAATAAATTGATAAATTGGACTTCATTGAAATTTAAAACACACTTTAAAAAACACTACTAAGAGCGTGAGAAAGTATTTGCAAAATATATGCAAAAATATATGGATTTTTTTGTTGTTTTTATTTTTTCTTTGCTGTACGCGGGCCTCTCACTGTTGTGGCCTCTCCCACTGCGGATCACAGGCTCTGGATGCGCAGGCTCAGCAGCCATGGCTCATGGGCCCAGCCGCTCCGCACCATGTGGGATCTTCCCAGACCGGGGCACGAACCCGTGTCCCCTGCATTGGCAGGCGGACTCTCAACCACTGCACCACCAGGGAAGTCCCAAAAATATATGTTTGATGAAGAAGTTGTTTAAAGAATACATAAAGATCTTTAAAAACTCAAGGAAAAAAATTTTAATGGCAAGATTCGGACATCTCCCCAGAGAAGTCATGCAGATTGCAATAAACAGATGAAAAGATATTCAACATCATTAATCAATAAAGGAATGCAAGTTAAAGCCACAATGAGATACCACTGCACATCCACTGGAATGAATAAAATTTTAAAACTTATCATATCAAATATCTATAACAATGTGGAAGAACTGGAACCCTCATGCACTGCTGATGGAAATGTAAAATGGTACAACCACTTTGGAAAACAATGTGGCAGTTTCTTAAATTAATATGCACCTATCATATGATTCAGCCATTCCACTTCTAGATTTTTACCTAAGAGAAATGAAAGCATCTGTCTACATAAAGAATTATATGTGAATGTTCATACAGCTGTGCTTGTAATAGCCAAAAAACTGGAAACAATCCAAATGCTATGAACACGTGAGTGGATAAACAAGTTGTTCTTTAACCATTATGACAGAATACCACTCTGCAATACAAAAGAATGAGCTATTGACATATGGCAATGTAGATGAATCTCAAAGTAAGTGTAATGAGTGAAAGAAATTAACAAAAACAAAAAACTACATGTTGTATGATTCTATTTATATGAAATTTTAGAATATTTAAAGTAATCTGTGGGTAACAAAAAGCAGATCAGTGGTTGCCCTGGCAAGAGGGAAAGGAATTACAAAGGAACACAAAGAAAGCTCTTGGAGGTTATGAGTACATTAATCATCTTAGCTGTAGTGATAATTTTATGGATATAAACATATATACAAACTTATCAATTGTATGCTTTAAGCATGTGCAGTTTAATGTGTGTAACATACCTCAATAAAGCTGTATTTACAGGAAGGAAGGGAGGGAGGGAGGAAGGAAGGAAGGAAGGGAGGGAGGGAAGGGAGGAAGGAAGGAAGGAAGGGAGGGAGGGAAGGGAGGAAGAAAGGAAGGAAGGGAGGGAAGAAGGGAAGAAAGGAAGGGAGGGAGGGAAGGAGGAAGGAAGGGAGGGAAGAAGGGAAGAAAGGAAGGGAAGGAGGGAAGGGAGGAAGAAAGAAAGGGAGGGAGAGAAGGAGGAAGGAAGGGAGGGAGGAAGGGAGGGAGGAAGGGAGGAAGGAAGGGAGGGAGGAAGGAAGGGAAGGAGGGACGGAGGAAGGGAGGAAGAAAAACACCCTCCAGAGACAATGTTAGGATAGCATACAGTTGGAAATAAACCAAGCTGTCTGCTCTTGGCACACACTGAACTTCCTTTCCCCCCTCTTAGTATCTGCAAATTTATGAACTATCAATAAAATATGTATATGTATAACTGATTCACTTTGTTATAAAGCAGAAACTAACACACCATTGTAAAGCAATTATACTCCAATAAAGATGTTAAAAAAAAAAAACTTCACCAATAAAGTATGCAATCTTCATGGACAATATACACACAAAAGGCATCCAAACAATTAGCCACTTTCTCCACTTGCCCAGGAGAATAATAATCAATGTCTGATGAGCAGCAAAGCGTAGGGATTTGATTTACAATGTTTCCTCCTCTGTGATGGTGGGTGGGTAAAGCATGCTTAAACATTGGGAAATGCTTATTTACCAGGCTTCACTAACTGGCTAGATGCACGTCTTTTCTTTCTACCCCAGACTTTCACCAGTAGTGATCTGCTGTCTTACAGCCGGGATGGCTCTGTCCGCGGAGCAGATGGCACCATTCTTTCCTATTTCTAGTCAGACTTGATACTCACTGACAAACACTTCCTCCTTGCTGAGTATTCTTGTTCACATGTGTTCATTTGGCATTGTACCTGCTCATAAGATGTTCTAGCAACACGGGTGCCAAGTCATAATGGGTCTGCTCTGGGAGCCTAGGAGTCTTTGGGGTACTATTTAATTTTGTCCTCTGTACCTTCCTGATGATGATGATAAAACTTTAGACTTTTCTTTTTGTAATACATTGTTGATATTCTCAGATACTTTCAGCTTAAGAAATTTTTATAAAGATATCAGTCTGACATCCTCAGTGCGCAGTGAAGACTAGCTCTTTCCTGTTTCTGTTTCTTCCCTAAGGAAGATGCCAATGAATTTATTAAAAGGAAGTGCTGTTTGCCAATTGGAACTGCCTCATGTGCCCTGTGAAGCTGCCCAACACAGCTGGTGGCCAAAGAACTCAGTCTCCATCCTGGGGTTTGGCTCCTACCAGAGCTCACACAACCCAAGAGGCTGCAGAAAAAAGCCAACATGTCTATAGTGTGTGTAGCTATTTTCTTGGCACAAGTGCAGTTCAGTTTATACCAGCCAGTGCTGTCCATGTAGAGTATTTACCACATATACAAACAGGCAGCTCACGTGATGCTTGATAGACGTGGTAATAGTTGTACTGACAACTGACCCAGAGCTGAATTCTGCCAGTTATATTGTGATTAACTCACTGCACTGGCAGAGCAAAAGCAGCTCTGGCTGAACCCTTAGGTTCAGGTTGAGAACCAGCCTACCAAGAGCTCTACTACTACAGTCCAGTCAATGGGCAGTGAACCCAGAGGTTTTGAATACCTTTAAACCATTTCCAACATACATGAAATGGAAAGACAGCATAGGAACGAGCACTGACTCCTGAAATGTCATCCTCTGTGGAGTTGGGTTTGTTCTTTTGTGGTCTAAAGCCACTTGAGGTTTAAAATACATAACTAACCCAGCCTTCCAGCATCCTTTGGGTTTTCAGTGTAGAAACATAATACAAGGAACACAAGGCTACAATGAGCAAACTCCCCATGATTCCTACCAGCCAAGGGATTTGGACAGAACTGACTTGTCCTCAGACATGCTGTGAGTATACTCCTACTCAGTAAATGGGCTTTGCCTTCCTGTATTTCTTCCCATTCTAGTGCTGACAGTATGAGTTTGTTAAAAATCTCTCTTCAGCCTGAGGGTGAAAGGACTCTTAGAAACTTCCCACATCAACTTAACGTGTCTCCAACTTAAACTTTAAACACAACTATACATCTTAATATTTTATAAAGCTGTCCAGTTCACATTTACTTAAATTACTGCTGACCTTGAAACTAAATTGAAATGTTGGATATTTGGTTACTCTTTGTCTCCTGTAATTTTTTAAATTAAATATTTGCCAAAGTTGTCAAGTATCCTAAAAAATATTTGCTGCATATGCTGAAAAAGCTCTAATTACTACGTGAACACTCTTGGAGGTGTTAGATTAAAATTTCACTTATTCTGTTTGTTAAGGATTTGGGGATTTTTTCATGTTGACAGGGAAAGGAAAGCAACATTTGAAAGTAAAAACCAAGCAAAGCAACTAAGCCCATGCACCACAACTACTGAGCCTGCTCTCTAGAGCCTGTGAGCCACAACTACTGAGCCCACGTGCCACAACTACTGAAACACGCATGCCTAGAACCCATGATCTGCAATAAGAGAAGCCACAGCAATGAGAAGCTCACGCACCACAACAAAGAGTAGCCCCCACTCGCCGCAACTAGAGAAAACTGTGTGCAGCAAAGACCAAGCACAGCCAAAAATAAATAAAATAATTTTTTAAAAAAACCAAGGCAGCCAATAAATTAATTAAGTTTTTAAAAAACAAGCAAAATTGTATCCATTTCAGAGTATACTTCTCCAAGCAGCTCACATTGAGTAGCGAAGTCACACAGAGTCACTTTCCTTCTTATTCATGCATTTCCTGTTATATAAAAACATTTGTTTAGTTAGAAAGTACACATTGACACAGTCTGAGTCAATTGTGACTGTTCATGACAGGAAGTGGGGCTCATATGGGCTATCAGTTGAAGTGTGGGACATAGGCACTCCCGCTACTTGGTTATTAAATATTTTTAACATCACCCCAAATTATAAGCTACAATTGGAAGTTAGTAGTAATTTTTTTTAACATAGTGCTGTATTATAAATAGCCAATTTAGTGAATGCATTGGCTTGGCCTAGAAAGCATGCAGGGAGAAAGGGGCAGGGATCTTCCCTTGGAAACGGGGAACCAGAACTTGATGAGGACATAATTTGATTCTCTATTGTCTTAGTGCCTGTGGGCTGCTATAACAAAATACCATAGACTGGGTAACTTGTAAACAACAGAAATTTATTTCTCACAGTTCTGGAGGCTGAAACATCCAAGAACAAGGTACCAGCTGAGCTGATGTCTGGTAAGATGTCTGTCCTACTTCCTGGTTCATAAATGGCCATCTTTACACTGTGTCCTCACATGGTGGAAGGGACAAGGGAGCTCTGTGGTGTCTGTTTTATAAGAGCACGAATCATGACCACGAATCAAGAGCTACACCCTCATGACCTAAGCACCTCTCAAAGGCCCTACCTTCTAATACCAACACATTGGGCATTAGGTTTTCAACATATGAACTTTGAGGGGACACAAACATTCAGACCATAGCACCTGTAGTAATACCTTTGCCCTCTGTTTCATAATTTTTTCTTTCTGTCATCTTCTGAGATCTGTAGGTCCTCACTGTGTGTCTTCATCATAACATGAGAGACTCACAATCTAGGCTGGTAATAATAACAACCATAAATTGAACACCTATTATGGACCAAACACTGTATTATTATTTTCCCATAAGTCCATACAACCCATAATCCTCACAATAACCCTCCAAGATAAGTGTTATCATCCCCATTTCACGTGCAAGGAATCTAAGATTCAGAGAGGGCAAATTATTGACTGACAGACATACAGTGTTAGGTAGCAGAGCTTCAAATGCAAGACTGTCTCCTTCCAAAGTCATTGTTTATTCTACTATGTTTAATATCATTCCTTCTAGCAAACTTATAAAGTCTGTCAAGACTTCCCTGAGAGTCAATGTGTTTCCTCCATCCCTGCTACTTCTTGCTTTCATAAAACAAGCAGCCCTTCCCTATCATTGACTCTGAATCCTAGTTATTTTAATATGATTATGTTTGGTAATAATAATAACAACAACACCCATATATGACCAATCAAGATGTGTTTTTGTTTCTTACTAGAGAAATGGCTCTGGAATTGAGGACAACATAGACTGTAAGAGCCCACATACAGTTGGAAAAGGACATTTAAATGAAGATAAAGGGGATAATTTCAAAAGTTATTAGTACTAGGAAGGAAACATTTCTCAGGTCATCCAAGAGTTAGTTTGCCTAAAGTGATAATACAGATTTCTTAGTAAATGAGACAAAAGAAACTGTGGTTTTGGAGCAGGAAGTGATGTACAGAGTTTTAGATACCTACAAAGGTCAGTAAAGACTCTTGTAGCTGGGTTCTGCATCCATTCTCTCCACCTATTACTATAGCTAATATAATAATATAATTGTTGCTATACTCAAAAGTGTTATTTTTTCAAATTGGAGTAATTTATTCTTCCCTTTTAAAGGAAAACAAAAATTGTGGAGCCTCTTTTTCATACTATTTAAATATCAACTTCTTATGCTTGAAAAAAATAAATAACAAAATTAATCTATGCATGAGATACAGTCAAAACTATGAATATAATCAAATTAAGTTATCAAGTTAATTTAATATGATAGATGATGCCATTTTACTGAAACAAAAGTGTTGGTGTTATAAATGGTAGATGATATACCCTCAGGTCTGGTTCTGTATTTTAACTATTTACGTATGTTGAATTTAGTAATATTAATGCAGATAAATGCCTTTTTAACTGAAGCATGCAGCATATAATGAAATTAGTCACTTCAAGATTTTTTTTGCTATGTCAGGATAATCAGATCTTACATTTAATCAAAGTCACAACAATCTATTTTCACATGCCAATGTAAATAACTCTATAAAAATGACTTCAGAGATTGGTTCAAGATGGCGGAGTAGAAGGACATGCTCTCACTCCCTCTTGCGAGAGCACCAGAATCCCAAATAACTGCTGACCAATCATTGACAGGAAGACACTGGAACTCACCAAAAAAGATATCCCTCATCCAAAGACAAAGGAGAAACCACAATGAGACAGTAGGAGGGGCACAATCACAATAAAATCAAATCCTGTAACTGCTGGGTGGGTGACTCACAAACTGGAGAACACTTATACCACAGAAGTCCACCCACTGGAGTGAAGGTTCTGAGCCCCACGTCAGGCTTCCCAACCTGGGGGTCCGGTAGCAGGAGGAGGAATTTCTACAGAATCAGACTTTGAAGGCTAGCAGGATTTGATTGCAGGACTTCGACAGGACTGAGGGAAACAGAGACTCCACTCCTGGAGGGCACACACAAAGTAATGTGCACATTGGGACCCAGGGGAAGGAGCAGTGACCCCAGGGGAGACTGAACCAGACCTACTTGCTAGTGTTGGAGGGTCTCCTGCAGAGATAGGCAGTGTGTGTGGCTCACCGAGGGGACAAGGACACTGGCAACAGAAATTCTGGGAAATACTCCTTGGCGTGAGCCCTCCCAGAGTTCACTACTAGCCTCACCAAAGAGCCCAGGTAGGCTCCAGTGTTGGGTTGCCTCAGGCCAAATAACAAACAGGGAGGGAAGCCAGCCCCACCCATCAGCAGTCAAGTGGATTAAAGTTTTACTGAGCTCTGCCCAACAGAGCAACAGTCAGCTCTACCCACCACCAATCCCTCGCATCAGGAAACTTGCACAAGCCTCTTAGGTAGCCTCAGCCACCAGAGGGCAGACAGCAGAAGCAAGAAAAACTACAATCCTGCAGCCTGTGGAACAGAAACCACATTTACAGAAAGATAGACAAGATGAAAAGGCAGAGAGCTATGAACCAGATGAAGGAACAAGATAAAACTCCAGAAAAGCAACTAAATGAAGTGGAGATAAGTAACATTCCAGGAAAAGAATTCAGAATAATGATAGTGAAGATGATCCAGGACCTTGGAAAAAGAATGGAGGCAAAGATCGAGAAGATGCAAGAAATATTAAACAAAGACATAAAAGAATTAAAGAACAAACAAACAGAGATGAACAATACAATAACTGAAATGAAAAATACATTAGAAGGAATCAATAGCAGAATAACTGAGGAAGAAGAACGGATAAGTGACCTGGAAGATAGAATGGTGGAATTCACTCTTGCAGAGCAGAACGAAGAAAAAAATATGAAAAGAAATGAAGACAGCCTAAGAGACCTCTGGAACAATATTAAATGCAACAACATTCACATTATAGGGGTCCCAGAAGGAGAAGAGAGGAAGAAAGTACCCGAGAAAATACTTGAAGGGATTATAGTCGAAATTTCCCTAACATGGGAAAGGAAATAGCCACCCAAGTCCAGGAAGCGCAGAGAGTCCCATACAAGATAAACCAAAGGAGAAACATGCCAAGACACATAGTAATCAAATTGGCAAAAATTAAAGACAAAGAAAATTATTGAAACCAACAAGGGAAAAAAGACAAATGACATACAAGGGAACTCCCACAAGGTTAACAGCTGATTTCTCAGCAGAAACTTCACAAGCCAGAAGGGAGTGACAGGACATATTTAAACTGATGAAAGGGAAGAACCTCTGACCAAGATTACTTAACCCAGAAACAATCTCATTAAGATTCGACAGAGAAAACAAAAGCTTTACAGACAAGCAAAAGCTAAGAGAATTCAGCACCAAAAACCAGCTCTACAACAAATGCTAAAGGAACTCTCAGTGGGAAACAAAAGAGAAGAAAAGGACCTACAAAAGCAAACCCAAAACAATTAAGAAAATGGTCACAGGAACATACATATCAATAATTACCTTAAACATGAATGGATTAAATGCTCCAACCAAAAGACAAAGGCTCGCAGAATGGATACAAAAACAATACCCATATATATGATGTCTACAAGAGACCCACATTATACCTAAGGACACATACAGACTGAAAGTGAGGGGATGGAAAAATATATTCCATGCAAATGGAAATCAAAAGAAAGCTGAAGTAGCAATACTCATATCAGATTCAATAGATTTTAAAATAAAGAATGTTACAGGAGACAAGGAAGGACACTACATAATGATCAAGGGATCATTCCAAGAAGAAGATATAACAATTATAAATATATATAATAGTGGGGGACATTAACACCTCACTTACACCAATGGACATATCATCCAAACAGAAAACTAATAAGGAAACACAAGCTTATAATGACACAGTAGATGAGATACACTTAATTGATATTTACAGGACATTCCATCCAGAAACAGCAGATTACGCTTTCTCCTGAAGTACACACGGAGCATTCTCCAGGACAGATCACATCCTGAGTCACAAATCAAACCTCAGTAAATTTAAGAATACTGAAATCATATCAAGCATCTTTTCTGATCACAACGCTATGAGATTAGAAATCACTTACAGGGAAAAAAAACATAAAAAACACAAACACATGGAGGCTAAACAATACGTTACTAAATAACCAAGAGATCACTGAAGAAATCAAAGAGAAAATCAAAAAATACCTAGAGACAAATAACAATGAAAACACGATGATCCAAAACCTATGGGATGCAGCAAAAGCAGTTTTTAGAAGGAAGTTTGTACCAATACAAGCCTACCTCAAGAAACTACAAACATCTCAAATAAACACTCTAAACTCGCACCTAAAGGAACTAGAGAAAGAAGAACAAACAAAACCCAAAGTTAGCAGAAGGAAAGAAATCATAAAGATCAGAGCAGAAATAAATGAAATAGAAACAAAGAAAGCAATAGCAAAGATCAATAAAACTAAAAGCTGGTTCTTTGAGAAGATAAACAAAATTGATAAACCATTAGTCAGACTCATCAAGAAAAAGAGGGAGAGGACTCAAATCAATAAAATTAGAAATGAAAAAGGAGATGTTACATCAGACACCGCAGAAGTACAAAGCATCCTAAGAGACTACTACAAGTAACTCTATGCCAATAGAATGGACAACCTGGAAGAAATGGACAAATTCTTAGAAAGGTATAACCTTCCAAGACTGAACCAGGAAGAAATAGGAAATATAAACAGACAAATCACAAGTAATAAAATTGAAACTGTGATTTTAAATCTTCCAACAAACAGAAGTCCAGACCCAGATGGCTTCACAGGCAAATTCTATCAAACATTTAGAGAAGAGCTAACACCCATCCTTCTGAAACTCTTCCCAAAAATTGCAGAGGAAGGAACACTCCCAAACTCATTCTATGAGGGCACCATCACCCTGATACCAAAACCAGAAATAGATACTAGAAAAAAAGAAAATTACAGACCAATATCACTGATGAATATAGATGCAAAAATCCTCAACAAAATACTAGCAAACAGAGTCGAACAACACAATAAAAGGATCCTACACCATGATCAAGTGGGATTTATCCCAGTGATGCAAGGATTCTTCAATATACGCAAATTAATCAATGTGATAGAGCATATTAATAAACTGAAGAAGAAAAACCATATGATCATCTCAATAGATGCAGGAAAAGCTTTTGACAGAATTCAACACCGATTTATCATAAAAACTCTCCAGAAAGTGGGCATAGAGGGAACCTACATCAGCATAATAAAGGCCATATACAACAAACCCACAGCAAACATCATTCTCAATGGTGAAAAACTGAAATCATTTCCTCTAAGATCAGGAACAAGACAAGGATGTCCACTCTCACCACTATTATTCAACATTGTTTTGGAAGTCCTAGACATGGCAATCAGAGAAGAAAAAGAAATAAAATGAATACAAATTGGAAAAGAGGAAGTAAAACTGTCACTGTTTGCAGATGACATGATACTATACATAGAGAATCCTAAAGATGCCACCAGAAAACTACTAGAACTAATCAATGAATTCGGTAAAGTTGCAGAATATAAAATTAATGCACAGAAATCTCTTGCATTTCTATACACTAATGATGACAAATCTGAAAGAGAAATTAAGGAAACACTCCCACTTACCACTGCAACAAAAAGAATAAAAAACCTAGGAATAAACCTACCTAGGGAGACAAAAGACCTGTATGCAGGAAACTATAAGACAGTGATGAAAGAAATTAAATATGATACAAACAGATGGAGAGATATACCATGTTCTTGGATTGGAAGAATCAATATTGTGAAAATGACTAAACTACCCACAGCAATCTACAAATTCAATGCAATCCCTATCAAATTACCAATGTCATTTTTTACAGAACTAGAACAAAAAATTTCACAATTTATATGGAGACACAAAGACCCTGAATAACCAAAGCAGACTTGAGGGAAAAAATGGAGCTGGAGGAATCAGACTTTCTGACTTCAGATTATACTACAAAACTACAGTAATCAAGACAATATGGTACTGGCACAAAAACAGAAACATAGGTCAATGGAACAAGATAGAAATCCCAGCGATAAACCCACACACCTATGGTCACCTAATCTATGACAAAGGAGGCAGGGATATACAATGGAGAAAAGACAGTCTCTTCATAAGTGGTGCTGGGAAAACTGGAAAGCTACATGTAAAAGAATGAAATTAGAACACTCCCTAACACCATAAACAAAAATAAACTCAAAATGGATTAGAGACTTAAATGTAAGACTTGTCACTATAAAACTCTTAGAGGAAAACATAAGAAGCACCTTCTTTGACATAAATCATAGCAAGATCTTTTTGATCCACCTCCCAGAGTAATGGAAATAAAAACAAAAATAAACAAATGGGACCTAATGAAACTTAAAAGCTTTTGCAAAGCAAAGGAAACTACAAATAAGACCACAAGACAACCCACAGAATGGGAGAAACTATTTGCAAATGAATCAACAAAGGATTAATCTCCAAAATATATAAGTAGCTCATGCAGCTCAATATTAAAAAAACACACCACCCAATCCAAAAATGGGCAGAAGACCTAAATAGGCATTTCTCCAAAGAAGACATACAGATGGCCAAGAAGCACATGAAAAGCTGCTCAACATCACTAATTATTAGAGAAATACAAATCAAAACTGCAATGAGGTATCACCTCACACCAGTTAGAATTGGCATCATCAGAAAATCTACAAACAAATGCTGGAGAGAGTGTGGAGAAAAGGGAACCCTCTTGCACTGTTGGTGGGAATGTAAATTGATACAGCCACTATGGAGAACAGTATGGAGGTTCCTTAAAAAACTAAAAATAGAATTAACATATGACCAAGCAATCCCACTACTGTGCATATACCCAGAGAAAACCATAATTCAAAAAGACACATACACCCCAATGTTCATTGCAGCACTATTTACAATAGCGAGGTCATGGAAGCAACCTGAATACCCATCAACAGATGAATGGATAAAGAAGATGTGGTACATATATACAGTGGAATATTACTCAGCCATAACAAGGAACAAAACTGGGTCATTTGTAGAGATGTGGATGAATGTAGAGACTGTCACACAGAGTGAAGTAAGTCAGAAACAGAAAAACAAATATCATATATTAATGCATATATGTGGAACCTAGAAAAATGGTAGAGATGAACTGGTTTGCAGGGCAGAAATTGAGACACAGATGTAGAGAACAAACTTATGGACACCAAGGGGGGAAAGTGGTGTTGGAGGGGGTGGTGTGATGAATTGGGAGGTTGGGATTGACATATACACACTAATATGTATAAAATGGATAACTAATAAGAACCTGCTGTGTAAAAAAATAAAATTCAAAAAAAAATGACTGCAGAGCTTCCTCAACTTACAATGTAAGTTGAAAATATCATAAATCAAAAATGCATTAAGTACGCCTGACTTACAGAACATCATAGCTTAGCCTAACCTACCTTAAACGTGCAGAAAACTTATTTTAGCCTACAGTTAGGCAAAATCATCTAACACAAAGCCTATTTTATAATAAAGTGTTGAATATTCCATGTAATTTATTGAATACTGTACTGAAAATGAACAATAAAATGCTTGTGTGTGGACAGAATGGTTTTAAGTGTATCGGTTGTTTACTCTCCTGATCTCATAGCTGACTCAGAGCTTTGGCTCACTGCCCTGCCCAGCACCAAGAGAGAGGATCTTAGCAAACATCACTAGCCAAAGGAGGTGGTCATGGGAACCCCAATTTATAGTTATTTGGTCAGAAATATCAAGGACAACCTGGGACTTGAGATTGGTGTCTGAAGTGGGCGCAGTCTTGTGAGACTGAGTCCTTCACACGTGGGGTCTGATGCCAGCTCCAGGTGGAGAGTTAAGGGGCTGAATCTAACTGTATGTCACCCAGCTGGCCTCACAGAATTACTTGGTGTGGGGAACAAAATCACACATCTGGTGTCAATAGTGGTGTGTGGGTGAATAGAGGAGTTACATGGAAGTGTTTTTCCTACACATTGTATGTCTACTCACAATATGAAAGTGGCTGTACCCCAAGGGTGCAGGTGCTTTGTGTTCTGTATGCTGAAACTCTTACGTGCCAGGTAGCACCTTAGTTCCACCAGCATTTTTCTCTTCTAAAGCTCTAGCAAAAATCTCTGTTCATACAACACGATGACAGTTTTCAATTTCTAAATATAGCCTCCAGCAACCTAAGGGATCCAAATTTTCTTTCTTTTATAGAGGACGCATCTGAGGTTTAGAGAGATTAGACAGCATGCTTGAGGTCACAGGACTAAAGCCAAGGCTGCCCCCACTGCGGGTGCTGTGCCTCCTCCCGTCCCCTCCTGACAATCCAGACATCTGTGCCAAGCTCCCTTGGCAAAGAGTCCCTTCTTCAGACCTAGGCATCTATTTAACACCCTTCATGGCCATGCAATCTTAGAGACTTAAAAGAATGAACGTTTTTCTTGGCACTTCAGTTTCAAGGCACCTCATGGCACCAGGTAGAACAAGTGCTGCTCTACCAAGTACAGTGATGGAAGTGTATTGTTTTACACTGTTGATGGTAAATACACAAATTTTAGCAATTATTATAGAAAAAGGACATTATTATTGTAGTTAAGAACATCACTACTAGACCCACATCACTTGGTTTTGAATCCTATTTCCAAACTGACTGGCTGTGTGATGGCCGTCAGGTGAACCAACCTGTGCCTCAGTTTCCTCATCTGTAAAATGTACTACAAGATTGTTAGAAAATAAATGGGTTAATATGTAGCACTTGAAATAATTCTTAACACATAGCAAAACTATAGTGTTTGCTATCATTGTTATTAGTAGTTGTCTTACTAGTATCAATATTATTATTATAGTCATTCTATAGAGGCAGAAGGAAACAAAATTCCATAAATGGGAATAATCGAATGTGAGGGTCATAAACAATGTAAGTAATTTAGAGAATCATAGAAAATGGCAATGTACTTAAGAATCACATAGACCTGAAATCAAATAAGATCTCAGATCCATCAGTTATTTTGGATAGAGATTTGTCCTTAGCTGGCCACTGAGAAAAGGAAATCGTTGTTTTGTGGTTTTTTTTTTTTTAATTCAAAACTGGTACAGCTTAGCAAAATAATTGATTTTTTTTTAAAGTCAAACTGCCAAGCTCACATTAGAAATAATGACACTGGCTGCAAGAGGAAAAGAGGGAATAAACCTTCATTTTGGGTGGGGGAGGGGAGAAGCACCCACACATTTGGGAAAGGCAGAAACTATTAACGCAGAGCAACTCTGGTAAGAAAGATAAACAGAGGGATTGAACTACGCATCCAAGACAGGCCTGACCTTAGCTGGCCTTAGATTGGATTTTCCTGAGCATTTTCCTACTTCTGATTGACCTGTTATCCTCCTGCAGTTGGATTTCCCATACATCCAGATTCACTTGAAATCTTGTTTTTTCAATTTGATATGTACCATGGTCCTATGTACCATGTTTATAATATTCCATAAAGAAATAACAAATTAAACAAATGAGTTTAGAGTACATCCCCCTTCTCTGCCTGACAGACACTAAAGGATGGCTCCAGCCTTCACTGTATAAAACAAAGTACAATATTCATGCAAAAATAATTTCTAAAAGAAAACATATATTTCTGAGTGTTATTATAAAATATGTCTTCTTTCCTCTATTTTCACAGATAAACTCAGGCATAAGGCCTCCAGGGAGGGGACCTCAGAGTTCACCTCCTCCCCTTTCCCAAAGAAAAAAGCGAAATAAAGAGTATCTTTGGAACTAAAATAAATTATAGAGAAAATAAAAGCAGTTATGCATGAGCAACCTTAGCATGGTTTGATTCATTTGATAAAATTTTAAGATTGGCATATATAGATGACTGACACCTGCCAAAGTTGCTTTAACACTCCCTCTTTATGTAGTTAAACTGCTATTTCCCACTAAGTTCATAAGGAAGCTGCAACTCCTTTTCCTCCTCAAAGCCAGCACATCAATCATGCAAGCAGGTGGATGTGACTCTTTGTGCAACGTAATTGATACGGGTAAACAAAGGAGTCTGCTTTTCCTGTTAAGTGTATGTATTACTAAAAGGAGTCATGAGCTATCAGGCAGGATAACACCAGATGGTAAAGCTTGGAGAGAGAAAGAAAGGTAAGACAAGGCAACATAAATGCTGTGGGTCCCAGACCCTTGCGCTGTCTAAGCCTGCACAAGAGACTTTGCGCCCCTCCCTCCCTGAGAAACCCTGACAGCCTCTGGACCCTGGCACATGCGTGGACACCAGAGACCACGTTTGGTGTGACTAATGCAATTATCCAAACTGTTCATCTCACGGCCCCTTTCTTGTTTCTGTCTGACTATTTCGTAGCCTAATACCACCCCCACTAGAGGGCAACAAAGGGCACAAAGGACCAATAGAACTCTATTAACCGAGTTCATAACGTTCTGATAGTGAAGAATTAAATTCTTTGGTCCCCAGGGTCAGTGGTCCTAATTAACATACATTTTGGAGAATGGGCCCCACTTGAGTTTCAGAGTCATTTAAAAGAATTCAAAATGCCAATTTTGTGACTAGGTCAAGCTTTTCCCAGCAGTTCTTTTATTTGGTAAAATCATTCTTTCTCCAGGACTTGTAATACCTTTGAGCAGGCTCTCCTATGCAGGTATGCAAGACCATTCATATTGTGTGACAAAACGCTGACTGGATTTACTATAACTCCCACATACTCAAAGAAAAGGCAGACAGTAAAGAAATTGGGATCTGCAATTTTATAATACTTTTTCATAAATAAGTCCTAAGATTTAAAAGAGTGCATAAGGTTATGCTGCAAAAAATACGCTCACCTAAGCTCAGCATAGTATGGAGCCTACTAGAATCCAGGTATGACAGGAATAAAACCAAAAAAGCTAAAGTTGCATATTTTAGAATTGACTTGAAGTTAATCTAAGTATGAAATATTTGTGCAGCTTTGCTAGGTTGAAAACAAACGGTGTCCTTAATTCAAGGGTTGCATTTTTTTTTTAACCTACAGTATGAGCTCTTAGATAATATAGATTCGCTGCCCTTTCTTTATAATATGCAACTTCTATTTCTATTCTGGGGATTTCTCATGAGTTAACGGCCATACTGTCACATATGGTTGCCTTTCCACCTAGTACTGCTGAGGGTTAAGTTCCTATTGATTTCTGTGACTGGGGCTTGGGGTTTTGTGTTGTCTCGCTCTCTCTCTCTTTTCTTTTTTTTTAAGGTCAAATGTATTTCATCTGAGAGGTCCAAGTGTGGCAGTAGTGCAGCTGTGGTCTGGGCATTCCCAGCAGGGGGAAGGTAACAACACACACTGTCTACAGAGCCGTGCATGAAGAACAACTACAATTAGCTTTTGCTGCTTTTCTGCAGAATCTGTATTTGCATTTTAAATTACATTTTGGCGTACTCATTTTCATCTTTCTTTTGGCTTTTAAATCTGGAACAGGGTCTCCTGACAAAAACACTGCCTGAGATTGGCATTTATTAGGGGGGAAAAACACATCCACATGATATTTTTTTTTCTAAAATATTCCTTTGAGATTAGTTATTTCAGAAAGTCATGCTGACAGGCAGATGGAGAGAAAGATGCAAGATGGTTTCAGAGATTCTAGGAATCTCAAAGCCTGGATTTCCATTTCAACATTTCAATTCCTTGCTAGTCAGTGAGTTTCTCTACCTTGCTATATTAAAATGTGTACTAGAGTAATACATATTAAACTTGCTCTCCTGATACATGCTGACAATTACATAACTTATCACGCCAATAAGTTTATTGAAATCAAATCAAATCACACTTGTCTCTTAAATCCCTATAGAGATGCTCTTTCCACAAATTTGTGAAGCTATGTTCTCTCCCCTTGGTTAGTGTAAATACTATCGATTAGCAACAACCTTCTCCTTAAGTAATCACTGGGTGTTAAATGTAAAATAAAACAAATTCCCATGAATTGGATTGTGAGCTTATTCTCACTTTCTTGAAGGGGGTCAGTGCCTCCGCGTTAAATGATTAACACATCTGACATTCTCATAGACTATTTGGTCAATGACTTTATGGACAGTTAAGCCAAAAAGAATACTTTATTTGTCATTTTGTTACTGAAGGTTAGATGCTGAAAAACAAGATTGAGCCAGGTGCCAAGGTGGGGATAGAAAAATAATACAAGTGAACTGTCAGTTTCCTAAAGAAGATATTAACATGGAAATGTGCAGCTATGATTGACTCAAGTGGACTTAAAGGTACTAATATTGGGGGATGTTTCTAATTCTCTACAATTCTAGTAAATTCTAACTTTCTATATCTTATCGCTTTATGTCCTAGTACATCCTAGTCTGTATTTTTGTAGCACTCAGTGGTTTCTTGCAATAGTTTCTTGTGGTGCAATAATAATGAAACCCTTTAGGTTTGAAGCACTTTTACATGCATTCATGAAGAAAAAAAGTTTTTTAAATATATTGTAAAAGGTACTAGGGACACATTTGTGAAAAACACAGATAAAACCCCTGGTCTCAAAAGTTTACATTCTAGTTAGCAAAAGAATCACTAAGTAGGAAATAAATAAGTG
Organism: Neophocaena asiaeorientalis asiaeorientalis; assembly: GCF_003031525.2. NCBI lineage: Eukaryota > Metazoa > Chordata > Mammalia > Artiodactyla > Phocoenidae > Neophocaena > Neophocaena asiaeorientalis. The sequence continues at coordinate 199,437 of NW_020173914.1, forward strand.
AACAAAATCATTTCAGATAGTTATAAGTGTTATGACAAATAAAGAACAGTGATAAAACAGAATGACGTAGGGGAGGTAAGGCGGATGTAAACTGAGTGATCTGGAGGACCTAACAGAAACTGTGCCACTTGAGCTCCATGACAAGAAGGAGATAAAGATGAAAAGATCTGGGGTCAGAGTTCGAGTGGAGGATACAGCAAGTGCCCAGGTGCTGGCACAGGAGCAAGCTTGACATTCAGAGAAGCTAATGTGGCTGCAGTTAACTGTCTACAGCTAAGCAAGAGGAAAAATGGAAAGGGATGAACTCAGAGACAGAGGCTGGAGCCACATTTTTAGGTCATTAGAAGTTACTGGGCTACCTATTTCTGTGAAATCACCCCGAAATCATAGCAGGTTAAAACAAAGGTTACGTTTGGCTCACCATTTGGAGGCTAGGAATATGGGAAGTTTCTTCCAGGCAGTTTCTCTCTGATCCATGTGGTACTAGGTGGGGCAGCTGACACTGTAGAACCCACTTCCAAGGGATTTCTTCATTCAATGTCTGGTGCCTCAGGGCTCCCTGGCCTCTCTCTACATGGCAACTCACATTTGAGGCCTCTCCAAATGGCTTGTTATTCTCCCAAGTGGCATTATGGCTGTCTCATGGTGGGTAAACTTCTTACATGAAGACTGGCTTCTCCCAGAGCAAGCCTTGACGCAAGATTCAAGACTCCTGATGACCTCTTTTGAAGTCACAGAACATTACTTCTACCAATTTATGTGAATCAGACAAAGCTCTGAGACTAGCCTAGATACAAAGGGAGGGGAATCAGACACCTCTCTAAGGCGGGAGTGGCAAAGAATCTGTGCCATCTTGAATCTGCCGCAGAGGCCATGATAAGTATTCTGCATTTTATTCTGAATGTAATGGGAAGCCTTTGGAGGCTTTAAATATGGAAATGGCAGGATTTCATTTTTGTTTTTAAAAGATCATTTTGGCTACTAGATAGAGAATACATTGAATGAGGACAAGAGAGAAAGCAGGGAGACCAGTTAGAAGCTATTACAGTTGTCTGGATGGCCTACAACAGGATGGCAGACAACCATCTGTGAAGGGCCTGCAGTGGGATAGGTCTTGGGGAGAAGAAAAAAGACAGGAATACTGAAGATTTTATTGAGAAACTGACTTGATGGTGGTCCTATCTACTAAGACAGGAGGAAAGGGGTAAAACTACTTACGTGTCTCATATAATTGCCCCCAATAGCTCTTTGAGGTAGCTACGTAGTAGGCCTTACTATCTCCAATCTTTTGACAGATGAGAACAATGGGATTCATAGAGGAAAGAAAGGAAGGAGAGGGAGGAGGAGGGAAGAAAGGAGGGAGAGGATGAAAGGAAACAAAGGGAGAGACTTTCCTAAAACAATTAACTAGATAATGAGAGAATGTGTCTACAATTAGTTCTGATATCTAGTCAACACATCTTCCCATTACACAGCATTGTTAACTGTCAATCATTAGTATAACAAGTTGAGTTTTAAATTATTTATTTATTTATTTGCATTTTTTTAACATCTTTATTGGAGTATAATTGCTTTACAATGGTGTGTTAGTTTCTGTTTTATAACAAAGTGAATCAGGTATACATATATAAATATCCCCCATCTCCTCCCTCTTGTGTCTCCCTCCCTCCCACCCTCCCTATCCCACCCCTCTAGGTGGTCACAAAGCACCAAGCTGATCTCCCTGTGCTATGCAACTGCTTCCCACTAGATAGCTATTTTATGCCTGGTAGCGTATATATGTCCATGCCACTCTCTCACTTCGTCCCAGCTTACCCTTCCCCCTCCCCCATGTCCTCAAGTACATTCTCTATGTCTGTGTCTTTATTTCTGCCCTGACCCTAAGTTCCTCAGAGCTTTTTTTGTTTTTTTTAAGATTCCATATATATGTGTTAGCATACGGTATTTGTTTTTCTCTTTCTGACTTACTTCACTCTGTATGCCAGTCTCTAAGTCCATCCACCTCACTACAAATAACTCAATTTTGTTTCTTTTTATGGCTGAGTAATAGTCCACTGTATACATGTGCTACATCTTCTTTATCTATTCATCTGTCAATGGACACTTAGGTTGCTTCCATGTCCTGGCTATTGTAAATAGAGCTGCAATGAACATTGTGATACATGACTTTTTTTTTTTTTTTTTGCGTTACGCAGGCCTCTCACTGTTGTGGCCTCTCCCGTTGTGGAGCACAGGCCCCAGACACACAGGCTCAGTGGCCATGGCTCATGGGCCCAGCCGCTCCACGGCATGTGGGGTCTTCCCAGACCGGGATACGAACCCGTGTCCCCTGCATCAGCAGGTAGACTCTCAACCACTGCGCCACCAGGGAAGCCCACATGACTCTTTCTGAATTATGGTTTCTCAGGGGATGATACAAACAAATGGAGAGATATACCATGTTCTTGGATTGGAAGAATCAACATTGTGAAAATGACTCTACTACCCAAGGCAATCTACAGATTCAGTGCAATCCCTATCTAAACTACCAATGGCATTTTTCACAGAACTAGAACAAAAAATTTCACAATTTGTATGGAAACACAAAAGACCCCAAATAGCCAAAGTAATCTTGAGAAAGAACAACAGAGCTGGAGGAATCAGACTCCCTGACTTCAAACTACTACAAAGCTACAGTAATCAAGAGAGTATGATACTGCCACAAAAACAGAAATATAGATCAATGGAACAGGATAGAAAGCCCAGAGATAAAACCATACACATATGGTCACCTTATTTTTGATAAAGGAGACAAGATTATACAATGGAGAAAAGACAGCCTCTTCAATAAGTGGTGCTGGGAAAACTGGGCAGCTTCATGTAAAAGAATGAAATTAGAACACTCCCTAACACCATACCCAAAAATAAACTCAAAATGGATTAAAGACCTACATGTAAGGCCAGACACTATAAAACTCTTAGAGGAAAACACAGGCAGGACACTCTATGACATAAATCACAGCAAGATCCTTTTTGACCCATCTCCTAGAGAAATGGAAATAAAAACAAAAATAAACAAATGGGACCTAATGAAACTTCAAAGCTTTTGCACAGCAAAGGAAACCATAAACAAAATGAAAAGACAACCCTCAGAATGGGAGAAAATATTTGCAAATGGAGCAACTGACAAAGATTTAATCTCCAAAATATACAAGCAGCTCATGCAGCTCAGTATCAAAAAAACAAACAACCCAATCCATAAATGGGCAGAAGACCTAAACAGACATTTCTCCAAAGAAGACATACAGGTGGCCAACAAACACGTGAAAGGCTGCTCACCATCACTAATCATTAGAGAAATGCAAATCAAAACTACAATGAGGTATCACCTCACACCAGTCAGAATGGCCATCATCAAAAAATCTACAAACAATAAATGCTGGAGAGGATGTGGAGACTAGGGAACCCTGTTACACTCTTGGTGGGAATGTAAATTGATACAGCCACTATGGAGAACAGTATGGAGGTTCCTTAAAAAACTAAAAATAGAACTACCTACCATACAACCCAGCAATCCCACTACTAGGCATACCCTGAGAAAACCAAACCTAATCAAAAAATGTTTCTCTCTGGATAAAAGAGAAACAGTGAGGATAAACACAAGCAAGTTTTTTTCTTAGTAATTATAGAATTTATACAGTGAAACTATATTCAATATCATATGATAAACCATAATGGAAAAGAATATTTTAAAAAAGAATGTACATATGTATAACTGAATCACTTTGCTGTACAACAGTAATTAAGAAAACATTGTAAATCAGCTATACTTCAGTAAAAAAATAAACAGTGAGATGACAGTCTTTTTGAGGGTCCCTACATTTAGGCTGAATTGATTCTGAATTTATATCTGTTAAATATCACCTACTACATACACATTTTTGTAAATTGAGTTGAGAATCAAAGTGAATAGACAAAAAGTATGATCTAATAGAAAGGTCCTGGAGATTCTACTCTTTATTTCTGCCTTCGAGACTAAACAACTATATGAAAACTTCTTAAATTATGTGCTTCAATTTCCTCTTTACCAAAGCATTATTCCTTTTAATAGCAATGTCATGGACATGCAATGAGGAAAATGTTGGGAAGAAAAGGTTTTAGGTACTTAAAAATTATTATTATTGTGAGTTCTTCCCAAAACAACATTAATTTCTAATTTTAATACTCTATTACTAAATTTTAAAATATCTCATATATTATGACTCTTTGCAAGTAGAGTCCTTTTACTGCTACTTCTCTAAGTCACATTAATCAGCGTGCAGTACTTAGAATTTTGCTGAATCAGTCATCAGGTATGAAAACCCACAACATGGTTAAGAAAACAAGCACTCTGTGAGAATCTTAGTCACTGAGACTGTCTGGGACCTTTGTTACAACAGCATAACTATTACTCAAATTTTGATAACCACTGATAATTACTTTTATCTCCCATATGCCCTTGCTTTATACTGGATTGTGTGTCATAGTGAGCACCTGCCATTTGGTGAGAGCCTGGGGCACTGTGCTCACACACACACAAAGCCCAAGATGTGTTTCTTTCACTCTTTGCAATGTTCCTTTACTCACATGTGAATACTGATTGGGCTTGTTTCTGTTCTGGGGGAGTATGAGAGTAAAGGAGTGCCATCTGAATAATCACTTGGTGATGTGGTCTGAATTTTATATTCCTCAGCAGAAACTAGTCAGAAACATCAAAACTGCCTGTTTTTTGTTTTGTTTTGTTTTGTTAACCAATAGTCTCCAGTTGGATCTCAAAATTGTGCTGTATATAGATGAGGATGGAAGTATCTCTAAATACAGAAAATCCAGACCATTTCTCTCCTACTTGTTTTGGGAAACTGATCTAACTGATTTGGAAATGCGTAGGTAACGGCAGGTTTAGAGAACTCTGCCGAATGTCTAAATACACTTTCTGATTATTCAAAGATTTAATGAATGTTTCTGAGAAATTGCAGCCAAAAGACCTTTGGATTTCAGTGCAGGCAAAATCAGTTAGATATTCCACTAGTGTCATCCTTCTTAAAATTCAAATTAAATAACCAATGTTCCAAAGCATAAAATTCCAAATGCATTTTCTTTCCCCTCAAAAAACATCTTTCTTCTTCAGATGTCACTAATTCTGTTAAAGACATTCTCATTTCCCTCTATGTTTGAAACCTCAGTCCCTCCACTTGCACCGTCAGTCAGTCCTGCATTGGTCTCCCAGCCTTCCTGGGCCTATGTTGCTCCTTTCACACCCACTAAGTCATCTTACAAGGTCTCTTTGCATATTACACTAAGTCATCTTACAAGGTCTCTTTGCATATTACAATTCCAAAATAAAATTTGGTTGTTACATTTTGTTAAATATCTTTTTAGTGTTTACCTATTGACTACCAAGTAAATACAGTTCAGAGTCAGTCTGGGTCTCCAGGTCAGGGCAATCTCTCAGGTATGTGGGGTGCTGGACAAATTTTTTTTCTTTTTTTTTTTTTTTGTAGCGCCCCTGTCTTTATAAACAATTTGATTAAAAATGTACTAGGAATCCATAGGTTCCTGTGAAGTATAGTGATTCATGGACGAAAATTTAAAATCATAGGTAGAGAAGATGGGCTTATGTATTTGTTTATTATCCACTCAGGGCAGGTAAATATTCTTCATAGAGTCCAGGCTCCACATCTTCTTGTTCAGACTCTGGTAACCATCTTACCGTTATCTTTTGGTGGTGACAACTCCTCATTCATGCTAACAGGATTAATTCTCCATTTCTTATTTTTACTCATGACATTCCAGAAATTGTTTCCAGTTCCAGACCTAATTTGAGTTTAAGAATAATTATGTTTTTCATATTTTTCCCACTGAGAGAAAAAAGCAGATAAGACTCACAATGCCAAGGCTCTCGGGGATCTGTTTGTATTGATACAACATAGATCATCTCGTCTCTGCAGTTTCCTAAAATCATTTACACAATGCCAGTTACATCAGTAACAATGCTTCCTCAGCCACTGAGCTGCCCCTGAAGACTTGTTTCCAATGACTGTCTGAAAGGTGGTTGCTGGGCTTCATGATGATGGCTACAGTGCAAGTCTTACCCAGAGTTTGCAGGAAAATATGAATGACAATTCATTTTCTGGTCACATGAAATTTACTGTTTGGAATTTTATCACATCAATGTAGGATGACAAATCTTTCATCCATTTATTAGATTCTTGAGGTTATATCAGTTCATTCCTAGAGTGTGCTCTTTTCAATGCTGACCACACCTCTGCCTCATGTACACCACTACCATGAAGGAAAACAGGAGAGGGGCTTGTGAGCAAAGTGAAAAAGCTGTGCCTTTCGTGTAAGGAATGTCCATCCCTGGTCTAGCGTGGCTTGTGACCAGCTTCAGAGAGTGTGATATCACCTCAGCAACTGGAGGCAAGTGAGGATGTGATTCAGAAAGGCTTAACAGCCTTTACTGACATACACATTCTGATAAACATAATGTTAGATCTCCTTCCTGCAATTAGATGAACTAATCCCCAAAGAGAATACCTTGCGGACTACCTGTGAATTATTTAAGTAAACAAAATATAAAGGATAAGATGGAACTTGATATTTCATTCTTAATTTCATAATTCATCAAAAAACTATCTAGTCTGCTGTTATTTTTCTGAAGAGATGCATCTACTAATACGGTAGTGATGAATTATAGTCAAACTCTTTTTATTCATCTATCTGGAGTATGTACAATCTGACTTCTTTAGTCTTGTTTTTCCCATGACTACGCAGACTTCCACTTAAATGAAAACCAAACAGTGATCTGGTTTCACCTTCCAGATTGACTCATTAATGATTGGGAAGGCAGCTGCTGATGTTCTGGGTCAAGCTGACCTGTTTAACTATCTGGAAATCTATTACGGTAATCTTATCTTCCAGGATTGCGTGTGGTATGGCTATGGAAGGTGTCTGGAAAGACATCAGATGGAGCCTGCATTTCAAGGAAGCTGGTTGTTTTCCCTCTGTCCTTAACACCCATCCTGAACTATGTGAGGAGGAATACTATATATTTAAACGCATCTGTTGTACAACTGCTGAGTTCAGAGCACTCTCGCGAGGGGTGGGTAATCACACAGATGGTGTGCTTCATGACCAGAACCACTTGCTGTTAGCTGCCACATTCACAGTGAACATGTAAATACTTGGCAAAGTTCTGGGAGTTTTCGGAGGTGTTATATTCATTTCGAGAGTTATAGCTTTGGTGGTGACAGCATCTCATTTTGGGCTAGCACAATTAATTCTTCCCTTGTTTTTACTCGACGTTCCAAAACTTGCCATAATTTCCTGATCTAACTTGACTTGAAAAAGAGTTGTTTTCTTATTTTCCTTACTTTTCCCCTTATTTAAAGAGGATTAGTATACCAGCAAGAATATGATGCAGGGGGACTGGGTGATCAGGAGAATACTGGCCTTGTGTGTCACAGTGCATTTTTCAGGCCTATATTTGTGTTCCTTCCCACATTTCAATAAATACCACTAGCAGCCAATAGCGTTGCTTCTTTTCTCTTACTCCATACTTACTATAAAGAGCATCAAGTTTTTCAATGCCTATTTTCTGTGAACATTCACTTGTCCATCCACCTAGTTATTAAACACATTATTGATTGAGGGCTGGCTGAGTGTAAAATATGATTGTTCTCTAGGTTCCTCTTCAAGGTCTGGGCCTCCTTTTCAAAGTAAGAAAGTTGAGGAGACACAGATGAGAAGGTCTAGAAAAGAAAAGGGGTGAGACATACCCGAGGAGTGGAGAGAAGAGTAAAAGGACAACAGTCAGCACATTGGTGTCTGGGAGACTTGACTGTCGGTCAGGATAAGGTGTGATAAGATATAGGTCACGTTCAGGACATTCTTCACAGGAAGCATGCAGCTGAGCATGCAGTTTATGTGGCCATGGCCCTTACTGCAGACCTAAATGCAGCTGTTTAAAGGAGTAACACGGGACTGGACACTTGGGGAGAGTTACAATGACAGAGTAGCTCCCCTAGAGGAGTCCACAGTCCAAACAAGAATATATACCAATACACATAATATACCGTCAGCATGAAAATAACCAAAGAGTGGCAGAAACAATAGTGTAATGGAAATGTGAAAGAGTAAGGTAATAGTTCAATAAGTGGGTCACGTCAGTTTTCATGGAGGTAATAGCATTTGCATTAGGTCTTACAGAACGAGTACAGGTGTGACAGCCGAAAGGAAAGAGGGCAAGAGAGAAGAGCACAGAGTTTCAAATATCAATTCCTCCTAATTCTGTAGCATATAGAATAGTGGCTGCTACATAACAGCCATGCAACATTTATTAAATGAATGAGCAACCATAGAAGAAGTTTGGGTGAAAGTCAATAACATAAGACTCAGACTTCAAGGACATACTTCATACTTGCAACATCATACTAAACACTCCATTAAAATGGAAGATATCTGGGCTTCCCTGGTGGCGCAGTGGTTGAGAGTCCGCCTGCTGATGCGCAGGGCGCGGGTTCGTGCCCCGGCCCGGGAGGATACCACATGCTGCGGAGCCGCTGGGCCCATGAGTCATGGCCACTGAGCCTGCGCGTCCGGAGCCTGTGCTCCGCGACGGGGGAGGCCGCAGCGGTGAAAGGCCCGCGTACCGCCAAAAAAAGGGAAGATATCTAGAAAGACAGTTTATAAAGCAAACAGATGAAATTAAAAAACCAATAATATGGGAAAGACAAGTGAGCTTAGAAAGCCAAAGGGAAAACAAGGAGAGAAACACAGAGAAAGCCTGAAAAGAAGCTTGCATTAAAAATAAAATTAATTTGGTTTTTGTCAATGCCATTTAAATTTTTTTTCTGCTCACATATTTTCTATAGAAAAATTAGAAGAATAAAGCAAAACAAAACACACTCCTAATTCTGACACCTAGAGAGAATCAGTTACCCAAGCACAAGCACTATGATCCTACTGTTGCACATATCTTAAGACACTTATGCTTTTAAATAAAAATGGGTGAATAGCTTTTGTAATATATTATTTTCCTAATTAGTATATTGTGGAGGAGATCACCAAGAAAATCAAACATATTGAAAAGTATTAGAAGTAATTCTTATCTGATTTAATACAGTTTTCTGAAATATCTAAGGAAATGGGAAACTTCTAGAAGTAACTAATTTCTAGTTACTTCTAGAAAATTCTAAGAGACACATTTGTTATTCCACTAAAGGTGACTTAAAGCAATAAAAACATCTAGTTAACATTTAACGAGGAGGCTGGAGACAGTCAGCCCAGCACCTGTGCAGTAGCTCAGTGGCGTCATCAGAGGCTCTGGCTCCTTTTCTCTGCCTCCATATCCCATCCTCAACATGTTGGCCTGCTCCTTCAAAGCCCCCAGACGGCTGTCACAACTCATCTTAGCGTTCCCATTGTGGCAGGAAAACATAAGGGGTGCACGGCACTAGCTTTGCCTGTCCCTTTGATGAGAAAAGCCAAAGGTTTTCCAAAAGTCCCTCCTCACTTCACCCAGCAGGCATCCCCTATTTCTAGTTGATCAGAACTGTACTGTATGGCTGGGAAATTAAAGACTATTATTAAGGTTGACTTTAATCAGTGATGATTTATTGCTTAGAGTGGAACCTATGGTGATGCCAAACAAATTTGGGGTTCTGTTAGCAAAGAAGGAAGGGACAAGGGAAATCAGTCAACCAACTTACCAGCTATCCATAGTAATAAGAACCCTTGACTGGTTCATAAAACCCACCTAGCCACGTTACAGGCGTCCATCAAATACTTCCCATCCTATAAGAAGGTTCATGCTCCACCTCTTACCCAGTCACTGGAAAGCACACTGGTCTCTCTGCTCCCTGGTAATTTACTTTGTTTGTGCCCCTCACAGGCAGGAACGGGCAGTATGCCACACCCCTGCTTCCAGCCACACTATCACTATTTACTGTTCTATACCATTCTCTTGGGGCTTCTTTTATCCTCTAGAGCAGGCAGCCCATGAGCCACATAGAGATCTCTGTGGATTTTTGTCAAGTTTCATTAGAATACAGATATGCTTGTTTGTTTACATATTATCTATAGCTGCTTTTGCACTTGTGGAACAGAGAGCATGTGTCCTTCATTGCCAAAGATAATTTTACTCTGGCCCTTTAAAGAGAAGAGTTTGTCAACCCCTGGTCCACATGTCTGTAAATGTCTCAATGGCAAAATTATACCCTGCATTTCTCTCATAGCTGCATGAGCACAACCTGGAGATACAGAAGTTCCTCAACAAATACCTTCTGATTGATGGAAATGAAAACCAAAGGATTGATAGCTAAGAAATTCTGGCGTAGTGACACATAGCTGGTGCTTCATTAATTTTTACTGAATAAATCCAGGAACTAAGTGACTGACTAATTAAAGCAAAATGCCCTAATACCTAGAGTGTGGGCTATGGATCCTGACCATCTATATTCAAATGCTGTGTGTCCTAGGCAATAAGCTTAACCTCTCTGTGCCTCAGTTTCCCCTTGCATAGAATAGAAATAACAGGATCTAAGGAACTGTAAAGTGCTCAGAACAATACCTGGTAGATGGTAAACACTCAAAAACTATTAGCTATTAGTAATGCTCTGAGAGTCCTTTTAAACACAGGATATTATTTTTCCTTTCTTTGCTGCATATTTGAACCCATTCTGTAAAAAGACACGACCGTATCAGGAGCAATTTCCGCATTTTCCCGATGATACTGACCCAAGTCTGAACCAAAAGGAGATTGGAGGTAAATGTTGCAGAGACAGCCCAGGAAGTAATTGCTAGTAGCAGGGTCAGAGACAAAACTAGCACGCACTGAGGTGGGGAACCAAAAAGTCACAAGCACGTCAACACAACACGCTTGAACTCTGCCTCCGCTGATGTGAAGCGTCAGTGCCAGGGACGTGAGGTGAATGGCGGGAGAGCACTTGCATTGAACTGTCAGCTAATGAAGTGGTGAGAAATTAGCAAGCCCTGTGATTTACACGCTAATTCTCCCTAATGCCACCTGGGGGCCTCCCGCAGGCAGCGGCGCAGGGGAGTGGAAAATGGTGCCCTGCAGCCAGCAGCCCGCCTGCACTGCTCTACTCTCTTTGCCAAGCAACACAGCAGCCCGGCTTGCTCCCATTCACTGTGCAGCAAGCACTTGGCAGATTTCCCTCAGAGCAAAGGCAAGCCTCAGCTACAGGAGCAAAATGAAGACAATGAAAGGAATTTTAAAAGGCTTCCCACCTTTTTGCACTTTCTGTATGCTCCCTCCCTAACAATTGACTCAGCGGGCAACCCTTCTACCTTTTCTGCAACCCTGCCATCTCCCTCTCACCACAAGAACTAGCCTGCAGAAATGGGCACCGTAATCAGTGCCCTCTGTGAAGCGAAACTCAGAAATAAGATTGGAGAGACAGGGCACCCAAGAGCTGTTATCACTGCATTTATCATCATTATTTAAAAGAGCTTTTTGGGTAAATCTTCGGCTTGTATTCCTCTAACAGAAATGCAGCTCTGCCCACCAGCCTGCTCCCTGAGCTCTTCTGTTGTGAAAGTAGCAGTTCTCACCCCAAAAACATGCCAGGGGGAAGCAGGAAAGGACCGTCTTAGTCTGCTGGCATCTTTCAGGCAAGAGGCCAAGTCAGCACTGAGGAAACAGTGTATGATTGTGTATAGAGCTGCTCTCCATATTATCATCATGTATTTCCTTGGACAGCCTTTGGACTGTTAAATGAAGAACGCTGTGTTTCAGCTCCCCTGGTAAGCAAGGGCTGGCTTTAAGACCATCAGGAAGGTGGAGAATGTTACAGTCTTCTCCGTTTCTCTAGGGTCACAGTGTAATTGTGCAGTGGGAGGAACGGGGCCCTAGAGATGGCATGACAGTCATTTCTCATTACCTCCCACTTGGTTCATTACATCTGTAGACAGTGATTGACCATGTGTGGATACTTCCATTACACGGAAGGGTGTAATGTGCTATAGACCTGGAATGGCTTTCAAAGGGAGAGAAAGCTGTTTATTCCAGGCACAAACCTATCTTGCTTCCAGGGGCCAGGCCAAAGGAATGGAAAGCGACATAAGGAATAGATTAGTAGTGATCAATACAGGAAAATCAGACCCCACATAACGCTTATACCCAATGAGATATTTATATATGTGCATCCCACTAGTTTATAAAGCACCACACGAAGGACAGCACCCTCACTTACTAATCTACCAAATTTGACCTTAAAAAGCAGACCCACTCATTCAGGTGCCCTGTATATAGGCTATTCTGTGTGCCCTCTTTAAACTGTCATTCATCATCTCTCTCTCTCTCTCTCTCTCTCTCTCTCTCTCACACACACACACACACACACACACACACACACGCACGAAGACAAAAGACTTACATTTGCAAGGGTGAGTCCTGCGAACCATGAAATCCAGATATACTACTACATACTTTTTTCTCAAAGGATCAAAAAACCCCAGTTACATTACAAACTAAGGGGACTTAACAAGAGAGAAAACAGAATTATAGAGAATTATAGACTGTTAGAACCTAAAATGAATCTTAGATATTATCCCTAGCAGAAATGCCCAGACTTTTTATTTAAAGAAAAACTTCTCCCCTAAGAGTTAATAAGAGGTATTTAAAAAGAGATGCCCATGATGAAGTAAAGTGATGCTACACACCACATCCTACTACTGGCAATTTGCAATGATGTCAGCTTATTAAAGATTCTGAGAATTTCCTGTTACCAAAAATAATCCATTTAACTTAGTGTTACCTTAATTTATTAATTCAAGGAATACTTTTTTTTTTAACTGAAATCTTTTCAACATCCTGTAGAACAATTATACTACAGTACGGAAATCCTGTCTTACTATAGTTCCATCGTTTTCTATAAATTTCTATATGCCAGTAATTCTCAAATTTTAGCGTGCATTCGAGTCACCTGGGAATCTAATCCTTAGCGATTATTCAATAACCAGATAAAGCTTGGGAACCTGAATACATACCAAGCAGTCCTAATACAGAGGGCTTCATGCCACACTTTGAGAGATACCAACCCATACATGTGCTTTCTGTCTGAATTTCCCAGGGGTTGAACTACACATTGTTAACAAAAAAAGCTTGACAGTTAATTGGTTGGATGTCTGTAGCTTTGACTCTGAAAGTTGCAAGAAATTTCTGAATATGAAAATGAGTGTCTGCCTCTCAAAAGTTACCGCAACTGGTGGTCCATTCACCTCTACACTTGGCTTTAATGCTGTGTCATTTTCATTCTTCACCTCACACACTCATTTGCTTCACTATCCAGTTTTATTAATTTATTCATTCAACAATTATTTACAAGCCATCCTCTGTGTGTCAGGTGCTGGATGCAACACTAGGGATAGCAGTGAACCAAAGAGACAAAAATCCTCACCCTTGTTGGCTGACATCCTAGCAAGAGGGAGACAGACAATAAAACATCAATGTTACAGATAGTAAATGACATAGTAAATCAGAGTTAACAGGTGATAAGCGTTATGAAAGAAACAGAGCAGGCTAAGGGAGGATCAGGTGTATGTGTGGGCAGGGGGCTGGGAAAAGGGCTACCATTTTTAAAAAGGGCAGTGAGAATGACTTAATGAAAAGTGACATTTGGGCAAAGCCTTGATGTAAAAGGAGGGGGCCTTTTACATACGGACAATGAGAGTCCAGGCCTGAAGAACGCAAAGCAGGCTGTCTCCTGTGGAGAAGGGGAGAAAAGAGGGCGTGTCTGGGGAAGGGAGAGTGGTCATTGCAGTCAGAGAGGCAGCCAACACCAGATCCCCCAGGTCAGGGCTTTGACTTTCACTCTAAGGAAAATGAGAAGCCATCGCACAATGCATTTTCAGCACAGAAAATGAGATTTTCTGACTTAGGTTTGTAAAGGCTCTCAATTTATTTGACAGAATGTATTCACCACCCATTGGGTTTCTGCTGATACGCTAGGCACTGGAGCTGGGTGCCCAGCATGTAGAAATGAACAGACAGTTCTCGTCCTCAGAAGCCACATGGTCACTGGGCTTCTGGTACAGCTTGTTGTAGGTCATTCTGTGTCTACTTAAAATCCATTGTCCTCGCCCCTTGCTTAACCAAGCCCCTGCCCAGCATCTACTTCGTGACCTCAGCACCCGAATGCCCCCCTGCGCTCATCGGTCAGATCGGTCAGGAGGTTCAGGTGCCCAGTCCTGTCCTGAACATACTGTGTGACCTTTGGCAAGACATGAATCCCTCTTTTCTTGGCTTTTCCATCTGTTTATACAATTTTCTGCAGAAGTATATTCGTGAGGCCTGACGGGATAACCAGCTCTGAGAGCTTTCTGGTGTAATGAAAAACTGACAATTTTAATTTTCCCTCACATTATCATACTCTAAAATAAATAGAGAGTCGAGTAGATTCTCCAGCTATGCATTCTGGCAGCATTGCCTCAGCTGAAGACAGTCTACAAATTGGCAGGCCAGAGCGAAGAGAAACTTATCTTAGTTCCTGGAGATAAAAACCTGCTAGTTTCAACAACTGAAATTCTGAGAGAGGGTTTTCTGGGGAAGAGCCATTTGCAGCAACAAAATCTCTTTTAGAATATTTACTCGCTTCCTCCTGTTAACTTCTTTCTGTTGAGGAAGGATGCAAAAAGTCACATTTAACTTCAGCCTCAAACTTAATTCTAGATGATCAGACTTGGCTTGCTCACGTCACTTGTCAGTCATCAATAGATACTTAAGAGACAAACCCTCCATTCTCAGAAAATGGAAAGTAAAATGACAGGTTTCAGGCTTCCCTGGTGGTGCAGTGGTTGAGAGTCCGCCTGCCGATGCAGGGCACACGGGTTCGTGCCCCGGTCCGGGAAGATCCCACATGCCGCGGAGCGGCTGGGCCTGTGAGCCATGGCCGCTGAGCTTGCGCGTCCGGAGACTGTGCTCCGCAACGGGAGAGGCCGCAACAGTGAGAGGCCCGCGTACCATCAAAAAAAAAAGACAGGTTTCAAGGAAAGTCGTGCAGTAAACCAGAATAATGATTATCACGGCGTCGGGATGCATATGCAGCCTTTATGAACAGCAATGCCATTTTTATCAAATGCTTATGATGTAACCTCACCAAAATCAGGGAAATTCAGGGATTTGGCAGGCTACTGGGAGAAGAGAAATGCAACACAATGCCATTTCAGACTGCAGTATGCATTGGAGCTAAGCTACTCTAGATGTTTCCCTTTTATCTTCATTTAATGGTTCCTCTAGATACAAAGTCAGTATCAGCCAAGCAGCAAAATTTAAAACCTACTAATTAATAGCAGGATGCTTAGGTAAGCAATTCTGTCTCTGGGTATATAATTATATTTTTGGAGCTTTCATTTTTTTCTCTTACCTTCCTCTGTCAGATTTTACTACTGGAGCAAGGGAGTATTGGGAACACCTAAAATCTTAGGTGGCTGGAGCATGATTAATTTTACTTAAACAGTAAGGGATAAGCTATGCTAGTTACCTTCCACCATGTGATTATACTGTTCTATCAGTTGTGAGCTCAAAAAAAATTGTACAGGGACCGAGGATTACAACTCACAAAGAATAACGATGGTTGTAAAGCTGCCTCTCACCATTATCGACTTATTTTTTAAAAAGTAAAAGCAAAATTAGTCCATTTTCCCTATTCGAGATTCTTGAACTTCAGATTATCAGCAAAACATGTTGCCGCAACTGCTCTGTCAATCCCTAGCCCTGGATAAGTCCTACCATTAACTTTCTCCACTCCTGCTTCCAGGCAGCTGGGCATGGAAAGAAAAATCCCATAGCTCTGTTTACTGGCACTGCAACAAATCTATGTTCTCCAGCAGCCGCTGGTCTCCCAGTGCTACTGGCAGTCCTTTTATCTGTCCCAAACCAGCTCCGTTTCAGATTTCCCTTACAGCTGTTCTAACCTTTCAACATGCTTAACGATCCCCTCATTCTAAGTAGATGCCCTTGTCCATGTATCAGATAAAATAGAGGTACTCTCCCCTCCACCTGCAGCCTGCCTGACATCCACGGGGGCACCCATCTTTTCCCTCCCTTCCTCCTAAATCAGAGAACAGTTGTCTTTTCTAATCCTCAAATTTAACACTTCTATAGGATATTGGACACCATCTCCTCAGGCATCTTCTAGAACCTCATTTCATTAGTCATTTCCCATCACATTTTGGTGTCTTTAATCCATCACTCCCTGTTCTCTGGCTTCTACCCTTTGGTCTGCAAATTTACTCAACATTTTCCTTATCCATGCACACGCTTGTGTGTGCACACACACACAATTCTTTAATCATTTCAGCCTCTCACTCATGCTGCAGATTGCCTTGTATAGCAATTATCTGTTTACATGACAGTTTTCAACTGGTCCAGTGGTTTTTAATTGTTGTGTCAGATCCCTTCGAGAATCTGATTTAAGCAATGGACCTTTTCCCTGGTGACGTGCACATACCTATCTACCTATACACACACATACACTCACTCACTAACTCACTCACAGCTCTACGTACAATTCCATCTTGTTCACTGACCACCACCCCCGCCCAGAGAAGATAGTACTGTGCTCGTCAATAATTCCAATTCTACTCCTCTTCCGGGCACACTGGAGAATTACACTGCCTTGCTGATTTGAGATTAGTGTCTTTGGCCAATGAAATGAGAGCGGAAGCGATGTGTGTGGAAGCCTTAAGAGCCTGTACTCGATGTGCAATGCTTTCTCTTTTGACTCTGCCACTGTAAGTGCTGCGTTCCAGATAGTGACTGCTCCATCAGCTTGGGTCCTGGAGTGAGAAGGATACAGACCAGAGCACCTGGCCAGCCTGCAACTGGCAGATAGAGTGAGTGAGAAATCTATCTGGTTGTTTAGAGTGGCTAACCTGGGGGATGGTTGGTTTCTGTAGAATAATCTAGGCTCTCCTGCTTGATAGCAGGGAACTCTCCATTAGATACAAGATCATCTAAGTCAGAAAGATCCTTTCTAGGGGACTTTAAGCTACCCTCCTTCCTGTTCCTAACCAACAAGCTCCTTTCACCTCATAGTTCTAGGCTTTCAGTTCTCTCTCCCTAGAAGGCTCTTTTCCTGGTTCTTCCTATGACTTCTCATCCTTCAGACCTCAGTGTATATGTTACCTCCTCAGAGAGGTTCTTCTTGGCCTTTCCTCTCCCCCCTCCGTCCCCTGTTACTATCATTCACATCACCTATTTCTGTCTTTCATAGAGTGTGTCACAGCCCATAACGATTTGATTTATTTTCTGTCTCTCAAGTTCTGAATTCACAATATCTGTATTCTTGCTATCAACAGCAATTCACAAATAACTAACATCACACTACTTTAACCCCATGTGAACTTCAGAAAAAGGAATGTATTCAAAAAATGGACTGCTTTTATTTGTTTAATATGATAAAAATAGAACTATGAATGTTCTATGGAAGTTACACATTACACTTTTCTAAACAATGTTAACAGAAGAAAAAGCTCTAACTAAAAATATTGGCTAGATGTCCAAATGTTTGGATGTGCATACAGGACAAACCACTGAACCTTGGTATTCACCCAGTCACCAGTAAGAGGTCAGCCTGACATTTGGGGGGTTTTTCAGATAGTTGCAGGCCAAGAATATGAACAACCTTGGGTCCCAACCGAGTTAAATAGTTTTTGTGATTCATTGACATATTTTTTGTTTTGTTTGTTTTTCTTTTGCTCTGTGTATGCAACAAACGGTCTTACTTCACAGGGACGGGAAGAATTAGTCCTTAAGTTCCAGAAAGCATTAAGTACCTAACCCTTTGTTGCACACCCAGGGATATAAGTGTAACACCTTGTCACAGAGTAAATAATTCATACTTGTTCAATGAGTGAATATATAAAATTAGTGTCATAAAATCACCAAATATTTATTTCATTTGCCTTTACTGTATATAACCAATACTGCAAAAGACAACTATTCTGATTTTATAAACCAAAGTTTTAGCCTTATTTTTCATCTGCATGTAAAACATGTTTATTGTTTAAATATTTCAGAAATGCATAACTTAAAATATGTAATTTCATTGTTTTTATAAGATGTGTTAAACAGTCCTGACACTTGGCAAGAGATTCAGAAGCTGTGATGCTATCTTTCCAGCATATAATAGATTCTGAAAATATTCTCTAAAAATTTAGACCTCTTCAGATACTCAATTTCATAAGCACAAAGTTTTGGGAACTTCTGAATTGTGAGAATAGGATACATTTTAGTCTTGATGAGAAAAACCAAACAAAATATTTTAATATTGCTAAAGAAATAAGCTTGGTTTGGAAACAAAAATAAGCTTAGTTTAGTTTTTTCATAAACTGTTTCAGGTTTATGTTTTTGTTTGTTTGTTTTTTGGCAGGGGTGGAGTGTTCTTTGATTTCCTTTGGGGCCGTGTGCATCGCAAAATACTATCTCTTAAAATGTGGAGCATATCCTGTATCCTAACTCTTATGTAATATGTGTAATAGTTATGTGATAGTTACATTTTTCTACTTATATTTTACCAAGATCCACATGTGAGATTTAAAATTAATATGGGGTTTTCAGGATGGGACTTCTTTCTTTTTAAATTGTTTCCTCTCAGCAAATTTTTAAACGGAGATTATCATCTACCACCCTGTTTTAAGAACATATGGGTAATCAGATGGGACTTAATGTCTTTAAAATGGGATATGCATCAAACATGTATGTGCACACATTTGCAACACATATAAAGAGATATATTTTTAATTGTTTTGCATAGAAGGCAGGCCATTTCTCAATTCCTCATCATTACAACACAGACTTCAAAAAAAAATTACAGATGATTCTTTTCTGTTCTACTGAGGCATTTCAGCCAAATGCCTCAGTTTCACAGAAATAGTTGCTATAGAAAAGCAAAGAGGATAAATATTACTGAATTATGCTATCAAAAATTGCAACTGAAGTAGGGCAGTATCAAGGTTTATGTTTAAGAATGCTGACTGTATTTATTCTTGACTTTATGTATACTCCAAATTGAATGTGTTGACTCTCAAACTGGAAGGTTCTTTACAGCTAAAAATAACACATCTTAATGAAAATATTTTACCAAGCATTTCAGATTAGGAAATCAGTACATGCCAAGAAAGGTTCCTTTGTACAAAAATAGTAAAATTTAATGAATAATGGATTCAAGTGATGCCAATTATTTTCCTTCATTTCACACAAAATTTCTGTATATGAAATGAAAAAAAAGTGAGATTTCCTACACAAGATTTGCAGACACCTTGGCTCTCAAGGACAAATGCTTCTTCGGGTTTTGACATGTCTTTCATTTATTTTGCTAAGGAGCTTATTTTGAATAGTACTCTATGACAGCATTTAGGGGTTTCCATTAAGTTTGTTAAAGAAAAAAACTTACATTAACTATCTCCTAAAAAACAGTTGGCTCTGTTTTTGGCTTGTTTAGGGGTTACACTTTAAATACTAAATTACTAATAAGACATCTGGTAAATGTGAAGGTGGCTATTAAACTCTTATAAACTTTGATCTTGCTAATTAAGCATTATAAGACTATAGAGAGAAAACAGCCTGTCAGTTAACTTACTTAGATATTATAGTTTTAGCAAGAAGTTATTTTTGCAGATTGGTACACCCTGTGTTCTAAAACCAAAAAAAAAAAAAAAAAAAAAAAAACCCCTTTTTTAAAAATATCACAAGGAAAAACCCATT